>NW_017805539.1:1231944-1275872 GCF_001891065.2 Hippocampus comes | reverse complement strand
AAACAAAAAAAAAAAAAAAAAAAAAAAAAAGCTTAAAAAAAAAAACCCCCAAAAAAAAAAAAAAAAAAAAAGACTTAAAAAAAAAATCACACCAAAAAAAAAAAAAAGACTTCCTGTTCAAGTCACTTCCTGGGGCAGCTGGCAACAGAACAGATAATGGAAGGGAAAGCTACATGAAGATGCGCCAAAGACTTGAACAACACTCTGCTGTCCCAGACCCAACACGAAAAGAAACAAAAACAAACTACCAAAAAAAAAAAAAAGTTGTTTCATCCCTCCAAACCCATTTAAACCTCTTAAAACCATATTTTTTGCATACTGTAACAGTCCATTAATGTAATATAGTATCACGCCACACGGTGGCGCCTCTGTAATTTCTTATGTCAGTTGGTCACCTTAAACTTCCGGTGAACACTTTTTTTTGGGGGGCGGGGGGGTTGGGTGTCATGGACTCAGTCGGGTGTGCCTGACCACTGTGCTCCCGAGTGGCGGTTGGTGAAGTTGAGGAACTGTTAGTTTGTTAAGAATAAACAGGTGTTTGCTCCTTCGACTGTGCCGGCGGCAAGATGTCCAGGGCTGATTTCCTTTTCGGCTCACACCACTTTTGTGTTACAATACGTGTCAAACTCACTCGTTATCTATCAATTCGTTGTGTACTGCATATGAAATCATACGACGTGGAGAGGTGATTTAAAAACAAAGTCATAACTTCCCTCCGAAGGAAACTATATACACAATGTGGCCTGTGACCAAAACAGCGACACCCAATTTAGAGTACTCCATATTACCTCCTCTCACTCGCTCACTGTTGAGAAAAAGGCGAGTACCATATATAACATCACTTTAAGGAAACCCAAAAGGAGACTCTCTCTCTCTCCAAATAAGATGCCAAGTGGGCTTGCTTCGTTATTTTTTAACCCTGTTGAAATTTACTGTAAAACCGACACATAAAACAGAATAGTATTAAGAATTATATATTTAAAAACACCAACGTAGTCAACCAAATCATGGTAAAAATCTGCTAGCTTAATGTTAACGTTGAATGTGAAATGCCATTGACGGGGGTAACAGAAATTAGCAGTGTTGTTGCGGTAATTCTAAACCTTCACACAAGTGCTTTTTTTTAACACACGCTGAGCAGCAACACATACAAACAGACCATACAACAATACTCAATGGTAAGAGTAGCCTGTACATACTATAAAAACCCATAAAAATTGATCGCTTCAAAATCTGCGAGATAGCCATAACATGTTTCCTCTTTTCAATGATCCCATTGTTGTTTTTTTTTTTTTGTATTGTTTCAGTTTTAGACTTAAAATACTCCTCCCACATGCTTAAACACATATAAAATTACTTGGTATTAAAACAGGGCTTTAAACAAACAATTGTATGTATGTAATGATTATGAGATTAAAAAAGATAATCATTCATTTTTGTCGCAATGGCAGGTCGTGTATAATTCATTGGATAAACCCAAACGAACCCACCTCGAAAAGCATACATTATACAACTAATAAATTAAATGTATTATTATTGATATTATTCATTATAGAAACTAAAATTACAATAAAAAAATGAAATACCGTATGTACTGCACAACATATGGAGCTGTTCACAATCAATATTTATCTATTAGCATGCCAAAATCATGGACATTCATGTTCATACCTGTCAACTTTTCGGAGTGCCAACCTGTATAAACTACCAAAAAAATCCTTATAAAGAGCAAAAAATCCTTATAACATACCAAAGCATTTTATATGTCAAAATAACGGCAGAAAAAAACCCCACGAAATATGAATGATATATTTGTTTCCTTGTAGAACTTGCTTGTACACTACCGAAGTATGCAATGAATACTCTGCTGTTTTCAACTAGGAACCACGTGATTTACTGGAAAGTTACTGGAAATGAAAGCATTCGAGTAGACTAGCACCATTCTGGGCAAAAGCAAACGGAACTACCTGTTAGGGGAAAAAAAAAAAACGGAAATTTTCAGAATCCGTATGATTTGTGCGATATGGCCATATACGTAAGATTCACCACAAAATTCGTATGAACTATGGGTAAACCATATAAGTTGACAGGTATGCATGTTTTGCAAATCGCTACTGACGTGTCTCACGCTTGAAAAGTTTTTACTCTGAGCAACCAATCGGAGGGCAGAAAATGTGAACGCCGCGGATGATGAATTTGAAATGAATTTGTTTACTTTGTAAACGTAGGTCAGGGTGATGTAAAATAATCTTTATTAATCAGAAAACCCGCAATAATATCAAAATACATTTCTGATGGAAATCAACGGACAGCTGACATACACGATTACACGACATACACGACTTTACACACACACACACACACACACACACACACACACACACACACACACACACACACACACACACACACGCGCGCGCAACAACATAACTTGTTGCAGCATGCTGTGTGCTGCTGGTTGCACAAACAAACAAGTGTGTAACTTTGTGTGTGCGTGTGTATGTAGCGTTAATGAGTGGGGTATGGAGGTGCTGCAAGCTGCTTGCTCGCCTAATTGACACCTCAACACTTTCAAAAAGAAAAAAAAAAACAGCTTTGAACAACAATTCACCAACACAAAAGAACTTCTCAGCTCACCTGAGGCGTTGGCGCCGGTGAGCAGCACGTTCGCACTACCGACACCTCAGCGTGCACCCACCCCCCCAAAAAAAGCATGTTGGGGACCCTGAGGGTAGCGTCACACCTTAAATAATTCTGGACCGCATGCTGCTCATATGGCATGCTTGTTTGGCGGGGGGGTCCGCAGACAACTGCTGCACACAGTTAATCAAATATGTTGCTTATTAATAGCGAGACTTTGGAGAACGCTACCTGGAGAAATGCCGCGGGGACGGAGGGAGGCGAAGGCGGGGGGGGTGCGCTTGGAACACTTTCCCAGGGAAAACAGCTGAGGATGCACTTTTAGCACGGTGCTAATAGCACCACTAAACTGGCGCACTTGCCACGCTCGCGCGCGCACAAAGTCAGTGTGTCGACCATGTGTGACAGGCACATTAAAAACTGGTGGTACGGTCGCATGGTGAAGAAGCACACGCGAACAACACTCCGCCATACGTTAACGACATGCTAACGAGACACGAACACGCCTACACACGCGCTACGCACGAATGACACACCAGGCACATGCTAAACACACACTCGTGACACAATGACACGCTGACTGCATGCCAGCAACACGCAAACGCACTTTGGTTCCCACCCAGCGGAAATATCGTTAGCCGAATAGGATAAATGCTTCAGTCATTTTGATTTCTCTGCCACAATACGAATAAAAAAAAAACCAAACTACCAATGTGGTTGCTACAATTTTTTTTGTACCAGTTGTTTGAAGGTTTAGGGTTCCTGATAATTCCATGTTAAATTCCTTTAGACAGCCAAAGGCGTTTCCAATTATGGGGTAGCGTTGCCATTTCACAACAAATACAAAACAAACCAAAAATAAATTGTATTTTTTGTTTCCTTTAAGCAGTTGTCAAAGGAATTCTACAGTCTTGTTATGTTGATGATTGATTTGGTCAATTAAATTCATTCACTCCCAAAGACGTTTTTAAACGTCTTTTCAGACTTGGTCCAGAATTGGCTGGTACTGAGTGAGTTTATTGGACAAAAAAAAACATGACTGAAGTTCTATGCCTTTATTCAAAAACCTTACATTGTTTCAAATTGGCGGCACATAAACATAAATACATAAATTAATTATAATTCAATTATGTCGATCCTTGATTTCCAATTTAGATTCAACACCAATCTGATTGACTGCGGCAAGATCGGCTGATATTTTGCATTTTAATGTAAAATCGGTGATTGACGGTAATGTCAGAATTTGCCAGTCATGGATCACCATTCCTTTCTTTTTTTGGGGTGGGGGGGTCAATGCATGGAAATATTGCAAAACAAAACACTACTACACAAAGCAGTAACAGAGAACAAGAAAGAGAGTGTCCCACAGTGATGTTACGCAATCATCTGAGTGAAAACAAGCGCAATGGAATACTTGAAAAAAATGTGGCTTTTTACGACATTTTAATGTACTTAAATTGTGTCACAGGGGTAAAACTATAGAAAGGAAAAAAAAACTATACGGTCTCTCTGTATCGCGTACTGTATTTTCACCTCTTGTAAGTGGGCAATAAGCAACGGTTCACCGTATGTCCCGAGCGTAGTTGCTCATTGTAATTTCCTGCTGTCGTGCGCACATTAGCAGCGGCTAACAAGGGCATGATGAGTCTGTTTTCTTATGCGGTTATCGACAGGAAGAAGAGAAGCTCAATGAATTGCTCATCACATCACCATCATACTTGTTCCGCTCTTTAATCTTCATCACGCGGCCATTTGGACCAGCCAGGACAACGCAGAACACAGATGTCATTAGACCGCGCGCGCACACACACACACACACACACACACACATTCATCCATTATGTTCTAAAAACACAAAAAAGTAGTAATTCATATTATACGTTTTGAGAACTGTATTCTTTTTCTCATCGTTGCTTCTTGCTACTGTTCTGAAATTTTGGAGAAAGTTTTAGTATCAAGTGTCAGCTAAGAACAGCAGCTCTCATAACAGTGAGGAACACCACGAAAATACACAAACAGGAAGTCACTGACAACACGAGAAGGTAGTTGTGTGTGAATGTGTGTGTGTGTGTAAAAGACGTGTAAGTTGTCCATCACGATGATTGCTAAGTGAGTTTATCAATTAACTTGAAGATGGATCAGTTGGAAGCATAAATGGTTCAGGTTCGGGCCGCTCATCAGACATACTGCCATTGGCTGATCCTGCTGCTGCTGATTATTTACATGATAAATACATTATTGGATCAGCTCCTTACAGTTACACCTTGGTGTCTCTCTGGCTGTCTTTCTGTGTTCTCAAAGTATTGATATCAGTACCACGTTGATGGGCAACTCGCG
The DNA here is from genome assembly GCF_001891065.2 of Hippocampus comes. NCBI lineage: Eukaryota > Metazoa > Chordata > Actinopteri > Syngnathiformes > Syngnathidae > Hippocampus > Hippocampus comes. The sequence continues at coordinate 1,270,895 of NW_017805539.1, read as the reverse complement.
ACATGCGGCCCCCTACTGCTTGATTCACTTTTAAAATTACGATATATATATATATTTTTTTTTTTCTGATCCGCTTATACTCACATGGGGCGCAGGGCATGCTGGAGCCTTAGGGGCAGTCGGCGCGAAGTACACCCTGAACTGATTCTGAGCCAATCTTAGGGCACACATAGACAAATAAACATTTGCGCCCACATTCACACCTCGAGACAATTGAGAGTGTTTCATTAACCTGCCATGCATGTCTTTGGAATGTGGGAGGAAACCGGAGTACCCGGAGAAAACTCACGCAAGCACAGGAAGAACATGCAAACCCCACACGGGAAGGCTGGAGCCGCTGCACTGTGAGGCCGACGTGCTAACCAGTCGAAAAACCGTCAAAGTTTTTTATTGTTTTTTTTTTCCTTCCACACAAACAGCTCATTTTTTTTCTGCTAGCTTCTCAGTGAAACCAACTGGTGCTGATTACTAAATTGAAAAAGATGGAGACCATCTTTTTTTTGGGTGGGGGACAAAAGAGCAAATTAGGCTTTTTCTTTTGGTAGATTTGGGATCTTTAAAGCTCTGTAAAAATGCTCAAAAAATTCTGGAAATACAGGAGGGGATAAAAAAATAACGTCTGTCAGTGAATGAGATACATATGTTGGTTTAGTGGTTATAGGTGGGATAAAGTGAGAGTTAACACACTCTAAAGACTTCTTTTTGTGCTGTCCATTCTTTGGCCTGTTGACCTGTCTTTTTGACCACTAGTCAGTCCGAAACGTGTCTGCCAGTCACCGATTGAGTCCGTCATTGAGGCCTGAAGGCATAAAGCAACGGCGGCGTGTCGGAAAAGCGAGTCGCGAAAGTGAGGTGAGTGGTGGCTGACGCTCCAGTGGCCCGTGGATCAATAGTCATCATGGGGCATGCTGCTCCACCCCCTCAGGCTTTCAGGATTCCCGCTACCTGCCCCGCGAGGACGCGCCTCTTAATTGCCTGCTTGCCCGCCGTTAATTGAGGGCGGCGGTGCGTCGGCCATGAGCGAGTGTGACTTCATTGGGCTTCCGTCCAATTAAAGTGCCTTCTGTCTCTTCGTTTTCACTTGCGAGGTGTGACCGCCACAACAGGATGTTTTTTTTTTTTTTTTTTTTTCATAAAACAAATTTCAGGAGAATACATAGAGTAATAATTGCAGGGGGAAAAAAGTTGTATAATTGGAGGACAATGTACAAATACATGAAAAAAAGTGGAAAAAAAAGAATATGATGAGAATAGTCAAATTTTGTGAAGTTGTATTTTTAACAGAACAACATAATTTTTTAACGGTTTTTTTTTTTTTCTTTTTCACAATAAGTTGATTTTTCTAGCTCCGGTATGTCATCAAACATATGGACACAGTGCATTTGGCTTGCTGCAGACACGTCGATGTTGGATAATATATTGCCTGTCACTGCGACGCATCTTTTAGCGCAGCAACAGTCCTCGCTCGCTAACATCCACGCAAGCGTATTATTAGCATGCTGATTAATCAACTGCCTAATTAGACACATTTCCTATAGGCTGATTACGCCTCTTGGACCTCATGGCGAGAAGAAGCCATATAGAGTGACTTCATTATTGCCGCTGTCAGACCGGCACTCAAGAGATGATGTGCTGAAAAAAAATAGATATATCTAACAAATGATTTATATTTAATATGCAGCAGGTGAGGAAAAAAAACACAGCAAGCAGACTCACTTTTACTTTTGTCTGGTGTCATTGAGTACAAGATGTAAAAATAAATAGTTCGCGACCCATCCAAAATGTGTTCATGAGCCGTAAGTTGAAAATCACTGCGCACTCGGGCAGGTCTCCAAATAAGATCTGAAGTGTCTTTGCTTCAAGTAATTTTTAGGCATGAGTCGAAAACCTGTTTGGCGTTTGACCATAGTTTTAAAAGGTCAAGGTTTCAATAGCCGGCGGCACGGCGGGCGACTGGTTAGCACATCGGCCTCACAGCGCAGACAATGCAGGGTTCGATTCTGCGATTCAGCGATTCGACACTGTGACTTACTAAGAAGGATTAAAACATAAGAAGAATGTGAACATTTATTCATTTCAACTTAACTTCAGCGATATAGTGGGGGAACACTGTCATCCAAATGATATTTTCGTGAGGTCTGCCACCCGCCACCAGGGCTTTTTGTGACCATGTCACAGTATCACTAGCAGTCGTCCTTGTGCTTGCTGAAGAAGCCAAAGCGCCCTGATGTTCACGCTGCCTGATCCCGTGGTTCACTTTGGCCGTTCGCCACGGATGGCAAGCCAAGCTGGTTAAAAGACACTTCCGCTCCGCACCCCACCAACCATCTGTTTGAATTTACGTCCATGTTTGTGTGGACACCACACATGAGAGGAGATGACTTGCTCACATGTAACTGACTGCACATTTTCAGGATTTCTATTCTTGAAATGCAAAGCAAAGCCAACTTTGATGGCCGCATTCATTCAAGCTCCCCGAGATAGCCTGCAGAGGGCGCTGGACTTGGACTCGAGCTTCAACAACTGTAAAATGTTATTCCAGGTGTATTTCAGTGAAAGAAAGACACTCTTGTCTGGTTTGTTGTGACAGTTAAAAATATCATCTTCTCTGGCCTATTTTGGGTTGAGCCACTACCAACACCATGTTCGGGGTTTGTTGATGCACTACATGTGCTCTCGTTGTGGAAACTTACAGATGATTTTAAGGTTTCAACTGTACTTGTTAGTGTGACTCCAAAACACCAAAAATAGTAGTTTACCTTGCACTCCAAATATTATCTCTTTACAGCAGAGGTCTAATGCTACATGTACTTGTATTCAAATCATTTTTTTTTTTAACTTTACAACTAAGAAATATATTTGACAGTTGAAACTACTTCACGCTGTAGCCCGTCGTTGTCCAAGCTACGGCCCGGGGGTCATTTGCGGCCAGTCATCCATTTTCAGAGGCCCGCGATATGAAAAAAAACCAAAACAATTATAATCTAAACGCGACATTTGACATGGGCCGCATTAGTTAAAAAAAGGAGGGTGTCCGAAAAATAGGTGCAATTACTACTATAAATTTGTTTATCGACTGTCGAACTTTTCGTTATATTCAAAGATACAAATAAGCCATTTATGATTAAATGAAAAACACAATTTATCTTCAAACCACTGTACTGAATAAAGATAATTCAATTTTAGAGGGAAAAATAGTTTCCACTTTGTGCTCTATGGCTGATTTTGTAACTGCTTGAAAAATGGTCACCTATCTTCAGTTTGTTCTTTTTTTTTTTTGGTTCTTAATGTGGGGATGGGATTCAGTTGCTCTTCAATGCCGAGCTGGATCTACTCTGTGAGATAGATGGCCGTTGGCCACCCCAAAAACTATTTGCTTTAACACCTTTAACAGAAAGCTGATGAAGACAATACAAACAATATATAATTGGTTTCTTGACTGATTTCGGCGTGTTTAAAAAAAAATTAAGAATTTTAAAGTGGCCCTTTCACCCTTCCATTTTTATGCTTTTGGCTCCATATCTGCAACACATTACTGGAATGTAAAAGATGACATATTATTAGTGTTGTTCTGGTGGTAACCCAACACATTCTCTGATGTAGTTATATTTCTTGCTGCATGAAACAAAAACAAAGTGGCCCCTGATTTTGTGAGCACCTCTGAATTGTTTATTGTAACAAGTGGAGGGGTATGTTAACATTATGGCATTATTTAGCACATTTGAGACAGAGTGAAAATGAATCCCGATGTAACAAGTGAAAAGAAAAAAAAAATGAAAATGTGGGCGCCTATTTCCAGAGCTCCTTTTAAGGCTATTTAAAGGGCCTTAGGTGTTATGAATGTGAGACGCTCTAATTTTACCCCGCTAATATCTGTCTTCATCTGCACCCAGTCTACTCGCTATTAAATTACTTTTTTTCTTCCTCTGGAGGCTTAATTTCATTTTTTTTGCCAGCCCTCAAATCTCTGCCTAATCCAGCACTAAACCTTTAAAACACTGCAAACACCTGACTTAAGTGTTTGTTAAAGAGAAACCATTTTGGTTTGAAAGCAGATCAATCGGGGCTGCCTTAGTGGTGAGGGCAAATGGGCGGAGTCCCTGGACCGAGGTCTCCGGACTCAGTGACAGATGGTCTGCCACATCGAGGTCTGTCGCCAGGCTGGTCAGCAGCACGCCGATCGAACGACATTGTGGAAGGTGAATAGACGGGTAGCATGCCAGGACATAGAGGGTCTGGCTGTGGCTTTGAAATATGGAGCTGTGTCGTGGTTTCATTTACACAATAAACACTATAGTCTGGCATTAAGTTCTTCATGCACACAGGTTTCTAAGGACCATCATTTGAGATATAAGTGGGGTTAAAACAGAGCCCTGTGGTTTGTTATTGCTTTGGGGGGAAGTTCAATAAACGGGTCGTGTACCAGGGCACAAAGGGGCGGACTGTGGATTGTAACTACTATGTGTAGGCATAAAACAAGAATTTAAACACCGATGAGATACAAATGGCATTAAAACTTGCTGTAAAATCACATTAAAAGACATTGTGGAAAGTGAATAAACGGGTAGAGTGTCAGGACACAAAGGGACCAGTTGTGGGTTCAAACTACTTGTATTTGAACACACACACACACACACACACACACACACACACACACACACACACACACACACACACACACACACACAAAAGTCAAAAAACAGAAACTATTTTGGGGGTACTAAAAAACACACACAGGGTTTGGTTCTGTATATGTGGGATTAAAATACAGCCCTGTGGTATGCCATTGTTCATTTGGGTCAAAGTGACTAAAGGTAACAAGCCAATACATGTCAGGGTCAAGCCACTGATATTTTTGAAGCAGTCTGACTATTTTTCAATTCCAGATATGGACCACAAGACGCATCCAGTCACCCATCCTGTCACAATTGACAATCACTTCCAGGCATGTACAAAATGCCATCGCAAAACATCCAAACAAAAAGACACAATGGAAGGTGGCTAGCCGGTGACTAGAGGTAAGTGTAAAATTCTAAACTATTTTTTGCTTTTTTTTGTTAAATTTAAGAAACATGAGAACATAGAGAAACTAACATTCTTTTTACGAGCCAGTTTAGCAGGAAAATAACTTTTTTTGTTCATTACATAAAACACGAGGTAACAGAAATATGACGAATGGTTTTTATATTGATGGAAAATGTTTAGTCAAAACAACACACACTCATTTTTTTGTGTGAATAAATCAAAATGGGAAGCAATACCAGCCTTGGGAAGCAATATCTTCCTCCATGTGGGACAAATGTACGTTAATGGCACTTTTATACAGAACAAATTGAATCAAACTGATTTTTTTTTTTTTTAAATAAAATATACATCAAGTAAATATGCCATCATTACCTGTGTGGCCGTTGGGAGTCATCCCATACAGTGTTCTCATTCCAGAGATACTTTATTTGCATATTAGCTTTGATAAAGTGCCTGATGAAACCTCAATGCAAGAGTCATCTGAGAACGCTTTGCCTCTCTTTACACAAATAAACCAACACGAAACAGGTGGCTGTAACGCACAATGCGATGCAGTCATGGAAACTAGAAATTTGGAAATTTTAGACCTCTGCGCTCAGTGTAGTCTACGAATCAGGGTGGCAACCAGTTCAGGATGTACCTCGCCGACTGGCCGAAGACGGCTGGGATAGGCTCCACCTCGCCCACGACCTTGATGGGGAGAAGCGGCTCAGATGATGGATGGATTAAAAAAAAAAAAAAGTTCATATATGCTGGAAAATGGTAAAAATTAATTTCTCCAATCTCAAATGTGGCCGTGTCCAGAATGTGTGATACCATGCCTCGCTAAACTCTAAAAACAGTTGGGTTATTTCATTATGTCGCCACTTGTAAACCTTAATTTTGTGTGTTTCATAATTTTCGACATTATGTGATGTGATGTGAATTTTTTTGTAATGTTAACGTGCAAAAATAGCACATGAAATTGGCTGATCTCTGCTTATTTGAAAATGGCTAACAAATTAATTTGTCAGGACTAAATAGAGATGAAAATGTTTTAATGTTGATTCATTTAAATCACAACTTTTCAGGTGGGAAAAAAAAACTGTGTTCTTCTAGTTTTGAATTCCATCTTAAAGTGAGTGTTCTGCTTCACAAAATAGAAGAATAAAAGAATAAAAGCCTTTATAGTGGCTGTCATGGAGGTCCCCGCCGCTCCCCCTACCTGCGATTTGGAGGACTTTGCTCATTCCTTCCTGTGTTGTTGCACTAAATTAGTGTTGAATGATTGATGCTGTGTGATGGGCCCTGGCAACACATATAGCAACACGCGCACACACACACACACACACACACACACACACACACACACACACACACACACACACACACACACACTGGAGCTTTATGCTGTGTCAACAAACACTCACTATCACTATCACGAGCCAACTTGTCGCCTCCACATGTGCTTCTGTGGCCAATCGGCGACCAATTGGAGGCCTCAGTGGAGCCATTTAAAACGAGCAAACAGAGTACGCGGCCCCGACCCGCGTCAAGAGCGTGAGCAAACACGGCCGAGTGACGGCCGATGGCCGTCAACGGGGGCCGAGGGCCAGCATCTAGGCTAATGGCTTTGTGATGACTCAAGGCCCAGCAGCCATCTGTTTGCCCCCTCAGTGCCGGGTGCAGGGGGGGCGGGGCGACGGCCACCAAATATTAGCGGCGCAGGATGTCCGCCATATGTCGGCGTAAATGGCAAACACGTCGCTCGCCAGATAGCCGGATTTGTCACATGCTCAGAAACACCACAATAAACTTTGTACATATTTCATGTATGCATCTGTAATGCAACATCTTTACATCATACGCGATGCTTTATGTTTACCATAACGACCCCATCTCTTGATTTTTTCTTCTAGGGAAAAGTCATAATTTTATGACATTTTTTGTTAGATGGCGTGCAATACGATTTTTCCGAAAGCAAAAGATGTGTCTTGGCTCAATTAAGGTTCAGAAACCTTGATCGACTATGTGTGATTGAAATTTGACAAAAACCTCCGGAGGGAAACCTGGAGATGACTGTTTTAAAGAAAAATGGTCAACTTCCTGTGTCCGGGCTTAGTTTCTACAGACTTCTTTGTGGGTTTACTGATGATAGACATGCCTACCAAATTTCAGGTTGTTAAATGAAACTGGCTTTGGGGGCCAAATTTAAAAATAAAAAAATTTCTACCAGACTATTTTCGACAAGCACATGTGGAAACGGCCCTAAAATGGCCACTTCAAAGCAAAATGCCAGGCAGACTTTTAATGCGTTTTCTGGCATGGCTTCTTGAGACTTTTTTGTGGGTCTATCCGTGAAAGACACGTTTGCAAAACTGGATGCTGAAAAATGATCCAGGATTTGCGGGATGCATTTTTAATCATTTCAGGAAAGTGCTACCAAAAGTCATGAAAAACATGAAAAACATCCCGACCAAATTTTATTTTGGTAAATGAGAAAGTTTCAGGGGCTGAAATTCAAATTCGGGAGCCATGCCAGCCAGTAGGAATTTATGTGAGTAACAATGGGGAAGAAAGAAAACAATTTGAGGAGAGCCGCTGGGGCCCCCGAATAAGCAGTTGCGTGTATTCATGTGACATGATGCTGGTCAGGGAACCAATCAACTGTTTCAAGTTAAGGCCACTTCCAGTGCACTGCACACAATCAATAAATAAAACAACCGACTCTGACAAATGAAGGCAAGAGTTGCTTTTTCATTACTTACACATCCGCTTTCATTTTTCCATCGGCGTAAAGCAATTAAACGGTGCTTCCTTCAATTAGTCATGGATTTTTAGCCGTGGTGACACTTTAACACAAGGCAATAATAACTTAAAAAGGGCGTATATGTGTGTTTTCTATTACTGCTAGCGTTGTAAAAAAAAAAACACACACACACACACACAAATCTCGAACACGTGACTTGGAGGGGGGAAAAAAGTGCAGTCTTAAATTAGCCATTGATTTTTCCTCAGGTGTCACTTTAGTTAAACACTTTGTGTGCCACAGCTGGAAATTGACAAGAGACTAGAATCTATTTGTCGACACGCACGCATGCACATACAAACACCCGCACGCGCTCGCTCAAGTAGCATGCGCCAGGATATAAATGTCTATCACCTTATAATGGTGAAAAAAAATGGCTGGAAATTGACAAGAGACTAGAATCTATTTGTCGAAACGCACGCCTGCGTACACACACACGCTCACTCAAGTAGCATGCACCAGGATGTAAATGTCTATCACCTTATAATGGTGAAAAAAAAATAGAAAAACGCTTGTAGTCATCCTATCTAGTCCAAGGCTTGCCCTCATTTATGAAGTCAAAGTGCATATTTTACATTGACAAAAATCTCATGGGACACCACCAAACCAAGCCACACAAAAAAATGTGCCCTGCCATATCATGGTTCCTTGATGGGGGGCCCGGCATATTTATTAGTGATCTTATAGCTTTGTAAGGACACAGTGAAGCCCTAATTTCGAGCTGCAGTGTAATTAAGAGCAAGTGTCTTAAAGTAGCAGTTGTTTGAATATCTATAATTATTGTACCATCGATGCTAATTTCATGCTCTCATGAAGCTATTGGGCGCTTTGCCTGGTAGATGAAGAACTGTGTGAGCAACAGTCTTGTTATTGTCCTTTGGTCAACGTGATGTTGTGTGATAGTTTCCCTGTTTCTTGACAGCTGGAGAGTGAGAAGAGGCATGAAAAAGCGTATTTTTAATGACTTTAAATGTGTTTAAAGTCTGTCACAGAAGTAAAAATGATGTTTAAAAAACGTTTTCATTTGGTCTCCCAACATCAGATTTTCATCTGGGTGAGTCAAAAACGCATCCCGGGCATTAAATGGGGGTTATCTGTATTTCCCATGGAGAAAAAAAACAAGTCACAAAAACAACAAAGTCACTGTACCGTGCAGTGAAACCACCTCATGATCTTTTTTTAAGCTTCCAATCATGAAGTAAAAACAAACAAACCAACAAACAAATAATAATAATCATAAAAGCAGAAAACAATCCTAGCTGTGACACATTCGGATCGGTTACGACATAATTCATTCATTTCTTTTCACATATACAAGAGGGAGTCCTCAGAGTACAGTGGCGTACTTGAAATTAAACGTATATATTTTTTAGACAATTGACAAGATAATAAATAGCTGAGTTGGTCTGACAAGGAAAACAATTTGAAAATAATATGGTGATCCATCTCCCTCCGCATCCGTAATTTGGATTTAAATTAAACAATTTCTTTCACATGTACTCGTTTAAGCCTTTCATGCACCCTGTTGCCTGATAACACGATAAGCCGTCCACCGTAGTAACCGCTGTCCCTGAAAGGGTCAAAATCGAAAATCCGGGTGGGAGACGCTTCATTAGGTCCACTCACACCACCTAATGGCATCCAATAGTCTCATTAGGAAAATAACACTCGAAGAAGTAGTCATTGAACAGTTTGTTTATTATTGTGGTTGACAGATATTTATAATAAGCTAAACAAGAGGGTCAAAGCATTGGAAACAGTAGGATGCATGTTCTGGAGGGGGATAAAGGGGGTTCCAAATGAAGTTTCCAGTCAGTTCGTTGACGTTCATGAGTTCATCGGTCCACTTGCTCGTGTGTTTTTGTTTTTTTTTTTGTCCGAACGTCTTTTGATCCTTTCAATGTCTCCAAAAAGTCAAATCAGCGCCCATAATGTCTTCAAATGAGCACACGTACAGGAAGTAGTCTTGCTAAAACTCCCCAAAATCCAGAACCAAAGTTTGAACCTGGCCATGGGGAGTCCAGTCTCAATGAAGTGACGCATGCTGGAAAGTAGTTATCTTAAAATTTCAGATTTTTTTTTTTTTTTAAACAAAACACAATGTACAAACATAAACAACGCCAAATAGCCGTCAGGGTCCATAAAGTGCACGTCAACAAAATAATGTTGATGATGATAATAATTGAAAGATAAGAATGAATGGGCCCTCTTTTTCATGAAGAATCCTCAAAATATTTTCTCAAACTTTGACATCATGCTTTGTTCACATAAGACGGCATTGCAATTTTTTTTTTCTCAGAAATTTAGGATCGCTTAACTGTCTAGGGTGGCCTACTGGCTTTGGATTTGAGCTCATTTGGGCAAATTCCATAGTTGGAGTTAAGACAGTATGAGTCCTGGAATTTTCCCCAAAATGGCTGACTTGCTGTTCATTTTCAAATATGGGCTCTTGGGGCTTTTCCACCCAGTTATGTCAGTAAGGGGAACCGGTGTCACTTTCAACACCTCTTTTTGATGGAAATTCTCCCTAAAATTGGCTGCTTTGAATTCAAATGGTTAATTTTGGGGTCTTTGAGACATTTTTGTGCGTCCTGTTAATAGTCTACTGAATTGGTCATTTCTCTGGGACAAGTTAAGTCTTAAAAGGAGCTCTGGAAATGGCTACTTCAAACCAAAATGGGTAACTTCCCCCTCAAACCAAAATGGCTGACTTTTTGTGCATTTTCAGGCCTGTGTTTTTGAGATTTTTTTTTTGTGTGGGCTGAATTTTAGCAGCTGTAGGTCAAAATTTTTCGGACAGGTTAGTCTTTGAAGGACCCCCGAAATGAGCCTAAAATGGCCGCTTGAAAACAAAATGGCTGACTTCCTGTGTCCTTTTTGGACATCTTGTTGAGACTTTTTTGTTGTTCCAAATTTCCATCTGCTAAGTCAAACTGTCTTTGAGGCTGAATTTAAAGACCTAAAAAAGTACACTCCGGCCAAGAAAAATGTTTCACAATTCAGTATCACCCATCTTTCCATTTAACTGTAGGTAGTTCAAATGTTGTCGCAATTGGAAAAATCTCAAGGACGGTCCTGAAATACCCGCGTCAAACAAAAAGAAGGGAGCAAGTATTTCTCTTTGAGTTGGAGCTTTGTCCCTCAGTCTAGTAGACGTAGGCCTCGCTGTAGGGGTGCGGCTGGCAGTAGGACGTCTCCTGAGCATAGGGGGCGCTCTCGTCAAAGTGCGACAGGGGCACCGTGTCCTCCTCGTTGACGTGACGCTCTACATCGCTCTTGAGGACCGGACGCTGGTTGTCGGGAAACGCCATCGAGAACAAGGCCTCCGGGTCGCACACAAACTTGTAGACGTATCTCTCGCCCGCCACCTGCCATGGATGAATGGATGGGTGGATGGATGGATGGATGGATGGATGGATGAGGAGGTGAGAGGTGGAAGGTTGTGACGGAGGGTGGATGGTGGGGGTGATAAAAGTTGTTTTGAAATACTGGTCACGTTCTGAAACGTCACGACACCCAACTAGTTTTAGTTCACATCCTTAGCTTCTCTGGCAGAGCTTAAACAAACCTGAAACCAGTCGTGTTATTAATAGTAGTGCATTAGCATAGATTGACGACATAAGAAAAAATTGCCTGAAGGTTGGATGAAAAAAAGAGGCAAAAATATACATGCTGTGCAAGAAAATCCACAAATGTTTGGAAAGAGAGAACTAAGAAATAAAAAAATATGCAAATATCAGCTAAAAAAAATACACAACTATTTGGAGGGTGGGGAGTAAACAAATATGAGAAGAACAATACACAAATTTAGAGGAAAAAAATCACAAATTAAAAAACAGAAATAAACTCAGAATATTGTGGAAAAAAATATTTGGAACAATACACAAACAGGAAATTAGGAATACAAATGCACACAGATGAGAATTTGGGGGGGGTTACGCAAATATGAGAGTAAAAAATATACACCAATTTGAAGAACATTTGAAAGAAACAAATACACATGAAAAAAAATTACTATTGGTAACAAAACAGAAAACTATAAGATTAAAGAAACGAAAGAGTTTTTGCCACATTTTTTACTTTAACTCAGTGCACATTGTGCTGCTCCTTCTGCTGTTCAGGTCTTGGCCACCCGGGGGGCAGTATACATATGGATTTACAGTACATGGAGATGGTCTCACCTCCTCAGTAGGCTGCAGTAATAGTCGTTTTTCATATATAAAGAATATAAGCCAGTAGTTTTTTTACTGTCTGTCTATATGTGCTGCTGCACTGCATGTATCTGGGGTCGGTCTACTCATATTTATTTTTTGTTTTTGTTTGTTTGTTTCTCTGTTTATGTTTACTTACCTTCTGCATGATTCCCTTCTCATAGTAGTAGCGCAGCGACCGACTCAACTTGTCGTAGTTCATGGCCGGTCGGTTCTTCTGGATACCCCATCGGCGTGCCACCTATGTCAGGCATACACCCACATGCGTACTTAGCGACAACAATGGCTGACACTCAGCAGCTGTGACAAAGCAGAGAGTCCACGCGGCGCTAATGACGCTGATTAGGCCGTACTGTAGTGCAGTGACTGGGGTGGTTGGCGTTCATTACCACACTCCGAGGAGGAAGCAGATGTTGCGGCACCTGTCTGGCGTAGCGCCCACCTCACCGCCCGCCAATCACCCGGCCTCCCAAACAGACAGCTGATGTACTACCAGCCATTTTGAGTGTTTATTTTCTAGATTACTGTCATAAATAAACAATGGGAAACACCCAAGTTGTCTTTCCAGTTCAAGAAATCGCCTTGGACAATGAGCCACATGCTGCTTCATCAGATGTCTGTTCATATGATCATGCAGCCTGTTCTGGCACATTTGCATCATGGCTAGTAATCCCATTTTTATCTTAAACATTATCATTTATCATATCTTTTAGACTTTCAACCCCATTTATTGAAATAACAACATAATAATGCTGTAATGCCACCTGAATAATATTTTGTAGGATTCCTTCAGCGTTCGATACGCTCAATGAAATAACAATTTAACAAATCTTCTGATGAGTCTCACAAGCTCTTCTCACCTCCTCAGGTTCGATAAGCTTGAACTCCATGCCGCGGCCTGTCCAGGCAATGAAGTGCGAATTGGCCGGGTCATCCAGAAGCGCCACCAGGAACTGCCACAGCTGAAGAGACCCTCGCCGCTGGTAGGCTGGACCCTCACGGTACAGTCCGGCCTCCTGCTTAATTTCGCCTGAAGACAAGGAGTAGGCTCACGTGTGAAGAACTGCATCACGCATGGTCTTCTGTCTTCAGATGATCTCGTGAACACAGTGCCTACCTTCCACTTTCTCAGGCACCACGCAGGTGTCATCGTAAAAGTGCCTGGCCACTTTGTCAAACATGCAACCTGGACAAGGAGAAGGAGCATTGGAAATGTTGTTCTTGTTGTCAAGGCTACAAACATCATAACTGGTACCTTCAGTCCTGTTGGCGTGGGCCAGGTAGCCATCTTGGCGCAGGTAGACCGAATGGCAACTGGGCACCTCCGCTAAAAGCCAGGCAAAAAGTGTAAAAAAAAAAAAAAAAAGACCATTGAGGCTGCATCAAAAGAAAAAAAACCCCAAAACAGACAAGAACCTCGTAGCCTAGTTGGTAATATCACACCGCTGATCCATGCTTCCGGGTAATAGAAGACGATAAAACAAGCTGACAAGGTCTGGGAGAGCCGACAAAAACAACCTCGGTAGGTGCATTTACTGGAATATTATGCTATTGTAACATATCAGCATGAGAGTATTGATGATAAAATGATGTAATTTAGCAAAACATGTTAGCATTCTATGGTATGAGGAGCTAATAGCTTAATTGTGCGATAGCATGACAGTGCAAGACAAAATGACCGTTCAGTCTTCATCAAACTTCATCAGGCTAATGGGCGCGTGGCGGAAATGTCGCTAATCACATTAGCTGTTAGCCGCACCCCTCCATACCATCCTGTCCTGCTGTCAACATGTCACCAAAAAGTCCATTCAAACTCCTTTCGACAGGGCAATAATTCGCGAGTGGGGAATGAGTGATTGATTCCGAACAGATGTAGCTTTACCTACTTCCTCATCACGATCGTTGACTCATCAGTCTTGTGATAGTTTTGGAACAAGACTTGGGTCAACAGGTTTGCGGAAGCAATTTTTATCACAGTTTGTACTATAAATGTTTGCATGTGTTATATTTAAGTAATTTAGCAAAGTGTAATGACTCACCTGCTAGCAAACGGCTAATGTCAGCTCTATCACACGCTATTTCATGTGTGCCGGTAATCCACGTAACAGAAAGGTCAATGAAATAGCCAGCTCCTCCGCTAATCATGTTCACGGTCTGAATTACCACCCGGTGTATTTTAAAATCAATTTACCTGATGAAATGTTGCAATTTACCTCACTCAACATCTTCTCGACTGATACGTCACACAATCAAACTACGACGGTAGAGGCGAAAGCCGAAAATCATCATTGAAGCCATTTGCCTTCTTTTGTCAACATCTCTGCCTTGGTCAAATGACATGTAAAGGTTTGTTAGTAGTTGTGCCATCGGAGGCCCTAAGTACATGCGACGATATGGTTAAAAAAAAAAAAAAACGCCTGTAGAAATTTGGGAGGTATAAAGTTGTGTGTGGAAATGAAAATCATGAATGGATGTAGCATCTAATGGAAGCTCTCCAGAATTAGAGCGTAGGACTGAGAATGTTGACCAGTCGTAACCTCCGCCCACTCCCTTATTAGCACGCCACAGGAAATGGCTGCCGCCACAGACACCCAGTCCGCCAGACCCCCTTTGCCTAATAATGGGCAAACTTAATCAACTCCACTCCATTTCTTTCCCTCCCAATTCATGCTAGCAATAGTGGGAAGTAATTCGAGACTAATTTTACTTTTTTATTTTTACTGACAAAGTAGAGGAGCTGAATCAGTAATTGTGTTTTTACTGTATTCTTTTTTTGGACACAAGTATCTGTACTTGTACAGAGTGCGAGCGCTTTTGCCATTCGTGCAGTCGACCCTTGCTCACCTGAGTCGTAGTTGAAGTCCCGGGGCTCCTGTTTGATCATCATGGCGGCGGGGTACATGTGGGACAACGGAGCGCCCATCATGGCGGGATGGGGTTCGAACAGCGGGTCGGCGTACTCCTGCTTAAAGCCTTGAGGAGGGAAGGGGATGCTGGGCTCAGACATCTGACGCTGGTACAGGGGCCGGGCATCCCGGGACATGGTCGGCGGGGACGGGAACGAGTGGCACGGCTCAGAAAGCTGACGGCGGAATCTGATTGACAAAATACTTTTGAAAAAAATACCATCTTCGCTAGTGTTAGCCATCAATGCTAACATATTGTGCTTAACTTAGACAATAAATAGAAATACACCCCGCCTCGGTGCCAAATCGGACATAAAGATTGCCACCATATTGAATGTGGAAAGTAACCCACTGGGGAGATGCCTCATTTATTTGCTGATCGGCCATTTACACTCCAAATCTCATGGGATCAAGAATGACTTTTGATTATAACTGCTAACTTATACATCTATGGTTAGCGTTTATTATTATGGCAACATCGAAAACACTCACGAAAACATATATGCTCTATGTTGTGCTGTATGTAGTACTTACTGTGCTGATCAATATTGAAAAGTCATGATTCCGCTTCTGTTAGTCTCCAGCAGGTGGCGGAGGCGGACCTTTCTATCCAGTTACATACCTGTCACTCTTCATCAGCAACGGACAACTTAACGTCATTCCGACCATTCAGCGTCGGATAATTCGCCTTGCTCAAGCCATTGTTTTAAGGGCAATTTTCCCAAATGTTTCCTAATTTTGCTGCGTTTTTCTCTTGCCTTGTTTTTTGTATTTTGTTTCATCGAAGTAGTGGCATTTGGTGTACATATTTAGTCACGGTTTGTACCTTATACATTTTGCTCCTCAAACTATTTCCGTTGCCTTTTGTAAGCGTTTTTGGTTGGGGTCATTTTTCAGTGGTTGTTGAAACCAACGTCATTAGTTGTACTTTGTCGGTCTTGCGTTTTTGTTTGTAAATAACCCTTTTTGGCGCTTGTCTACGTGTGTGGTGGATCCACTCCAATCCGGACAATCCCGGAACGTTACACGTGGGAGTAAACATTTAGAATCATCAGATTAAACATTAGATGCACTGTTTTTGGTTCCTCTTTGTTTACAATTATATTAATGTGTGTGAATTGTTGAATAGAGGCATTAATATTGTACATTTTGTAGGTGAGGAAGTTGAGTCCATTGACTTGCATTAGTCGATTTGGCAGCGCTGACACATTCAATATGGCGGACGACTTTTGGATTCCGACACCGGGCCAAACCATTCAACGTGGGGTTTATTTGTATTAGATGTCTTTGTTGTTATTATTAGCCACAAAAGGCTAGCAAGTTGTAGTTGCTATTTTCAGTGACGGGCTAGCTAGCTTTAATGTTCAAAGTGTACCTGTGGTCCATGGCGTAGGCGGCGTCGGGTATGGAAGGCGGAGCGTGGGCGTAGGTCCGCTCGGGTTTGGGCGTCGGGGCGGCATGATGAAGGGGTGACACGGGGGTGCTACAGGGGGGCGTCACCGGACTGGAGGGCTTCATACCTGCGTGCTGTTTCTGCTCGTAGGCACTGTGGCACACACATTACATACGTGTTATTTTAAGAGCATTTCTCGCTGTTATTTCTGTAGTGCAAGGCGGCAATAGGTTTGATGCGAAGGGTGAGGAAAGGAAGCACGGACCTGACGTTGTACAGGCACTTCTCTCCATACTGGAGCTTGAAGGGCCGCTCTTGGCTGCAGGTGGAGCTCAGCTCGGAACACGGACTGTGCAGCTCCCTCTTGATCTTCAGCTGCAGTCCGTGAAACGCCACTACACCAGGACATGGGGTCAGCGGGGAGAGAGAGAGAGACATAAGTTTGGGTTACACAGAATCATCAGAGGCACCGCACTACACGATAAAACAACAGTATTGGGACCGATTCGACCCTGCAGGAAGTAAGCCTTTGAAGCAGTCCTGGAAATGGCCAAAATGACTCTAAACCATCCGCTTCAAGCTAAAATTGCAGACTCCCCATGTCTTTTTGAGACTTTTTGGTGGGTCTAATCATGGTAGACATGGCTCACAAATTTCATGTTGGTACATAAACCTGGCTTCAGCAGCTGAATTTTCGAAACATTCTTGTTGTAGCGTCTACAGCATTTACATTTTTTTTGTGGCGATGAGTCAAACTTTTCCCATATGTCAAGTACATTAGGTTCAAATTTGGTAGCAGTTGGACGAAATCCCTAGCACAAGTTTGTCTGTCACTGGAATTAGCCCTAAAATGGCAGACACTTATTTGAGGCTTTTTTTGTGGGTCTACTCATGATAGGCATGCCTCCGATATTTCCTGTTGCTAAATGTAACTCGGGTTTTAGGAGCTGGGAAAAAAAATCCCTGGGTGCTACCAAACCCCAATTTACGCTTCAAACCAAATTGGCAGACTTCCTTTTGGGGCTTGGTTTCTTCAGTTTTTTTTTTTTTTTTTTTGGGTCTACTCATGACAGACATGCCTACCAAATGTCATGTCGCTAAGTGAACCTGGATCTTAATTGGGTTTAGCCTCGCAAATAAAAAGCAGTCCAAGTGTGCAGACGTGATGCCTCATCTCATTCCAACTTTGCTCATAAACGCTTCATATACCTTAAACAACATCCAGACCACTAACAAGTAGACCTGCATTGATTCTACAAGGCAGCATGGAAGGTCCGAAAAGTGGTGAGGCGGGATTGGTGGTGGTTGAGCAGCGTGGAGATGTGATTTCAGGAGGAGGATTTTCCCACATCTTGACTGACAGTTGCTGCAGAAGTATGAGTGGATCTGCCAACACATCATGTGACGCACAGCCGGGCCCCTGTTGATTGGGCAGTTGGGTGTGGGGGTTGGGATGGAGGGATCGCGGGGGTTGGTAAGCTGGTGCGTGACAAAGCACGCTGGGGGAATGCCCTTTCTAGGTCATCGATCTGAGGTCAAAAAGAAGCTTCCTGTGGGGAGACCTTTTACGATGTGCTTGTGGGAAAAAAAAATCTTGTTTGGCGCACTCATGGCAGAATTCATTTAGCTCATAATTCATCTTGCTGTTTTAATATTCATTGTTCCCAAAAGAGCATCGAGTATAAATGCATGTGAATATTGTTGAGTGCTCATTTTGTACTGTCTGTGTTGCTGCTTTGTGAGTGTTAAATTAGCAGTTGTTAGGTTGACAGTTGCTATAACATTTATGCTAATTTCCATTAGCCTCTCGTAAGTGTTTCCCATTATAAGCCCAGCATTAAGCTATCAGACATTTCGGAGACAAAATTATTTGGTTGAACATTTTTGTGTTTAGATACACAATATTCAATTCTCTTTTGTTTTGGGTCAGGTTTACACGAGTTCAGCTGAAAGTGAGAAAGTAACTGATTGAAGCAAGTACATCCATCCGTTTTCAACATTTTATCTCTTATTTGGAGAAATTGTGCGAGGGAATGTGACAACAGGTACTAAAGAACACTTGAAAGACTGTGTTTTTATTAAAAATGTGGTTAAAGCGAGTCTTGAGGACTAAAGCTACACATTAAAAAAAACGTTATTGGCATGGACTCACGAAATCAAAGCTTTTCATCAATCTCAGGGATATTGGTTCACTGTGGATGATGTGAACGTGTGTACCTAATGAAGAGGCCTGTTTCGCTTGAGACATCACACAACCTCCTCGTTATTAATGACTTTCTCAATAACAGGCTGATTCTGGTGTATTGAAGGTGACTACATTTAAATAGTGTCAATATAGATATTTAGTCAAACAGGGACGCCGTCACAACGACGTCCAAGAGTCACACATGGAAATGTCACAATGGATTTTTTACGGCGGGGTGCCAAGGTACGCTAATCGATTGCAAGGCACTTCCTTCTCTCCCATAGAATGTCACGACCATCATGGCGTGATTACTCTCATTAGACATTGATTAAGATGGAAGACGCCAGCGTTTTTTTTTTTTAAAGCACATGACAATTAGCGACTTTAGCTGCAACACTAATGTTTTCCGTGGTGCTCAGAGATCAAATCCATTCCAACTTTTGGGGTAGTTTATGGCTAGTCGTCAAGCTTCGCTGCCATGTTACACCCACACGCAATGACAAAAACTCACACATTTGGCTATGAGGACCCATGGAAAAAAACAAAATGACCCAAAAATGGCCACCTCAAACTAAGATGGTAGACTTCCTGTGTGTTTCAGGCATGGCTTCTTGAGAGTTTTTTGTGGCTCTACTCATGATAGAAGTGGAACTGACTTGGAGTGATGAATTTTTCCAAAAGGATTTGCTGGAATTGCTCCTGAATGGGTGTCTCACAGACATGCCTACCAAATGTCATGTTGCTAAGTGAACCTGGATCTTAATTGGGTTTAGCCTCGCAAATAAAAAGCAGTCCAAGTGTGCAGACGTGATGCCTCATCTCATTCCAACTTTGCTCATAAACGCTTCATATACCTTAAACAACATCCAGACCACTAACAAGTAGACCTGCATTGATTCTACAAGGCAGCATGGAAGGTCCGAAAAGTGGTGAGGCGGGATTGGTGGTGGTTGAGCAGCGTGGAGATGTGATTTCAGGAGGAGGATTTTCCCACATCTTGACTGACAGTTGCTGCAGAAGTATGAGTGGATCTGCCAACACATCATGTGACGCACAGCCGGGCCCCTGTTGATTGGGCAGTTGGGTGTGGGGGTTGGGATGGAGGGATCGCGGGGGTTGGTAAGCTGGTGCGTGACAAAGCACGCTGGGGGAATGCCCTTTCTAGGTCATCGATCTGAGGTCAAAAAGAAGCTTCCTGTGGGGAGACCTTTTACGATGTGCTTGTGGGAAAAAAAAATCTTGTTTGGCGCACTCATGGCAGAATTCATTTAGCTCATAATTCATCTTGCTGTTTTAATATTCATTGTTCCCAAAAGAGCATCGAGTATAAATGCATGTGAATATTGTTGAGTGCTCATTTTGTACTGTCTGTGTTGCTGCTTTGTGAGTGTTAAATTAGCAGTTGTTAGGTTGACAGTTGCTATAACATTTATGCTAATTTCCATTAGCCTCTCGTAAGTGTTTCCCATTATAAGCCCAGCATTAAGCTATCAGACATTTCGGAGACAAAATTATTTGGTTGAACATTTTTGTGTTTAGATACACAATATTCAATTCTCTTTTGTTTTGGGTCAGGTTTACACGAGTTCAGCTGAAAGTGAGAAAGTAACTGATTGAAGCAAGTACATCCATCCGTTTTCAACATTTTATCTCTTATTTGGAGAAATTGTGCGAGGGAATGTGACAACAGGTACTAAAGAACACTTGAAAGACTGTGTTTTTATTAAAAATGTGGTTAAAGCGAGTCTTGAGGACTAAAGCTACACATTAAAAAAAACGTTATTGGCATGGACTCACGAAATCAAAGCTTTTCATCAATCTCAGGGATATTGGTTCACTGTGGATGATGTGAACGTGTGTACCTAATGAAGAGGCCTGTTTCGCTTGAGACATCACACAACCTCCTCGTTATTAATGACTTTCTCAATAACAGGCTGATTCTGGTGTATTGAAGGTGACTACATTTAAATAGTGTCAATATAGATATTTAGTCAAACAGGGACGCCGTCACAACGACGTCCAAGAGTCACACATGGAAATGTCACAATGGATTTTTTACGGCGGGGTGCCAAGGTACGCTAATCGATTGCAAGGCACTTCCTTCTCTCCCATAGAATGTCACGACCATCATGGCGTGATTACTCTCATTAGACATTGATTAAGATGGAAGACGCCAGCGTTTTTTTTTTTTAAAGCACATGACAATTAGCGACTTTAGCTGCAACACTAATGTTTTCCGTGGTGCTCAGAGATCAAATCCATTCCAACTTTTGGGGTAGTTTATGGCTAGTCGTCAAGCTTCGCTGCCATGTTACACCCACACGCAATGACAAAAACTCACACATTTGGCTATGAGGACCCATGGAAAAAAACAAAATGACCCAAAAATGGCCACCTCAAACTAAGATGGTAGACTTCCTGTGTGTTTCAGGCATGGCTTCTTGAGAGTTTTTTGTGGCTCTACTCATGATAGAAGTGGAACTGACTTGGAGTGATGAATTTTTCCAAAAGGATTTGCTGGAATTACTCCTGAATGGGTGTCTCAAACCAAAATGGTGGACATGGTATGTCTTGTGTGGCAAGGATTTTTTTGTGGGTCTACTCGTGATCCTCATGTCAACCAAATTTCACGTAGCACAGCTATATATGCTGACAAGGGTCGCCAATAAAGGTAAAAGCAATGCTTTAATCACTTCGTCAGTCACCATTCAAATCGTTTTTAAAGCTTTAGCTGTTATCTATGAAATGTATTTTTTGTGAATATTCTTGTGTGCGTATGGAACGGATCAATTTGATTTACACAATTTCCTATGGGAAATACTCGTATGATGGTCAGATTTAGTCAGACTTTTTGGAACAGGTTTATCACGAAAACAAACTGAACTTGAAATCATACAATTTTAATACAAATTTTCTGCCAAAATGAAATCAACAAAAACATTTGAGTCGAGAAATGAAATAGACATTTTCATTTGCATGGACCACAAAAAATGGTGGGCACATAATAAAGGAAACAACCTGTGCTCCTTACACATTCGAACAGCATTACGAAATGAACACAGCTTCGGGTGTGTTTTTCTTTGAAGGACTCCTGAAAATGTTTAAAATGACCCTATATTTGCTGCCAAAGTGCCCTAAAGCACAATGTTAGACTTTCAATCACAAATATAAAAAACACCCCAAACAACAACAACAAAAAAAAACCCAAAAAACATCTGAGCTAATTAATGACACCTTGGCTGTGACATGTTGGACATTCTCAGGTACAAGTGGTGTGTTTTTGCCGCCCATATTTGGCAGATCCTTTCCCAGTTCTCAATAAAAGTAGAGGGAAAAGGGTTTTTTGGCAAAGGGTGTATACAGCTTCTATTCCATTTTCACCTACTGTAGGTGCTGGCCTTCGTTGTTAAATGGTGGCGAGGTGGCGGAGACGGAACGTGTGGCCCCATTTTACACCTCCACCATTCCCCGCTAAGTTATGCTAATGGTAAGCATCTGTGAAGATGAGACAAAGAAGGAGCTTCTTCCTTCTCTACGCTTCCACCATGCTGCTTCCACGCCAACGTGACATTGAAGACGACCGCCAAGTCAAAGTGTACGATGTTACATCAGTAAACCCAACCCAAAAGTTACATTTATTGACTATACCGTGAACGCCTGCTATATCGCGGTTCATCGTTCACACACTTGTTATATTGCACATTTTTAAGTTTTTTTTATTAAGGTGTGCATGTGCACTGACAATATTATAAGTGCACCACATTCAAATATGTCTGCATTTGCGTGCCAGCCATTTTTTTGGTGGTGGTGGGGGGAGTTGGGGGGAGTAGAATGGAAGATGGGGGCTCGAGTAGCATGTTGATCTCAAATGATGAAGATTTAAAAAAAAAAAAAAAAAATGAATGTAGTGAATGGAATCACTTCATGAAATGAAGTTCATGTTGAGCTCAGTCGCTAGAGTGTGCCGCTTGAGAAACCCGTCCGCAAACAGCACCACTTAGTGGGTGGCAACGATGGCTGAGCCCCGAAGACACATCAAAATATACCTTAACTTGAAACCAGTCCTTGATGCACAAAAAATTAGGGACTACAGTCCAGGCGACCTGCACCAAATCAGATTTAGGACTAAGTCCATTTTCGTGCCCAGTGCTAAGTGCAGTCTAATTTTTTACGTGGGTGGAGCTTTCTTTGTTTTGGCATTTTCGTAGACGGGCACAGTTAAAAATGGGCGTTTGCGCCGTTGTGGGACTGATCACATCCGACTTGACTCCCGGCCCATTGAAACATTGTCCCTCATTCCCTTTAAATTCAGCACAGTCTTCATGGTGCAATGTACGTTTATAAGGAACTGCAAAAAGAGCTCCACTTGCCGGTGATTTAAAATTGGCCGCTGCAAAGTGGGCACATGGAGACCGCCTTCAACCCGTGATCGTGCGTCTAATAATCATGCATTCACGGAATTGATGACAAAAACAATTCAGAGGATTTGATGCATACTTATGCTACACTTAACACCTATGCTAACGAAATCCACCACACATATCAGTGGAGCGTAGAATCTGTCTGCCTGTGCATGGATCACATCTACCAGAATCGGATCACACCAACTGCACCACAACTTAGATCTGGTTTCAAGTGGTCTACAGTCTCGTGTACTTTTGACAGGTGCGCCCAGGTCATGTAATAAATAGAAAAAGCCCTCGGTCCGCCGCAATGCCCAGCAAGGTGTAGCGCCAAATTCACTAACACGCTAAACTGGACTTGCTCCAAGCCTGAAAATCAAGATGGACCAGTTTTTATGCCAAGTGCAGATGCACCTGTCGAGGAAAATAGGGGCCGAAATTTCACTCTGTGAGGTCGGTGGATTGGTAAAACAAAAAACAGAGCAAAACTGTTAAGTGCACCCCTGTTAATAAACAAACTTTTGTTAGCTCGTCTCTGGTGTTTCCGATTATATGTTAGCATTGGGCTAGCATACTTTTATTTGATGAAACGCCGTGATTTGGTTGAACATTTTGGTGTTTGAATATTGAATATATAATTCTCTTTTGTTTTATATGTTGGCTTTACAGTGAACTACAACTTGGAGTCTCAAACTTTGGTCAGTTTGCCCTCTTATTTGGAGAACTGTGCAAGCAAGAGTCTTTTCATTTTTTCAAAATGATGTTAGAGGATAGTCAGGGAGAACGTAGGAACAGCCCTAAAAGGTGTCTTTTAATAAGTCTAAATGTCTTTTAATAGGATGAAATGTGTTCAAAGTGTGTGGGAGGGGTAAAACAAAAATGTGTCTACATGGTTTGTTCACTGTAGGTTGCAGATTCACAGTCATTTGTACCTCGCCAGTTTAACGGGGTTTCACTGTACTTTCAATTCTAAGATCAGACTCCAAACAAGCCTTCCTTTCATAAATATGACATTCAATGTGGTTTATTTTACACAGACAGTGTACACATTGTGCACTCGTTTATTTTCAAGCTGTGGTTTTGGGAAGTATTTAGAGGAGCAGGGTGGGTTTTTGTGGTAGACAAAAACGCAACCTCACTAAAATAATAGAAGCTGGTGGACGTTTTTAATCCAATGGCCTGGTTTCTTTTGGGAGTATTTTTGTGTATGTTGACATCCTTTCAAGTTCCATCCATCATCTTTGTCTACACGGGCCTCCATGACGGTGCTATAAAGAACCCATATGGGAGAGGTGGCGTCTGGGATGGCCAACCATGGCGCCATCTGTCAGTAGCCTTCCAGTGTGCCAACTCCGCTGCTCAGATGGTCAGCAGCACTCCTGAAGGACAACCGGAGCGTCACCCTGACCTCTTAGGCGGGATTTACATTCAAAGACAAAGTATTTCTCAATAAGTGCTTGTAAGAGCGGTGGGCAGATCCATCCATAGATCCTTCGTCGACATTGATCCATGCTTTCACTTTGTCAAATGCAGTGAGCCTAACACGGAAGCACCGATTATAGCGTTTTTCGATCTAGTTTTACCCCACAAAAACATTTCAAATAATTAAAATACATTCCAAAAAAGTATGACTTAGCAACCGTTCTGATTCTCGAGACTGTCGTATGGCATCACTTTGAGGAAACAAAAATAAAGAAAATGAAGAATTAAACAATGTACTTTTGAAAACCACAATGTTTAAATCAAATCATATCGTCACCAAAGTCAGCTAGTTTAATGATCGCATATGATTCAAAATCCCCCAGAGACAGGCGGCCGCAATTTAGCATTGACGGAATTATAAAACTTCAGACAACAGCTACCGTAACAAACGCGGCACAACAAAACATACAAAACAACATGGGCTGCTAGTTGCAGCTCAGAGTTTCCTGAATGCAACACACTTATAGCTGCTCTGCCATTGGCTATGACCTGGCATCTTCCTGGCATCCCATTGGCTAAGAGGGACCTCTACCAGATGTGTCTATGCAGCATCCTCGTCATTCCCCCTTCGGGCCATGGGGCATTCCGATCACCCAGAAAAATGTGTTCACCAGTCGGGCGATGGTTGACACCCAGAAAAATGTGTTCACCAGTCGGGCGATGGCTGACTATGCTGGTGTTTGCCTTGAACATTTGTGAAGGAGTGTTAAAAGCCGACAAAAGCAAATGTCCTTGGATCAGTTCTTTACACAATGCCAGGCATTGTGCAATCATCTAATTGGAACATGTTTCATATTTTGATGCATTTTTATGCTTTAGGAAACATTTATGTCTGAATTTTGGGGGGGCTTGGAACGGATTAGGGCATTTACATGGAAAACGGGTCTCTACTTACAAAATTTTCCAGATAAGAAATTTCCTCCAGAACCAATTCATTTCGTAAGGAGAGGTACCACTGTAAAACATTGTATATTTAAATCTCAAACTGTTCAATCTAACCAAAGAATTTGGTCTGCCAAAGGTCCGCTAGCATAATGCTAAGATATAAGGTGAAACACCACACACGGGCGAACAAAACCTAGCATTGACGCAACGGTAATTAACCTTCAAAAAAACTGCTCCGCTAATATACATGGAGCAGAAATGCATACAAATATTCTTACGTAATTATGGTGGATCTACCCAAAAAATGGTTGAAATCGAAATATTTACATGAAAATGATGGATTATTCATCTATTGTTGTTTATTGACGGTAAATGTGCACGTTCTGACTGATATATTTTTACGACCGGGCTCTCGAGCTGAAAACGTGTCGGGCAAGCTCGATCTAAATGAAGCATGATGGCTTTAATACGCTTTTATTTAAGCTTTCTTTGTCAGTCAATCAATCAAACCAAAGTAAAGAAGTCAAGATCAGAGTGAGGCCTTTCAAAGTAGGGGTCAGAAATGCTAAAAGTGGTTTCAAAACAGCTTGTCTGAAGTGTGTGGTTTTTTTAAAAGTCTAATCATCTTGAACTTCTTGATGTGTCAGTTCAACTGAGAGGGAAAAATATTAGAAGGAAAAAAAAAGAAGAAGACCACCCATTGTTTTTTTGGGGCCTGGAATGCCAACATGAACCTGCTTCAATTCCATCCGAGTTAAACGCTCAAACTTAGAGGCTTAAAGTCCAATTTAAGACTTTGTAGGAGCTTTTTAAGGCCATATTGATCTAATTTCAGACTATAAAACGAAATGATTATTCATGGTTTCGCTTATTCGGATCACAGTTATGCAAATGGGCTTAATTCCTCAAACGCGACCACGTTGTTATTGTGTCAGTGGTAGTCTCTCGCTAACCTACGCTAATGCAGTACGAAAGGTATCAAGGAACAAAGTTGTGTGAGGGGAAAAAAAACACAAAACAAAACATCTGTTTCGGATACTTGATACCGATTCGGGATTGGAAATGGCTCAATTTTGGGGTACATCTTTTTTCATGTGTCCTGTTATGAGAGACATGTCCATCTAATTGTGTGACACGCAGTATAACTTGCGGTGGGGGATATATATATATATTTTTTTGGTCAAAGCGCACGCCTTGGAATTCGTCCAAAATGGCTGCTTTCAACCAAAATGGCGGCTGACTTCCCGTTCAATTTCAGAAAGGTTCATTCAGACTTTTTTTGCAGGTGCTGTTTTGATAGAAATCTCGACCAAAGTTTGCAAATGGCCGGTGAAACTGGTGTTGGGGCTGATTTATAAGGCAATCATGTTTTGGGGATTTTTTATTTCATTTCATTTCGACTTTGAAAAAAAAAATTGGTTTGTTTTAATTAATTTTCAAAGCAAGTGAGTTCGTTTTTTATTAGTTTTTGTTTTTGGGGGCGAGGAATGCTTTGTTTTAGTTTAGTTTTATGATTAGATTTAGTTTTTTTTTCTTCAAAAATACTGTTTTTTGAGAGCAAAAAAAAAAAACGGTCACACAGCATTGTGTACTAAAGTAAAATAAACTGCATTTCTTCAACAACCTTCTTCTGTATGGACATGCAGCAATAACAAAAAAGCTCATGGAGCAAAAATGACAAAGACGAAAACTATAATATTTTGTTTTTAGTTGTCTGACTCTCTTTTGTGTTAAAAGGACATCAGGAAAAAGTGGGGGCGTTTGGTGTCGTTTCACGTTGGCGTCCTGTCCCAAAGACATGTGCTCACTCTGGCAGTCCCCCACTGAGCTCCCCACCCTCACCGCCAAGTCGCATGGCAAACCAACCGGGTGAGACTAACACAGTGCCTTCAATTTCCATCCCGAGTATTCTTAGACACATTGCGAGCAAATGCGCTTTCGGAGCGTAAAACGACGACATTCGCGAGGGGCCAAAAGGAAGAAAAAGAAAAATCCTGATTTAGAGGAAGATGTGCACAAAAAGCACTTTGAGAAGAGAGGGGAAAAAAAAAAAAAGGTCGAGGGGTGTCTCATGAGATGAGAACATTTCTATTCTGGATTTTAAAAAAAACAACAACCAAACACCCTCCTCCCTTTTTACTGCCTCCCCCGAAAATCAGGTGACACTCAGTTTGGCCCTCCCAATGTTAAAAATATCCTCTAAAAACAATATTCATCCCTATGCAAATAAGCGCGCGCACACACACACACACACACACACACACACACACACACACACACACACACACACACACACACACACACAGAGTGGTGGTCGCACTCACAGTTTTCAGTCTGGAAGTCTGGGACAAACTGCTCGTCATTGTCGGGAACTTGAGCTGCAAGCACAAAGAAGACAAGACAAGACACCTTGAGATGTTTGTGATGTTGATCCCAAGTCCAACCCACCCTCCCAGCCCCCCCTGCTCCAGGACCCCCCGAGTCAACATCAAGATGGGGCCGCTTCTTCCTCCTCTTCTTCTTCTTTGTCTTTCTTCTTGTAAGCCACCAAGCCGCTCCACACGCTTCAATGCGGAAGCTGGTGGGCGCCTAAAATGGCTTCTTCACAAAGAAGAATCATCATGAAAATGATCATTCATATGACAAGAAATAAAACCAACCAAAAAGGCGACTTTGGTTGGTTGCCAGAGTTCAATACGAGAAGATTTGTAGAAAGTAGGCAATTTCAATTGGGTCCTTGCGGCTCCGTTCTTTGGCCCAATTAATAATCATTCTAATACAAATAATAATAATCATCCTCACCATCATATTAATAATAATTTTTTAAAAAGCTAAATAAAATATGGACCTGGATATTCAGAATAAATATTGCCAAAATGTGATTAAAAATATTTTAATGTTTATTTAATCCAAATAATAAAATATTTTAAATATCTAGAAATATGAAAGTTGTCTATGAGCAGTTGATTTATTATTATTTATATGAGATGTGATCTGTATGAAACGTTACCAAAATAATTACAAATTACAGCTCAGAAAGAATAAGACCAAAATGATACATTCGGCAAAAAGGATCATGAATTGAGTTTGTAAAAACATACATTTGAATATTTTTTTTTTAGAATTTAAGAATATTTGAGAAGTACGTTTCCATTGAAAGTCTTTCTGCCTTTAAAAACAAGAATTCTCTTTTCAAATCTAATTGAACATTCCTTATAATGACGCCTATATTTGCAGCACTGCGAGATCTGTTTCGAATATTTCAACCAACTCGTGTAAAGATATTAGAAACAGTACCACTGGAGGCCCCAATAGAAAATTCATTATTTATATTGATTGATTTTTTTTTTTAAACCAATATTCTCTTTGTAAAGTTTTTGTCTAATGACTTGTCCAGTGTCATGTGGGTCAAAGGAGGATCAAAAAGGCAAACAATCTCAGCGGAGTGTTGAAATGCTTTTCAATGCGTAGGTGACTCTCCGACGCTTGGCATGCCATCATGCCGTCTCCCATTGTTAGCATCTTTTAATTGCCTCCCCCCCACTCCCATCACCTGCTACCTGTACACCTGTCCGCTTGGCTCTTTTTAAAAATGACCAACTCAAAAATTCCAATTCCCAACCCGCACGCGAGATTCTTTCAACACTGCCATTATCACGTCTATTTATATGCATATTCACTCAAGTTAGCGTAACACGTCTCCACATGCCTGCTTGCCATTCTTTTTTCTTCTCACTCTGGATGAGATGATGATGATGACACAATTTAATTGTTGGGCATCCATTTATTTATTTCCTTCAAGCGGGGGGGAGGGGGGGGCAACCTGCGGCATGTTGGCCATTCACCACCCGGCAAGAGGATTTCATCTGATAATATTGCTTATTGTATATAACAGAAGAAACAAAAAAATAATTCTAAAAGGCCCAAAACACTTGATTTGTATCTTTCTGACAATTGCCAAGAACCTTCTTCTTCTTTATGAAACTGCATATCGGGGAAAAGATTTCCCACAACTGATTTACACTTTTAAAAGGGACTATGATAACGCCATCATAATAAAAATGAATATTTCATGAAAACCCATGAAATAATCATTATTTTAAAAACACAATCATTGGTATACAACAGGAAATACTACCCCAACCCTTGTATTTATTTAACTTACACTACACTTAGCAAATGATTCCATAATTTATTGCACATCTCTGCTGTCGATCCTCCATCTTTATTTCCAAAATACGTTCTGTACTTTGTATATTTTATTGGATATTAGTCCACCCCAAATGGCAAATTCACAGTGTGTTTTTAGAAGACGTGATGAAGAAAGATTTGATTCTGAAAAGTCGAAGGAGCGGAAAGAAAAGGGAAAAGAAACCACCTTGCGTCCCTTCTACTTGCCGTGTTGAGGTGGACGCGGTTGACCGTCTCAAGCGTCTGAAAGCTGCAAAGCTCGACATTTCAAGTCAGCTACCGGCCATCTTGACAATCATTTTTATACACACTTGAATTGTCAGTTGTGAGAAAAAAAAGGAAAAAAATCAGATTCTATTCTGCTATGAATAAACAAAAGGGTAACACTATTCGCACTTAATATTTCAAATAACACACTTTGTGCTCAAAACAAAGTTAAAAAAAAAAAAAGTGGTTTGTGGTCATAAGAGATTTAGGTAAAGTGTGGTTGCTATTGATACGCAGACGCCCATGGTGACAAATTGAAGCATTTTGAAGCGTATTTTGGACCATTCTGAGCACCTGGGCGCTCCGCACGCAGCACGCACACTTTGAGGGGTGAGAAACGGACACAGGAAGGAAAGGAAGTCGAGCAGAAATGAGTCACCGGCAACCGTCTGTCAATGAGACAGTTGCCGCCCCTCCAAATAAAAAAAAAAAGGTAGAATGCTTCCGCCATTCATAAAAATGACATTCATTGTTTCAGTCACAAGGGATAAAAAATATGGTTTTGCCCGAACGTTTGCATGACAGCTGACAAAGTTCCCTCAAATGGGAAATTCACCTCCGTTCCTCGACTCCTTTCTTCCAATTACCTCGCCGAATAAATCTCCGGTTCTAACGGACAGGAAGTTAAGAGCCGCCCGTTGTCGTCGGAAGTGTCATCCTGAGCTGCGATGAAATATTCATTCGATATTCAACGTTTTCATCCGCTGTCAAATCTCATTTCTTTTTAACAAAAAGTAAAAGGAAGCATTTTGAAGATGGTTAAAAGTAGAGTGATGGCTCCAGAGGTGATTTATTTTTTTTTTGGTTGAAAGGCACACGCTCACCTATTGGAAGAATGAACTATAAAAGAAACAAAAAGACATTTCTTGCTTGTATTCATCTCAACAACGAATATTGTGTCAGAAATGTAGATTTAAAATATAGAATTGTGATGGTGCAGCCATTTTGTGACAAATATTCAAGCAGTTCTTTTTTATTTTTGATTTATAATTTTTTTTAAGGCTTCACATGCATTCAAATGCAAATTTATTTTTCATTGAAGAAAACCACATTTATTAGTACAATTCAGCAAATTGTTGTAACACTCTAGAAATAAGTTGCCTATTTTATTTTTTAAACACTTTCCAGATGCATTCAAAAATTCACTTTAAATTTCAACAAATTGGCTTATTTGTGTTTGCATTTGAAAAACCATAAATGTGGCTTTAAAAAAAAAACAATATTCACACAAGAGCGGTAACTAATTGAGACAAATAAGCGGAAACTGATTTTTTAAAAAGGATTTACGTGTATTCAAAAATGTCCCTTGAAACGTCCATGAATTTGCATATTTATTTTTCCATTTACAATTTCTTGGTGCAAAAATTCACACTGCCCTTTCGCAAATACGTTTCGTTACTTTTGTCTTCAAATTCTATCATAAACGCAAACTTTTCAAATTCAACACAGACAAGAATATTTCAGGTGATAACTTCTCGCCAATTTTTTTTTTCCACACCCGCACCAATCCCCCTCCGTAATTTCTGAACTTCTAAACAACTAAATCAGGCTTGACTATGTTTCAGCGTCAAGCTCAAACCAAACGAAAAGCCATCTCAACACACGCTGCGATCCCCACTCAACCAGATTAAACCAGAGAAACGCTTCAATTCGATCATTCAAAGCAAACTTTGAACACATCTCGACGAGAGTTGCACTAACCAAAAGTTGTGTGCTGCAAACACGGCGGAAAGAGGACGCTGGCGCTTAAATCCTGAAGCATCCCGTCTCACTTAGAGCACAGTGAGCCAGTCTTGCCATGGGAGGAAAAACATCTCAAAAAACAAAGACAAAAAAAAAAAAAAAAAAAAAAAAAAAAAGAAACGAAAAGTCTGCGAAAGAAAACTTTAAGACACAAGAAGCTCTCCCCGCCAAAAAAAAGTCTCTTTTTCTGTTGAGCGTGTCAGGAAAAAGCGGATAGATCCATTCTTGTCTTTTTGTGCATGTGAGGAGGAGCAGCAGGAGGAATTGAAGCAGACAAGGTGATGATGCAGCTGGAGATGATGGAGGAGTGGAAGAGAGAGCAAGAGAGAGAGAGAGAGAGAGAGAGAGAGAGAGAGAGAGAGAGAGAGAGAGGGAGGGAGGCAGGGAGGGAGGGAGGCGGCGCAGCAGCTCCCGCCAAAAAAAGCCCAGCAGACAGTGAGCGTCGCACAGCTAATTTGTGATGACACTCCCACAGCTCGAACCTCCTCGCTCTACCGCGAGCCCCCCCCCCCCACTCCCAACCCAAGACCCCCACAATGTATGCAGGTGCCTCTTCATAATTGGACCGACTGTGGAAACGCAAAATCTGCCCCCTCCCTGCACACCGCGGTACAAGTTGAATGTTCTTCGATGTACGTTAGGAAAGGATGCGGCAGTCGATCAACTTTGAAAAGTCAAAAGATATTGCGGATATTATTCATTCCCACCCCCCCACTTTTTTTTTTTTTTTTTAACCAAAACAGTGTTTTGAATCCTGTCCATCCAGCCATCCGATCCGCTTTATCCTTACGAGGTTCACGGGGGATGCTTGAGCCTAACCCAGCTGCCTTTGGGCAATAGGTGAGGTACACCCTGAACCGGTTGCCAGCCAATCGCAGGGCACACACGGACGAACAACCATCCACGCTCATACTCACACCTCGGGATAATTTGGAGTGTTCAATCAGCCTGCCATGAATGTTTTTGGAATGTGGAAGGAAACCGGAGTACCCGGAGAAAACCCACACAGGCCCGGGTAGAACATGCAAACTCCACACAGGGAGGTCGGAGCCAGAATTGAACCCGGTACCTCTGCACTGTGAGGGCGACGTGCTAACAATTGGACAACCGGGCCGGCTGTTTTGAATACTGATTTTTGTAAATTTAAAAAATAAAAAAAAAAGCTATTTTGTGCACATTGAAAGAAAAAAAAAAATCAACTGAATGACAGCTCCAAAAAAAAGCTCCAAAAACGAGCAAGTCAGATCACTTATCTCAAGGCCCAACTGTATATTAAAGTACATTTCTGAGAAATTCTTATTTGCCAAATGACAACCTCACCCCTACTCCACATTGTGATGCTCACCTTCTGCCAGCCAAGTCTCCTGCAGTCGACTCAGGTCCTGGAAAAGTTCTGCGAAGGAGTACCAAAAAGATGAGGTCCAATTTTAAGACGCACCCAACAAGGTGATTATAGTTCATGAAACTGAAACTACATCTTTCGGTTATAAAGCAAACTAAAACCAATTGTAATTTTTGCGAAAATGTGCTTTGTTTTCATGTTTGTTCATTAAAATCATACGCGAGTTTTCAAGGTTCATTTTAAATGTATATATTTGGGTAATGCTGCGTATCCGAGGTTTGGACTAGTTATTTTACTTAATTTCATAATAATTATTGACCTCCTTTTTAAAAAAAAGTTTTATCTTGCACTCAACAAATACTCCATGGATTAAAAAAAAAAAAAAAAACCTAAGACTAAAACTAAAAAAAAACTTAACCAAAACATATTGTTTTCAAAAAGATAAAAACTCACAAACTTGCTCTAAAAACCCATTAAAACAAAATTAATTAGAAATACAAAGCCAAAATGAAAGAAAAACTAACTGTAATGAAAAATCTCAAAATGATTCTAACCCTGATGTCAACAATCAGAGGTACAGTCGTACCTTGAGTTACAGCTTCAATCCGTTCCACGACCAAGCTCTTAATCCACACCCAGTCAACAACCATTGCAATTTTCATCTCAGGGATTGTTGACACGCTACATTTAAGAACATTCACTGTGTTTCATCATAACAATATAATAAAACTATATTTAAAAAAAGCTGTTTTTACTGAAGTGGAATGAAGCCAAAAGTCACACACACTGGAAAATGTGTGTATTGGCTATATGCCTCTAAAGGGCGTGGCCGAGTGATTGACATCGGAAGCGGGAGTCGGGCAGTTTTTCCAGTAGGAGTGTCTGCTGCATGCTCCTTGCAAGTGTTTTCATTGTGCATTTGTGTGTTTTGACTGTTTGTGCTGTTCAATAAACGGCTGAAAGTCCATCAGTGACTGTGGCGCTCCTTGCCCACATGCCAGGGCATCGCAGTGTCTCTATTCGGCTCAATTTTTTTTCCAGCTTCTCCTGAGCGACAACTTAGCTGAAGCTTTCCCAGACCTCAAACTTTGGCTCACAAACACAAAGCTTGGACCTAAGATATTCTTTACAAGTCCATTTGGACCCCCCAACACAAACTTGCTCTTTTGGATTTGGACTACGATCCAAGACAATAGAGCTTTTTGTGTGCATGTGTGTGTATACGTTCATCACAAAGGCCATTGTGATGAAGATTCACCCAAAAAAAAAAAAAAACCCAACACCAAAACAACAACAATAATTGGATTGTGGCTAAAATGTTTAGCGGCCGTGAAATTACCTTCGGTGTCAACGGCCAGGTTGGACTTAATCAACTTTCTCCTTCTGTCGTTTGATGACCTCTCACAAACTCTCCTCTTTTCCACTGTCTTCTGCACGCACGCACGCACACACGCACACACCCACACACACATGCACAAATCAATTGTGTTAACGAACAAATGACTGGGCGAGCCTTAACATGCTCAAATGTAAACAGTCATTTATATACGACTTTTTGTTGTTAGGAGTAGTCATAATTATTCACTAGTGTGCACTGAGACGGGGAAAATGAAGTTTGGGGACTTTTTGCTCACACACGGACTCACTTTAGAGAGACTGCGAGGCACCTGCTGGTCGTGGGATCCTTCCATTACGCATCTGCCAGGATTTTGTCAGCTCTAAGATACAAATAATCAACCAAGTGACAGTGGTAAGAAGTCATGGAGTACAAATACTTGGCTACTGTGCTCCTAACTCAGATTTTTCAGGAATCTACACTTGGCTTTGAATGTTTAACGTTGATAACTGAAGTTGGATATTCAGCGATAGTTTCAGCAAACCTCCCGAAGCTCGATGGAGCAACAAGGCATTGAGGGGTGTGCCCACAAGTACACCGCAAACGACTGACACTCATTCTGTCTCCGATGGGTTGTTTTGCTATTTTGTAATTCTAATTAGAGGTACAAGGTGGAGGCTAAAGAAGGTTGAGATTTTTATTTTTTTGTCCTCCACAGCTCATTTTACTTGTCAAATTAACAAATATGACAAAAATTCATATTTGGGGGGAGGAATTGAAAACTCCTTTTGATGTACAGGACTTTTACGAGGCTGAATCTGTATCTGTACTTTACCACACAACAGGAGTACAGTGTCGTCCTCTGGAAGTGACACATCAGCTCAACATTCTCCATGCTCTTGATGCAGCCTAATCAACATCATCATATTTCATTTGAAAATCGGAGCGAAAAGGTGTTAAAAGTACTTACCGTTTTCCAGGCAGGGTGTAACGCGTTACAAAAGCGGCTTGAAGATGCGCGCACGCCGGGCTTGCTCAAAGTGCACTGCTGCTCTACACTTGGCCGCCTGGCGTCGCCTCCGCGTGGCCTCGCGGAGTAACACCCCACCCCCACCCCCACCACCATCAACACCAACACCAACCACGACTCCTCCTCCTCTCTACCTGACTCTGTCAACGTCCTCCACAGGCGGCTGACCTGAACAATGACGGCAAAGTGTTTCAACCGTGGTGGAGACATTTGAAGAAATTTATTACCCGCAACACCAAGGGCCATTCCTGACGCTCACACCCTCTCTCCAAACCGGCAGTGTGGTTCTTGGTCATGTGTCTATGGTCACGATGTTTGAATGACTTTGTAATAGTTAAATCGTTCTTTTCCTCCAGGAAATAAACACATTTAGACTGCATTTGTCAGGATCTGTGTTTTTGTTGTCGACATTATATTAAGTTTTGTTTCATGTTGTTTTCTTGTTGTTTTGCTCATTCGTTTTTTTTTTTTGGAGCTCCCTCCAACTACATGTGTGTTGTCCAGTATTTATACTGCATTCTAGACAAGTGGGAAATCGGATTTATCTCGCTTGGATTGCACCGGTTGCAACCTCAAAGAGCTGCAGGCGAATGTGAACTGAAAAGATGGCTGATTGAGAAAAAAAGTGTTTGTTTTATTGCACAAAACACATTCTTACTTCCAACAAACCTGCCCTCATTTGCTTCATTTGGATAAATAAAGGAATATCTTGTAAGCGTTTCATACATTTCTACTTGGACTCTCAAATTTCAAATCATCTTTCCCCATTGAAATAAATGGAAATGCTCGTAATTCGTTTCAGCCACCCAATAAATCTCAGCAAATGTTTAAATTTTGTAATCAGAAATCATAACCTGGAAGTTGTCACTTAAACACGAGATGTCTGGACCTGGGAATCAGCGTGTAGCTGCAGTATATAACTACATCATGACACTGAAGGACAGAAAAAAAAAATCAATAGTGGAAGTGAGGCTACTTATGAGCTTAAATATTAGTTTATCGTGATCATCAGGCACTTTTTTTTTCATTCAACTTTCTTTTTGGACAGAATACTCTGATCAACCAGTTTTGTTGAGAACAGAAATAGACTTTTCCTCTTACCTGATGTCCCCGTCGTATCCGAAGGTGGCAATGACTGGATTCACGCGGCTGTTATTGCAAAAGAGTGAATCAGGTGGCATTCTAAAAAGGGCTACTGACCTCACTGAATTGAAGTTTGCTAGTTTGTAGCGTTCACATGTCTGAAGACCGGATCCTATCTTTACATCCAACACTCCATCTGAAAGGCGGACGCATCGGAAGTGGTCCGATGCTGCCATCTTGGATCCAGGTGAGTCTGCGTTAGCCGAGGCGGGTGATGCAGATGCAACATGAAGGCGAACTGCACTCGCTGAAACGCCACCTGACACGGCCAACAGCCAGAGTGTTGCGCCGGACAACATGGAGGAAAAAATATTCAGGTATTGCACGTTACCGAGAGTTGTTTCTAGATATTTTGACTGAGGCAACCAACATTTAATAGCCTGTACTTTTCTTACAGATTCCCAGTGACGCAGTATTGTACTGTAACTGTGCATTTACACGTCGATATGATATATTCGATAATTTGTCGTGTGCTTTCACACTTTGTTTTGGAATTGCATTTAACTTGAGATACCATTATAATGGCTAGCATGTGAGAACAATGGTTAGCATGTCTGGCTGTAGAGGCCTTAGCTCCTGTGTGAAGTTTGTTTTTGTGTCAGCGGCTGAACTGGTTCATCGACTAATCGCGTAAAGTAAAATGTCCAGTCAACAAGGCAACACAGTATTTAAACATCTACGCCGGTCTGAGAAGTAAGCTGGTAGCGAAAGACCGTAGCGGTGAGCCTTGCTAGCTTCTGCTATTGTGATTGCCGCTAGTTTTAAAAGATTCTTACCAGTGGAACAAGGTCAACGGCGCAAAGATACTTCAGTTTGGTCTTTCAAACGTCATGTCCAATAATGCACAGACAACAATCGTGTACTGTGGAGGCGGTATACCCCGCTTCTCACCCAAAGGCAGTACGGGAGAAGCTCTAGTTCATCCATGACCCTAATGACGATTGGACAGACATTACTACATAATGAACAAATACCAGAAATCATGTCAAACAAGTTTTTGTTTTAATTTTGACAATTTAATTACAGTATTATCTTCTTCATCTTAGTTGACATCAACAGGCATTTTGATCCCCTCTCAGGCAAAATAACACGTGGCAGTATTTTCCAGAGTGAAGAAGAAGAAGAAGAAAAAAACCCAACATGTTCAAAAATACAAACCAAAGACTCGTTTCTCACACTTAAGGTGCCGAAAAAAAACATGCAGGAGTGCAAGGACGACATTTATCAGGCGCACGCCATGCTGCTCGCACTGCGGCCATCGTCCTCAAATGAAGACATCAGACAACATAATAACAACTCATTTCCGCAATTAAGCCACAGGGGGGTATTTATTTTCTCAAGTGCGGGCCTCTATTTGCTAGGAGGCCTTGACTAGAACACATTCTTTTGATCAATATAAAACAATGTTAGCCGTGTATTACAATTTATGCTAATCGCAAGCTCTCCCGGAACATCAACATAACACACACGACCGAATTTGTCACCGTATAACATACGATCATCTTGAATAGCGTACCGCATACCTTGAGGTCATCTTCCAGACTTGAATTCATTCTCGAGACTGTTTACGTGCCTCAATAGGGTCTGCTGTTCTGGTTAGCACAGAGTTGAAATGGGCTCAGACAAGTTAGCTGTTGTTTTATGTCCGCGTATGAACGACAAGAGTCTACGCAGCGACACAATGACGCTGACTGCCCTTTGGTGAAAAGGGGCTTATCTGTTTGAGAGAGGCACTCAATTTTTTACAAAGTGGATGACACACCCGGTGTGGTGTCTTTTAAAAGAGTAAGCAGTGATTGTGGAAATGAGCTAGATTCTTAAATCGGCGGTGGGTTGGGTACATCGTTTTTCATTAAATACTGACACGATGAAACTTGTCTGCATTGGTTGTTTCCGTAAAAAGAATACAAAACACATTGGTGTGGCACTTTCTTGGGAAAAAAATTATTCAATTATTAATAAAATAAATATTTAGTTGAACGTATGTATGAATATTTTTTTTCCTGCATTGTTTTTATGGTATTACACTCAACTGGCAAACTGTAAACTTTTAATTGAAAATTTTACTGTTAAGACAACAGATTTGTGTTGCGCTGCCGTAAAATGACTTAAAACAGCTTTATGTGAATAAATATGTTTTATTTAATTGTATACATTCGTTTATATCCGAGGAAGACAAATTATTTAAGTGGCACAGTCCTAAAAAACAAAACAAAACAAAAAACTACAAATTAATCAATACTTTTTGAGGGAAACATTATTTTACTCCCCAAAAAGAGAACATATTGAGGTGGCATTTAAGACGTTATGTAATATTTATTCAAAAAGAAAAGAGATTTTGCCGTACTATATTTTTGTTCCTGTTTCTTATTTTATTGGATACAATATTTAGTTTGACAATCTTTTATTTATCGGCATATTTAGCACAAGCAGGTTTTTTTTTGTATGTTTCATTTGAAATATCGTAGTTCTAGAAAAGAAAGCACTTTTGCAATTGGTTCCCTTACTGGACACAACGTGAAATGAATTATCACCCTAAAGCCAAGGCACGCACCCAAATGTCTTATTTGGTGTTGGCTGTTACGATTTGATCGTCATTGTATGTGTGCATGCGTGTGTGT
>NW_017805539.1:1227460-1231544 GCF_001891065.2 Hippocampus comes | reverse complement strand
GTGTGTGTGTGTGTGTGTGTGTGTGTGTGTGTGTGTGTGTGTGTGTGTGCATGAATGAACTGAACAAAAATCACTGAACATAAATCAATGAAGGCATGTTACCTTCTTAATGGAACGTCTGCACAGGAAAGTCATTTGGGCTGCTTTATCCACTCAAATAAAACCCGAGTCGCGGTACCTGGTTAAAACTCAGTCGTGCGTTCCTGCAAAAGAAGCGGCATGCATGTATTTTTTTTTTTTTCTTCTGAACAATCAATGACGACTGGCAGGAGTGAGCCAAATGCCAAGAATAATCACATCAGAAGCGCACAAAAATAAATAATATTCAAAATAATGACAATGTATAAATTAATACAGTGTTACCTTGAATTAAAAGTTTCATCCATTCTTCTTTTTTTTTTTTCCCAATAGGTTTTGGTACTTACATCATCACAGAACACGGATTTGGAAAGAACGGTCTTCATTCAGGCGGCAACACAGCTGAAGATTGCGAGCAAGTCAAATTGTGGCTCACGGCACAAAGCGTAAAAATATCGACCAAGTGACGTCTCGTCACTTGAAAAGTGGGAAGTTGTAAGGGCTGACAAGCCAACGTACGACTGTAAAAATACATGTGCGGAGGCCTCATGACAAAACACATTCTTCCGTGTGGATCTAAACAGCGCTCCGAGACCCACGTGGTAGAACCGACACTTTGCTACGGCACACTGGGCTATCAAGCAAGGCAACCACGCGAGCCCCACGCATCACCTAACGGGTCCGAGAGAGTCGGGGATCGGCCCGCGCGCTAATTTTTTTTTTTTTTCTTCACTTCTGACGAGGACTTCGAGGACCCGTGAAACGGTTTCAAGGATCAATCAGTCTTTGCTCTCGGCCCGCCTTCTCCTCACCAGTGTGGAGAAGAAGCTTCGGCTCTGCTGAGGACCCATCAGCATGGGAGCTTGGTTCTTGTGGATGATCTCGATCTGGCAAAAATAAGTACAGTGCAGACATTCAGGGTGTCTGGATTTCAGAGCCGTTCATTGGCCGCGACCCTGCTGTAGGTGTGTGTCGGATTGTGTTTTAGCAATCAGTAGACGCAATTCCAAATTGAGAGTTGCATTTTGTTTGGAGAACCGTACGAGCAAGAGTCTTCTTTTCATGTCCTCCTGTTCCCGTTACACAATTTCATCTGTCTCCACGCGACACGAGTGTTTTTCTCCCTCACTTTTCCACAGTGAAACACCTTGTTTGAGCTTTGTCTTTTAATCACGACGGGCCTCTCAAGGCTGAAAGCGCGGCACGCATTTCCATCCGCAGCCCGACGAGGCGTAGTGTGACCAAACGAGCGGCCGCGAGGGTTCTTCCAGCGATTTCCACACCGGCTCCTTCTTCACGCGGCGTGCGTTGTTTCAACGCTCGCAGAAAACATCACAGTCCAAATGGGATGTTAACCCACTAATTATTAACAACAAGTATGCAAATGCCGCCGCATGAATAAACATATTGACGAGTGTCTGTCAGGGCATTTGCATTTCTGAGCGACGTCTGACATGTTTCTCGTTGGCTTTGATGAACAGGTTGCGTGATGTTACGCTCTTTTCACGTGTGATTGCACTAATGGATGCTAATTATTCTTTCACTTTTACGAATTGCAGAGCACAAATTAGCCACCATCCAAATATGATTTTGTTGAATTTGTTAGGCGCAAATTCAACTATAAAGTTGACATGAAATCAAAAGTTTCAGAATGTGACGTCTCTCCACGGCAATACGCAGCGAGATCATTTTGCAGATTGGCCTTTTTTTTCTGATAGGGAATATTCGTGTCACGACTTTGTCGAGATACAAGTTCGTCGCTTGGGTCGTTTCTTTTGTCTTCCGATCGGCCAAATGCACAGACAAAAGATGCGTGGAAAAAATAACTTACAGTGCATGGAGTCTGCATCCAAGGTTCACCATCAATCTGCATGGGAAGTGATTTGCTGGTTCTGCAAGAGAGAATTCAAAGTTATCACTTCAAGGCTGAAATGGTGAAAATGGAGAATCTGAGTTTGTTGATTGTGATGCTGGTAATTCAGTCAGTGGCTGCCTAAACGGGCTGCCATAGAAATGCTTCATAAAACATGACAGGAGGAAATAGAAGTTTGGCGCAGAACCAGTCAAAGAATTAACCAGCAGGTTAATTTTGACCAAAATAGCTTGCTGCCTAAACGGGTTGCCAAAGAAATTCTTTGAAGTTTTGTTGGAACCTTTTTCAAAGAATTCAGCAGCAGTCAGCTTGTTAATTTAGGTCAAACTAGTCAATACCTAAACAGGCTGCCACAAAAAGAAATTCCGTTTTTGAATATTTTATTCTCTTGATGATTCGCACAAACCTAATGGTGACGGAGGAGCACTGTGCCAGGCGTCTTCCGGCGCTCTTCAGACCGGTGTAGATTTGTCCCATCTCCATGGCTCCCTCCAGCCCGACCACCTCCAACAACTGATCGGACAGGTCTGAAACACAGAAATGTGGTCAGTGAAGACAAGAGAGGTGGAAAAAAGCCACCATAGAAATAGAAACTCGAGAGATGAAGCTTGAAGGGGGACTATTGTGAACTAAAAACCAGTAGGTGAATTCCCACCCATCTAGTTGCTGTCCAAAAGCAAAGTGAAAGTTTTTAGAGAGTTTAGAAGAAGTCAGTGCCCCCCCGCCCCAAAAAAAAGTGCGATAAGTGTTCCACACAGTCGTGTTTGTAAGCAAAAAACCTCTTGAGAAAAGTCAGGTGTAAGAGAACAAAAGATATCGCCGCTCCTCACTTGTCGACATCTGCATCTGAGACACGTAAACGGCGAGTTACGAACAGCAGTGCGTCAATTAATTAGATTGCACCGGCAATGTCAGGCAATCTTGTGATCATATCATTATTAATTTGCACTGATGTGTATTGATTTTGGCCCTGTTGGAGGCTGGGTGTCACGCGGGGTCCCATCTGCTTCAGCCTCCGACGCTTCCCTCCTCGAATTAAAGAGCCGCTGCCTTCCCGGTTGGGAGTGCGTTCACATTAGCTCCAAACCTGTCGCGTCTGCTTTCCTGTGGCTGTTTGTTGTTGTCGCAGCCGTCACCATGGTGATGGACAGGCGTCGCTCTCTATCTGGGGCTGTGAGTGAGCTGCTTTTCAGGGTCACACTGTGTGTACATACACGGATGACATCGGGCTTCCCTCCCCCCCTTTCCCCTGTTTTCTCACCCGAGTGCAAACGCTTTCACGCAGGTGACGTGCACTGTGTCCCCACGGGCAGGGATTCTTTTTCTAGCCCCAGGCAACAAAGATTCAAAATAGCAGTGTGGGAATAGAGACATTCTGCCAGGGGAACAGATGAAGTCATAGCTAGCTGACTAAACAGGCTGCCATAGAAATGCAAAATATATTTTGAGAAAATGCTGGCATTTTGGTGCGGGACCATATGATGGACAGGCGTCGCTCTCTATCTGGGGCTGTGAGTGAGCTGCTTTTCAGGGTCACACTGTGTGTACATACACGGATGACATCGGGCTTCCCTCCCCCCCTTTCCCCTGTTTTCTCACCCGAGTGCAAACGCTTTCACGCAGGTGACGTGCACTGTGTCCCCACGGGCAGGGATTCTTTTTCTAGCCCCAGGCAACAAAGATTCAAAATAGCAGTGTGGGAATAGAGACATTCTGCCAGGGGAACAGATGAAATCATAGCGAGCTGACTAAACAGGCTGCCATAGAAATGCAAAAAAATATTTTGAGAAAAAGCTGGCATTTTGGTGCGGGACCATTATGAACA
This sequence comes from Hippocampus comes, assembly GCF_001891065.2. NCBI lineage: Eukaryota > Metazoa > Chordata > Actinopteri > Syngnathiformes > Syngnathidae > Hippocampus > Hippocampus comes. The sequence goes on along the minus strand of NW_017805539.1, from coordinate 1,227,768 downwards.
ACAACTGGACTGGAAGCAGGTTGATATAGACCAGAATTCCTTTGCGCCCGAAAAGAACTGGCAAAAGAATTATTTCGACTGAGTTGGTGTGAACGACAGCGACTAGCAAGTCAATTCAGACTTACTCGCTGCTTAAATGGGGAGTCATCGAATACTCAAGAAAAAAGGATGGGGTCCTTGTGAACTAAAACCAACATGCAATTTTATTCAGACCCCTACCTAACTATTTGCTGACTAAACGGGCTGCCATAGAAATACGATGACAGAGGCAGCTCAATTTGGGCTTGCTGTCTGAAAAGGCTGGCGTA
>NW_017805539.1:1152907-1227103 GCF_001891065.2 Hippocampus comes | reverse complement strand
GAACAGCTCCAGAAAGGTCAGCTGCACACACACGCACACACACACGCACGCACGCACGCACACACACACACACACACACACACACACACACAAAAACCTGCTAACGGTTTGATCCATGTGTCGTGCTCGACTACGCCCCCTCTGGCTAATGCACTTGTGTGTGTTTACCACTAAATGCAGCTTTTTGGGGGGAGGGCATGGAGGCTTGTTGGGTCTGAATCATTTTGGAGGTCCACGATGGTCGCAAACTTTCGCTTTTTCTGCGATTGTTTGAATTAAATCTGTGGAAGCTTGTTTAGGGTGAGAAAAATAATCGTGGTCTTTGTGCCCGCTCAGGCAGAAAACTGGTTGCAGGTTTTGGCAAAGTTTTTTTGTCCATCTGGATCCGTCACCAAACGTAAGCTTTTGTTCGTAATGTTTAATTTCATGATTTTTTTTTGGTTTTGTTTGTTTTTTGATAGCAGCAAAGCTAATTGTGGTGCAAACGAACTTCCAAGCTTCTGCTCCTGGTCCGGCGTTAAAAACCTCCGATTCTTATTGTTTTGTTGTGTCGTTCTATGGCAGCCAAGCTTTGTAGAAAACTAGCTGGGTGTCGATTAAGATGCGTGTTACTGTCAGTTTTTTAAAGTCATGTCTTGTTCTCAGTTTCTCTGGCAGTACATGTCAGAATTAACTGCAGGTTTTTCACAGTTCACGATGGTCCTGCATCACATTTCAGTTGTTTTTTTTGTCAGTGATATGTTTATAATTTTTTTCGCCTTTCTATTTACACAGCTAACTAATTCTGGTCTGATTTAATTCTCGGATTTCCGCAAGTGGACCTGCAGCAAACTTCAAATTCTGAGTTCTATGTTTTATTTTTATGGCAGAATATTTTGAGGCAATCAACATGATCTGGACTAAATGAACCTGCTTGTTTCTGCAACATCTTGTCATCTTCCTCTCAATGTTTTCCATTTCAACTGGTGTTATTAGTGTGACGGAAAATTAGAGCCATTTTAGGTCTCTCGCCACTTTTAGCAGTTAGCCACAGTTCCCCTTTCGTTTTGGGCCAATCACAGATTCCAAGTGACGGCCGCCCTTTTGACGTAAATGGAGCCGTGGGAGTCTGCTCCGATTAACTGCGCCTGTCCTCCGCTGTCCTCGCAGGGCCATTAATACGCAAGTGACAGTTCCAAATAGTGACACTGTTTTACCTCCGTGTCGCAAACAAAAGCCGCTCGCTGTGATTCACCTTGTCACCCGTGAAATATTCATACACTCGTGAAAAGTTTTGGGGTCCCAAGTTTGGTGTTGAATGTTTCCATTCTCCTGCTCTCACCTTGAACTGCAAACATGAGCTCCTTGGGATCGGTCAAAGGCGTCCTCCTGTCCGGGCCCTTCTTGGCCGCCTTGCGGTGACCCCTCCTCTTCTTGCTTTCGCCCCACAAGTTGGAGCCGCCGTGCATGCTGGGAATGTTGAGGATGGCGATGCCCTCCAGGGAGACGGAGCTCAGGTCCAGGGTCACGCCGTCACACTTTCAGCAAGAGAACACAGGAGAAGGGTGACAATTAGACAATTTATAGGTGTGCGTGCGTGCGTGCCACTGGACCAGTGGTTAGCGCGTCCACCTCACAGTCCAGAGGTACCGGGTTCGATTCCAGCTCCTGTGTGGAGTTTGCATGTCCTGCCCGGGCCTGCGTGGGTTTTCTTCCGGTACTCCGGTTTCCTCCCACATTCCAAAAGCATGCATGGCAGGCTGATTGAACACTCTAAATTGTCCCTAAGTGTGAGTGTGAGCGCGGATGGATGTTCATCTCTGTGTGCCCTGCGATTGGCTGTCAACCGGTTCAACGTGTCCTCCGCCTATTGCCCGAAGACACCCGTGACCCTTGTGAGGATAAAGCGGATGGATGAATTTTATATATACATAGTCATAGTAGTCCACATTTCTAGTCCAAATGACTAAGACGCTTTAGAAAAGATGAACTATATCTTGATTCTCATTTGGTATCACACTCTGCGGGGTTGTGGAGGGCTAATTACCTTTGTGCAGCAACCAAGTCTAATGGGAAGCATGTGCCGAGGCCCTTCACTTGCACATTTTCGCAGCAGTGGAATGAGCACAATTCTGATCTATTTATGGAAAACGAGCTGGTCAGCGATATCGCGGTTCGTCGGTGGCCCCCTCAAATTATTGCTATTTACAAGCAAGTGTGTTTTCATCTCATTTGGTATCACACTCTGCGGGGTTGTGGAGGGCTAATTACCTTTGTGCAGCAACCAAGTCTAATGGGAAGCATGTGCCGAGGCCCTTCACTTGCACATTTTCGGAGCAGTGGAGTTAGCACAAGTCTGATCTATTTATGGAAAACGAGCTGGTGAGCTATATCGCGGTTCGTCGGTGGCCCCCCTCGAATTATTGCTGTTTACAAGCAAGTGTGTTTTCAGTGTGTTTTTATATTATGCAGGCATCTATAAATTCTGACTCGCGCAGTCAGTGTAGTTCCACATTATGTTGGGCAGCACTGAGGTCTACTGGAAGACATGAAGCATAATTAACAGCAAGACAGTGAAACCAGGTGTTAAAAAATATGTTAAATGTGTTTTAATGAGCTTCAATGTGGTTGAAGCGTGTGGAAAGAGTCGACCTATTTTAAAAATGTTATTTTATCTGGATCGTTTTATTGGACATTTGACCCTATTGCAGGTGGATCTTGAGTCCTCCCATGACAGACGCAAATTGACCGTTTTCTTGGCCAAGCGACTGGCAATGGGCCATACTCACCTCAACCTCCAGGAAGTCGTGTAACTTCTTGCACGTGGCCGAGAACGTCTCTGAAGTGCCGAACTCAAAGTACCACAGCTTGTTCTTTGTTCTGGGAGAGCAAAGGGAAAGCAAACGGCAAAGAGGCCGAACAGCAGACAAGACATCAATCTCGTGACAAGCCAAAGCATCTGTAAAGGCGTATCTCTTGTGAAAAGGGATTTCCTAAACAGCAGATAGGAAACGCACTCTCGTGATCAGCGCATTATGAATCACCACGGAATACAAGATTGCGCTCCATTCGTCACATATTGAGGGATGATGATGATGATGATGATGAATGTAGTGAAGAAGGCGTTGAGAGGCAGCACGTGGACCATCGGTGCACGCCATTGAGGACGAGATAAGAAGGCGAAGGAGGGTCATCTATGTGCACCTTGCAATTAACAGAGGACTGGTGGGGGTGGGGTGTTGGAGGTGGATCTGATGGGGGGGGGGGGGGGGGGGGGGCTGCACCCGCTGGCTTCCTTTGCTAAAACTGACGATCAATGACCTCACCATCTGTCTATACACTCTTACTGTATCATATCAGGGTGGGGAAAACGGTTGCACACCAGTACTACATTTCACATACAATTTTTGTACCGTATGTCAAACAGTTCATTCTAATATGAAATCTCAAAATGAAGCTCATGTTATCATTTTATTATTTGTAATTTATTAACTCAGTTTAGAGATGAGGTGGATGAAGGGAACATTCCTGCCCAAGTGATAACGTACATTTGGGGCACTTATGCTCCGTATCGGTGTGGCCCAAATACCAAATGGCCTGCGGACCAGTAACGGGAGAAGGGCCAGTGGTTGGGCACCACTGCGATAGAGCATAATCAAATCAAATTCTGTTTATTGTTGCCGTTGAACAGAATCCTCGTACGGTCAACACTTTTCAGGAAATCCCCAAAAATCCGAAACAGCTTGTTTCAGGTCGTGTTATAACTTATATTTCTATAAAATATCATTGCACACTCAAGCCAGCACAACACTACCCAAAAATATATTCAATCGCTAATTTATTATACTGGCATTGATTAAGATTAAACAAACAGCCTGTGGCATCCATGCGCTTCAAAATTCATGGTCGTGGTTTGTGTTGATCCCCCACCATGCAAAAAGCCTTTAACTATGTCACAAAAGCAAACGTTTGTCCTACATCTTCAGAAACACCTCCTTAATCTTTAGCCACGAGTGATGCAATAAATAAAACAACAAGCCAACAAACCCCTTCGATTCAGCGGATATGAAGAGAAAACCGAGGCTTATCTCTGCGACTCACGAGAGTCCTTCAGCAACGAAGCATCATGGCGATCGATTTTAAACAACTTCAATGTAGTTAACTTTACTATTTTCACTCGTTATGGGCTAAAAAAAAAAAAAACCTTATCATGCAGATATTAAATACAGGTGACACCTGCAGAAGGAGGAAATTGCAGTAGTTTTTCAACAATTGTCAGACATAAGACATAAAGAGCGGCAATGTTTTCATTTTCAAGCTATTTATGTCGCTTTGAATTGGGTAATCTTGCATAAAAATACCAGACGAAGTGGAGATGGACCATCAGTATTGATTTGAGGGGGGGGAAAAAATGAAGTGACGATATGTAATAAGATGAAGGTATACAGTCTGTAATATACATAATTATATGATTTTCACAGCTATAACAGCCCTTAGAGGCAAACCATAACTACATTTGGCCCGTGACAAAAACAAATTTGACACCCCAAAATGGGGTTTTGAATAAAAGAAGTCCGAACGGTGGCCCTTGCGGGACTCCACTTTGGGACATTCTGAGCTACTGATCGATATGGAATAGTCTCCCTTCAGAAGGCCGGTTTTACACTAATCTGAGGCAGGAATTCTAATTTCACAGAAGAGTTTTCATCTTTCCGAGAGACGACAAACAGCGGAATGCCATTTATCTTCCACTGTGAAGGACCAAAAAAATAAAAATAAACAATAATGCTGACACGCAGAAGTGAATGCAGTAAAGAATGGCTCAGATGAGGGGGATGTATTAGTATAAGCAGAGGAACAATCGCTGAATTATTGATTTCCTCATTAGGACCTTTGTCAGGACCATTTAGCCACTTTATAGATGGGCTTTCATAAAGTCTACTTGCAAGGTAGAGGGACTCAGCTGATTTATCGTATGGTCAGTCGGGATGGGAAGAGAGGGAAGGCGGCGGACTGAGGTGAACGGGCACCACTGGACAGTGCGTGTTGGGACGTACACAAATCAGGACAGCGTATTCAAAAGCGATGGTCGGTGATTTGTGGGGCAAATGAGCCACGTGGCTGGCAGGTGCGAGTGAAAAATGAGCTGCTGTCTACTACAACCTGCGGATAAAGTGGGTATAAAAAGTCTGCACACCCTTGTTCAAATGCCAGGTTATTGTGAGATAAAAAAAAAAAAAAACAGAGCCCAAGGTAAATCATTTCAAACTTACCTATAATTGAATTCATTATAAACAATTACATGAAAAATGAGCATGAATTGCTGTATAAAAGTTTAATTTTTGATATGTTTAATTAAGTATTTTTTAGCCTGCCTGTTTCAATTGGTTCATGAATCATTTTCATTGTCATCATTCATCTCCTTAAATAATCCAATGTATTGATTGTAAACAAGCAAATCCAAATATTGGTAAAAATAAAACTGACCTACAAATACAGTTAAAATAGCATGGATTATTCGTTCATTATTCACATAAACACTTTGAGATGTTTTCCATCAAATGTGGCCCTTGAGCACACCCCCACATGTTTTGTTACTTGCCAAATCCGTACCTATTGAACCGAATTTAGTCATGGGGATCCACAAGCAAGCGGCAAAAGACTGAGTATGACAGGAGGACCGCTCCTGACAATTCGCACCACTTAACCTAACAAGCTAACACCATAGCAACAAATCACCCGGCGTCCATGTTCATTAGATAATTAGCAGCGGGATCGGATTGTCATTTGTTCCTCGACGACTGACGTCAAACACGGGATCCGTCACAAAGACTGGCAGTGGGCTTGTTCCTGCACTAATGACAAGGTGTCTTAATTATCCGAGTTCGAGGTAATGATGTGCATCTTTTTCGGGGTCAGAAATGTACTTCGAAGATATGCATGCACATTCAGAGTGCAAGAGTAGTGCATTTCGGGTTAGTACGTCAGCCAATATTATGATACTTTGAGATTGCGCTAGGCGTCGGCTTAAAAAAATATATATTAAAAAAAAAAAAAAAAAAAAAAAAGAATCTATCAAACAGACTTTTTTTTCCCCCAGCAGTTTTTTTTTCTAAACGTCAACATTCACAAAATTACAGCGATTCCTTGAAATATGAGATTCATTTTTTTCACTGACCATGCTTGTATCTCAAAACACTTGCATCGCAAATTGCCGTTCACCACTGACATGAATGAAAAAGACATTCATCTGTTCCAGTTTCCCTTAAAAATAATCCTAAGAATGTTTGCACGGTGTTTTCTAAAAAGAAAAATATCACTCTAAATGATTGGATTTTATATCAACATTTTTACACCTTTTTTGGTTCATTGCAATGAACATTGCGCTGCTGCTTTTGATGTGCTTACTTTGGTCACCTGGGGGCGATATGATATTCATTCATTCATTTTCCGAACCGCTTGATCCTCACTAGGGTCGTGGGGGGTGCTGGAGCCTATCCCAGCCGTCTTCGGGCAGTAGGCGGGGGACACCCTGAAATTGGCTGCCAGCCAATCGCAGGGCGGGGGGCGATATGATATAAAAATACAATTTGCATGGTGATACATGGAGCTTCTCAGTCAGCACAGTAATATTCGTCTTTCTTTGTAGAGGATAAGGAACATATGACAGTGAGTACCGTTAAGCCTCGCTATTCGTGGCCGGACTTCAATAAAATAAATGAAATGTAACTGAAAAAAAGAAAATCTTGGAAAAAAACGCAGATAAACATTCCGTGAAAAATGGGCAAAAATAGAGAACACAAAACAAACAATATGCAAATCCGCAGGTGCCAAACTACCCGTACGCTGGGTTGCTGTTCGCAAGCCTTGTTATTCATGTGAGCGAACAGCACTTTGAACTCTGGAAGTCTCTAAAGATGACAAAAATAACTAAATAATCCTGACAAATAAACTACAAATGATCATTTATTCATCCATCCCTACTTTGAGATTGACGAAGACAAGATAAAACCCCGTTCCCTCAAAGCTGCTGCATCTCCACAGGACGTCATGCAAACTTAATGACGCTTCCCGTGGGAGCGATGAGGAGGCAAAAACAATGCCGCTCAAATAATAGTGCAGGAGCAAACCTCAAAACCAACAACGGGTGTGAATGGACCTGCAGTGTATCGATGCAAAGCGGATGTTGAGAGCTGCTCGGGTTGGTCACACGATATCAGCTGTTCCAGTCAAAGTTGCCGTGTCAAGTGAAAACAGAGAATGAAACAATGACCGCAGCTACCTATGCTAATAAAAGTCTGCTGTTTCAAACTTATCGACATGTAGAGTACTAAAATCTGATGAGAATGAAAAAGAATTAGTTATTAAAAATAGTTGTCCTGTTGCTTTTCTTTTGGGTTTTTATTGATCAAATACCCGATTTTCCGCACTATAAGGCGCACCCAAAAGCATTCAATTTTCGCAAAAGCTGACACTGCGCCTTATAATCCGATGCACCTTTTTTATGGATCAATAATTCTGATTTCTTGGACGTAGTAATTTAAATGTTCCATAAAGAGATTTGTTAAAGCTGCAGTGATTGTGAAAGCTCAATATAAATAAAGCCGTATTGTACTGTATTCCCTTTCGTGTAGCACCATCTAGCAGATGCTTAATGCAATTGCAGCCACTACTGTCACTTCGATTCTATGCACCTTATAATTCGGTGTGCCCTACATATGAAAACAGTTTTAAAATAGGCCATTCACTGAAGGTGTGCCTTATATGCCGAAGCGCCTTATAGTGCGGAAAATACGGTAAATAAAGTGCGTGAAAGTAGTAGTCTACTTACGAGGCCATTGGGCCTCATTCACTATGAAATGGTGTCGGAAAGCATCCTCCTAGCGTGACTAACACCATGACTAGCGATGGTATTCATTAGCCCATCTATGGTGTTTTGCATTGTATGTTAGCATTAAGCTAGCGGAAAGAAAAGTGTTTTTTTTTGTTGTTTTTTTTTTTTTTAATAGAGAAGAACAACGTACTCACTGATTGACAAAAAACCGCAGATATGGACTGAACTGATCATTATTCCGGAATCCATGCCTAAATCTCAAATCCCCGATCATTCCATCGCTGCTTGGTCGTCCAAATGGGTTTCAGAAGCGATCAACTTGAGTGCGGCATCGCTGCCCGGAGGCCAAAGCAGCTTTCCGAGCACTTTACACTGGACGCACTTAACACAACACAGCCTCCATTGATTTTCTCCACCACTGACACTTAATCTAACCCACAGTGATCTACGACCTTATTCCAGCACTAATTTCTTCTTGATCAGAGGTGATAAATATCGCATTGACATAACCAACTCTTTGCGTGCCGCATCAATGCGCCGCCGTGGTGTTGGGAGTGCCGTGCAGCCTGTAGCGCTCCCAGGTCCGCTTGGCAGTTTGAGAAACGACCAGAGCTGCATTGGGGAACAAGAAACCTACTTTTGTTTTCAAAGCAGGGGGCTATACTTCAGACTTTTTAAAGACCATTCACAATACTGTATGCGGTCAGTCGGGAATTCACCGTACGGGCTCAACATCATGATGTTTTGCTTTTGTTCACCATTTAAAACAGTTCCCAGTGTCTTCATTACCTGCCTGTGATGTTGCTCATCAAAATATACGAGGGATCAAGATTTATACAGTGGAACCTTGAGATACAAGTTTAATTGTTACTGTCACCATGTTTGAAATTCAAAACATTTGCATTTGAAGTCATCCTCTCCACTATGAAATGAATGGAAATGCCATTCGGCCGTCCAGCCTACAACCCCCCCCCAAAACCCCGCCAAAAAATGTTTTATCATTTATCAATTGTGTACTTTATAAAAACATACAGTCCCAGAATCAAATAAAATCTAAAATAGTCAATGTTTAACAATTTTTTTTTTTTACCTGTGAGGATTGTCACATTGTCTGTTTGTGTTACATCACTGTTTGCGATAAAACTGATTCAAGGTTAAAAACACAGCGACAATGATGCTACTTGTTAGCCAATCATAGGCTTTTATATTGTTACCATTAAGCTAGCGGACAAGTCGAAGGTAAAGTTGCTCTTTGTTTTAGGTTTATAGTTTGATGGTAAACTTCAGTTTAGAGTGGCAATAAACACCCTTCAGCCCCTTTTTTGGCGGAATTCAGCACAATTTGCCATATTTCTGTTTGGGAGTCAAAGGGAAAAATATATTTCAACAGGTCATAGCTTGAAAAAGTCACCACTGTATTCAAAGAGAAAAAAAATCCTTATGTCTCTTTGTATGATAAATGTTTATTTAAAAGTGATTTAAGGATCAATGGGCAACCCATTTTGACCGGTGTGTCCTGAACGCTGATCCATGCTTGGTTGAGGGTGAGGATAAGTTAAGTGGCTTCAGAAGTAGAGGTTAAATGAGTGCATGCGTGTGTGTGTGTGTGTGTGTGTGTGTGTGTGTGTGTGTGTGTGTGTGTGTGTGTGTGTGTGTGTGTGCGTGTGTGTGTGCGCGCGCGCTCCCACTGAGGTGTGGGACAGGGGCCACAGGTGAGATACCTCTAAATTACACACAAGTGGTCATTAATTATAGATGACACTTTGGTCGCATAAACGATTTCAGCCTCAAATGAGGTCCGAGGGCGGCACAAATGTGTGTGTAATTGTGTGTGTGTGTGTGTGTGTGTGTGTGTGTGTGTGTGTGTGTGTGTGTGTGTACAACACTGGTTGATTCTTAACATGCGAGTGCGAGCGCACGCATGCACACGCACACACACACACACACACACACACAGACTTTGGCATTGTGGTGTTACCCCATCCAGCACACGGCGGTGCTTTGATGAACACGGCTCATTATGCTAAAGAGCACCGCATGCCCAGACTTCCCTGCGCCTTCGGGAAAGGTTAACTCGGGATGGTTACACAGCACAGCCAGGGCCCCCGAGAGGGTGGGGCGTCCCGGGAGGGACGCACTGAGGCCGTTAGATGTCTGAGGACCTTAAATAAAAGTCCAAATATCAAGGGGACATCAAGGCGCTGGTAAAGATCGACACTTCAGCAACACAACGGGAAGAAATCAGCTGGGTTGGTTGGTTGATTTATTTCTTTTTAAATTGCCAGTAATAGCAAACAAGCGGTTAGCACGTCTGTCTCACAGTTTTGGGAAGGGGGGACTAAGTGCTTGAATCTGGCAACCAGGAGCACTTTTTTACCCTAGCGTCACTTGACAGTAACGTAACCAGACCTCACGTTCGCAGCATTATGTTATTTTGGTTAAAGAGCTAACACGATCATACAAGTAGCTACAGTACATCTGATCGGACATTTTATTAGGGATTCATCGGGCTATGCTATGCAATAGGGATTCAATAGATGAAGATTTTTTTTGGGGAGTCGACTATAATGATAATGCTGCAATTTGTAGTGTCGTGTTGTGATGTTCGTTGGTGCGTGTTGGCATATGAAACATGTTTTTGTCATCAAATACCCGCGCATGATTGGACATTATTTGGCGACTAAGATGCCGCTGCTCTGAAAACCTTTTCTGTTGATTTCTATTCACTTTGAATGACAGAATTTGTTAAAGAATGTTGTTGTTTTTTTTTGTTTTTTTTTTTATGGGCATATTCAGCATACAATTCATGAAGCGCTCCTTGATGTAAACTAAATGTAAACAGAAAAGTTGGTCAATTTTTAGGTCTGAATCACTCCTGCCGCTGGAGCTGCAGCCTGATGACACCTTGGAAATTCTGTCAACACCTGGCATGTTGCTATAGTAGCCAGACGGGTGCTAACCCAAAGAAGGATTAACGATATGAGCCACAGTCTCATAACGAGAGGCTGTTGGGGAGAAAACTGGAAATTGGCTGTCTCCAGAAAAGTGCTTATTGGGCCAAGTTCAAAGGAAACTGCTCAGAGCCAAAACCCAAACGCGAAGCATGATAAACGCAGGATCTGGATAAGGCTAAGCAGCTGTCTGCATTGGTTTTTTTTTTTGTTTTGTTTTGTTTTGTTTTTGAGGCTCTAAAAGTTAAGGTAAGCAATGTACTTATTCCTAAAATAATGCTATGCTTGTTATGGTACTACTCCAGCCAGATAAGCGAATGAGGACTGCGTGCTCCTGGTTGCATGGCTTTCCTACGTTTAAGGCCCTTTTGGAGATATCATGCTTATGATTATTCGTCCAACAAAAAACTCGGCCTTTTGGGGGCCTTAGCAATGCCTGAAGGTTTTGAGGATTTGTGGACAGTTATGAAAAGGTTTCCCAATCGGCACAAAAGAGGGTGGCCATTTCTATGATTCCAGGACGCATGAAAAAGTCTCAATGAGCTGAACTGAACGGGAAGTCGGCCATTTTAATTTGCCGTGAAACATGAAACGGTCATGACCTCACTGCAGATTTAAAGTTAGGATTAAAATAAGATACACAGGTTTAAACGATCAACACAAAATTGGGTGGCCATAACAGCAAGCAAAAAAAAAAAAGTGTCATTGACCCATGCCTGCGATCGAAGAGGAAGTCAGCCATTTTGAGATAATTCCAGGGTTTATACTTTGAAAACCTCCTACCAGGGAATTTGTCTAAGACCAAACTATGTTGTCGTTTTAAAAGGGAAGTTAAGTCTAGATGTCATATGACCAAACAGGTGAGCCGTGATTGGTCGTTACCTTAGCCCTGAGCAACTATGATGTCATTTGCAGTCGACAACAAGTGGCAACATGGCCGCCCCCTGAGATGGATAAAAATGGGTGCATTTTGCTGCTTAATTCATGTTTCACAATTATCAGAATCCCGTGTTTAGATTAGTGGGAGCACATAGAATGCATAGAATGCACATAGTACATATTTTAAACATGATAGTCCATATTTTAAAACTTGACTTCCCCTTTAAATACACATAATGTATTTAGGTACTTTTGTGTTGTGTTCAGTTTGACACAAAACTTCCACTGTGAGTGACATTATACAAACAGCCTTTTTTTTTCAAACTGCTTGTTGTGAAATAAATTTAGTTCACTGCCATTGTACACAATTTTTGCTCGCAAGTCAAAGTAAAATAATTGGCCGAAAGACAGCACCTATAAAAGAAAACTCGTATCGAAAAAAAAAAAAAACGTATCGCAAGGCAATCGCTGTAGCTAAAAATGCAAAGCATTTGACTGACCGGAAGGTTAAACAGCGGTGCCGAAACAAAGCGTTAATTAATTCATAGTGACACACTGAATGGCCCCGAGGTTCAATCTTTCCGAACCTGCCTATGTCTTTATTCTCCTGCCATCCTTCCTTTTCCCCTCCGAGTTACAGATTAGCGCGTAATTACATTAAGAATCAGCAAAAAATGTCGGATGACGGTGGGAGGGTGGTTAGATTTTCAAGAAGGCAGTGGAGGGGTACAGGCGTCGAAAGCAGCAGGAGGAGGAGGAGGAGGCCCGACCTTCGTCACGGGCCGGCTGATTGCCTGCTTTTAATCCTCGACCTCATTATCACCTCCAGGTCCGGCAGTGGCAGTAAATGAATCTATCTGCCGAGTGTCAAATCTTCACACCTTCGCCCTGGTAATCACCCCAAGGTGCAAATACACAAGATGGATAGGGCGCGAGGAGCCGAGGGAAGGGGAGGGGATGCTGGGAAGCAATGTGAGACCCCGACATTCCATCAAGAAAATCTCCTCCGTTCATAATTAAGGCAATTGTCCCGATGTTGTTTTGGCAGTTAAAGATGATTAAATATTCAGTTTCTCTAAGGTCAAACCACTGACAAAATGTATACATGTGACACTTATGGGAGAAGCATATGAAATACTGTCATCGCATTTGAATGTTACATTATTTTGGATACTTCTGGATGTAAATGTGTTTTTTTTTTTTTTTCCTTCCCAAATGATCCAGTGCCATGTGTTTGCATACACACTCTACACCAGTCGTGTCAAACTCATTTTTGTTGCGGGCCACATTGTAGTTACGGTTTCCCTTGGAGTGCCGTTATGAATTTTGAGAAACCATATCAACGTTTAATCACCTCCTCATATACAGTGCACAACAAATTGATGGATAACTAGCTTTAAAATCCGAAGTCAAGAATAATGACTGTTATTGTGGATTACATATGACAATTTGACATTTTGGTTCGACTTTAGCAAGCATCATGGAACTTGATTTGCTTTCGCGGGCCACATACAATGATGTGGCGGGCCAGATCTGGCCCCCGGGCCTTGACTTTGACACCTGTGCTCTACACAGTATCTGACAGCATTTGTATTTTTCTTTATTAAAGCGGTCCAAGGAAAAGCATTAATGTCCAAAATTTTTTTGAACTTTTATTTTGTACTGGAAGCTCCCAAGATAAATAACTATTTCCTACTGTTTTCACGTTTTGGATTTTATTTTCAGGACGAAACATTTGGATTCATTATCGCATAACGTGACTGCATATTAGAGAGCATGCATCTAATTTTCAACTAAAAAAATAAAAAATAAAAATGAGAGTTAAAAACAAAAATATGTTTTCTTTATATTTCTTTATATTTCGGCTTGAAGCGGCAAACGCAAAATTTGGAAATATACAGTCTAGAAACAAAAAAATATATGACTAATTAAAAAAAAAATACAACTGATCCTGTGTGGTAATTTTCCTTCTTTCATTTAATTTAGCCAACGCGTGTGGAAATTCAAACAACCGCATCCCTGTTGTTTCCACACCATTTTACGAGACCTCCGTGAAAAATGATTGAGGTATTTTAAGAAAATGATTCTGTCTGTTATTTGAATCCCGTTAATAATTCACAGGGGCGAATGGCTTTAGGATCACTCTATTACACACTATCCTTGCCACTTCAATAATGCATGCTGATAGTTCCACAAGGTAGCAGAGATTTTTGTTAGATTTGTCCACGGGGCTTGTGACCATTGGAAGTATCGCAACTTATCACAGACGGAGGAAAAAAAAAATGTCAAAAGTCATTTGGTTAAGAAGTGCAGGAAGTTGACATGGCAACAAGCACACAAAGTGCACTTTTGGAGATGTCGAGTCTTTATTTGGCAAAAAAAATGTCATGTGTCCAATAGAACAGCAAGTAAAGTGTATCTCCAAATACCGCCTGGAGATACATGAGTGTAAATAATTGTTTTGTTTTTTGTTTTTTTTCATTGGGAGGTACGGGTAACTTTTTTCTGCTGCCTTTCTTGGCCAGGTCTCGCTTGAAGATTAGCTGACACTGTGCGTCGTCACTTTCTAATGCCATCAAACAATTCCAAATGTTTGCGAATTTTTCTCCAAAACCACAACAAAACAATTTCTGTGTTTGAGATGAGCAACGATATACATTATTCCTGTCTAAGAGAAAAACACGCGTCACCAAATTTGGTGAATTTCTCTTCATAACCAAAAACCTTTTTCTTTGTGTTTCATATTTAAAAAAATGCAGATACATGCTTTTTTTTGTTGAACAGTAACATCATTATACTGTATATTGTCGCCAGCAAATGAAAAAAGCTTTGAAAAACGGGCCGAATACAGAAACATACTGATGACACCAACAAAGACATAATAAAATGCAACATTGCACGACATTTGATCCGCAACCAACTTCGCATCTCTGGAGAATGAGTGCCGGGAGGACGTCGCATGGCTAAATGGCGCACCAGGAGCAGGCTAACATATGCTAACGAGCACAAATGAGATTATTAGGAGGCGGCGTGTCATCGCTCTGACTGATCCACCATGTCAAACTAGCCAAGCCAATTCAATTAGGGCCTAGATGACTCCCTGGCTCTAGTGGAGACGTATGGTGCAGACGTTAAATATTGATGGAAACATACTCGAGATGCCACATTTGTCCGTGTGCGAAAGGTGAACATGT
This sequence comes from Hippocampus comes, assembly GCF_001891065.2. NCBI lineage: Eukaryota > Metazoa > Chordata > Actinopteri > Syngnathiformes > Syngnathidae > Hippocampus > Hippocampus comes. The sequence goes on along the minus strand of NW_017805539.1, from coordinate 1,212,266 downwards.
CTCCTGCAGCTCATCACAAAGGCTAAATATGAGGAGCGTCCATTTGTCATCTCAGCGAAGATGCTAAACAGCGACGAGGGAAGGAGGACACACACGTGACGATCGGCTGTGTTAATTATGTTCAAAATGACACGCTGCCCTTACCTAATTTTCCCCAGACAACACACAGTGAAAAATTCAGGGGCTTTTTTTTTTTTCCTATTATCACCTGTGGTAGAGATCATTCATGTCATTGGCCTAAAGTCTAAGAAACATACTGATGTTTATATCTAATCACAAAAGGCACCTTTCGACCAACAGCTCGCTCATCTTAGCTCCAAACAGAGATCTTCAAACAAGGAAGATGTCATCAGTAACCTCTCACGTCAACGTTTCTGAGCAAAATTCTCAAGGACCTCTTGTAATATAACAACGGGGTGAAAATTCTCCACACAAGCAGCAATGATTTAAACGATGCCAATAGAAAACCATTTGATGTCGATTTTTAGGTGGGCACGGCAGTCCCACAAATTGCACATGCCAGAAACTGCCACGGCGCTAAAGAGGTGATGCTGAACAATTTTGAATAAAAAAAAATATGGAGGAGGCAACCGTACAAAATGCTTGCGTCGTTTTGGGAATGGTGTCATGGACAATGTGGAAGAATGAAAAATGTGGGAGTCTGGGGAAGGTTTGAAAAAAAAAAAAAAGACATATGACCTACCTGCTGTTAAATTTCTCCGGGTGCTTCTCCCTCATCACGTGAAAACGATGTGCGATGGAGGCGTCCTGCAAAGTGAAATTTAGATGCTTCATTAAGTCGGCAACGAATCCTGCATCTCTACACTGTGAGGCCGACATGCTAACCTGTTGACTACCACATACATATATGTGCGCGCGCACACACACACACACACACACACACACACACACACACACACACACACACACACACACACTACATTTTCCGTACTAAAAGGAGTATAAGGCACACACACTACATTTTCCGTACTAAAAGGAGTATAAGGCGCACCTTCAATGAATGGCCTATTTTAAAACAGTTTTCATATACAGGGCGCACCGCATTATAAGGCGCATAGAATGGATGTGACAATAGTGGCTGAGGTTGCAGTATGTATCCACTAGATGGAGCTACGCTAAAGTGAATACAATAAAATACAGCTTTATTTATACCGAGTTTCACAACCCCTGCAGCTGTAACAAAGTAAATCAAGTAAAAACTACCAAGAAGAAGTGCAGTGAATCATCAACTTATTGTTGCAAATTGTGTGATTATGGATCTCCTCATTTCTAATATTTACGGCAACTTCTTGCTCATTAACAGAGCACCACGTGGCGTGTGCTAAGACCGCGGTGTGAGGAGAGGTGGCGCGCTATTGACAAGGAGAGGCCTGATGACGGAGGCAGCTAATTAACCAAACACACATCGCCGATAATCACAGCTCCAGGTGGCTACAGACACCGTGGAAACCGTCCTCCCTTCCCTTCCACCACCTCTTCTCCTCTGACACTCTTGACCACCCTCTCACCCTCTTTCGCAGCCACCCGCGCAGAAGCCGTAGACGAGAGGCGGGAAAAAGTGTGAAGGTTTGTTTTTTTTTTTTTTAAACATAGCATATGCTAGAGAAGCGTGACTGACACAGACACTTCAGTTGCATATTAACACCCCGCCGTCTGCTTGGACCATTTAAGAAACCAAACTTTGAGCGTGGAGTTCATTTGCAAGTTTACTTGTTGGTAGATTTTGATCAAAACCAGTGAATCTTCTGCTGGGATGTCACACAATTTAATAAGTAAGGTCTTGGTGAGTATGAGGAAGCCAAATTGAAGACTTTCTAGACTTGTCTTGCCAAGTTTATTCCTTTCCAGAAAGAGGCGAAATGGTATCTGCTTTAAATGAAATCTTCCTGCTGTGTGCTCTGAATAAACACAGATAGTTTTCTCGTCCCTTTGTTGGCAAGAGATATTGAATGTCGCGGGCTACTCCATTGTGTCATATTCTACCTGCGCACCAAGCATGAATTGTATCATGACTTACGGACAGCGTGGCATTCGATTAAACGGCATTGTGTCGCTTTGAACATTCTGCCGGTTTATTGGGAACAACTGTTTTTGTGTGTTGTCATATCACGACCCGCTAGTAGCCGCAATAGCTATTTTTTTTCACCACTGAAAATACATTCGCACACCAACAAGAGCACAGATCTCAATCAAGTTGTTTATTTTATCTCTTGTGTATGTCTGCAATATTGTAAGCAGTGAAATCCGGCGATTGATTGGAAAGGGAAGTAAATAACGTCTCTCGAAGTAAGTCAGCGTTTGAATTCCTGAGAACCGACCATAATCGCATATTTCGGCTTCTCTCATAGGATCTTGATTCTGTGTTTGGTGAGCCATCTCCACAATTTTCAATGAGATCTGCAATAAAATTTGAATTTATTTGAAGGTTTTTAACAGAACTTAACCTGGGGTGCTAATAATCATGGACAATGCTGTACAACATCTTTGGGATATTGGATTATATTTTGTCAAGTATGAAATGGAGATTTTTCTCCTGGAAAATATGTACTTTGCTTCACTAAAGGTGAGGAAACACTGATCCTGAAGTCGAGGGAGGTTTGGGACATTGGTCGATGCTCTTTTCACACATCCACCATACTGCCCAAATAAACCAAATCTAAGCACTTTGTTCAAGTGGTCGAAACATCATGGTGCTTTTAAAATCACTACTTCTGGTGTAAAGTCCCTGCGATGGAAAGGTTTAGCCCCACAGAGGCCGGGCGGTGGCATCCGTGTGGGTTTCGCTCAGCAGCTTGACCTCCTTAAGTCGCCGCGGTGAAGCTTTTGGTGTTGCTTGTCAACGCCTCAACCCAAAGGGGAGACAACTAACTAGCTGACTACCTCCCTCCCGGCTGGCTACTCTTGTCCTGTTTGTAAGAGAATCAAGTTCCCTCAGATACATCCATCATCTCACCTCTCCGTCTGCTGCGTCTGCAGGGAATCAGCCAAAACACTTCTTTTGGTCTTTTTGAGGAGACATCAAGAAGAAAAAGAGGTGCCATTGATTTTTTTTTTGGTCTTCCTCTTTTGGCTTCTGCTAAGTTTGTGCACTAGCAGGGGGTCCTCCTTGTGTTTCAATCGTGCCACTCAAAAAGGAGGGGTGGATCAAAACACATTGTTGGAAGGGAGGAGGAGGAGGTGATGGAGGAAAGGGGGAGTTGAGCGGAACAAGCCCCCTCCAAAAAAAGTTTGCGGTAACTCGTTTTCCGTATTCCTCACAATTGTTATCGAGCCAGACAGCTTTGCTGAGTTCAGCCTCTTTTTTCAAAGACCTTGCCAGCATTTTGTGGCCGACACTTAGAAGTGTGAATGAAAGGAAACGTCAGCGTCCTCACTTGATTACTTTAAGCTTCGCCGTACCGGCTACATTCCATCCATCTTTTCATTCATTTTCAACACCGCTTATTCTGAACAGGGTCGTGGGGTGGGTGGTGGTGCACCTTATATAAGGAACACGGTTTGAATGGTAAACAAGTTGTATTTACTGCATTTATTTTAATATTTTGTGTCACATCAAAGAAAGAAGTTCTAGCAAGAAACGGTTTCTCTGTTGAGTCATGACTATATTGGTTAGCATATGGGTGGTTCTCACAAAGTATGGTGTATTTTAGCTAGCTAGCTAGGTAGCTAGCTAGCTTGGTAGATAGCAATTGTAAGATGAGGTACTCATCAGTTAAGGAACCACTGTACCAAGAACTAAAAGATCCTGACAATTTACAGTCACCTGCGACACTGCCCGAAAATAATTACTAATGTAAAATTGTGTCGGGCGAACTAACGTGGGACATGTGTAATGTCCTCGCATAACTCAAGATTCAGCCCAATTAGAAGCAGGGCCCCGGCGCTTTCATGTGCCTTTCATGTGGGGAGAGTAATGTCCGCCGAAAGGAATGTGGCGCGGTCATTAGGCCGACTGACTGCATTATGCTAGCGTAGTGCACACCCTGATTAGTTCTGTCTCTCAGCCCTGATTGAAATCATTGAATGTCATGTTGAATCTGGGGAAAAAAGATGGTTACTTCTTTTAATCTATCCATCTAGCTAACTAGCTAGCTTTTATGCCGGGCTCTTTTAGTGTGTTCAAAGTGTGTATAAAAAGTCACTAGCTCCTTTTGGTGTGTAAAAAAACTTGTATATCCTTTTTGTGGACACAAAAGTGTGTATAAAATGTCCTTCAACTTCACATGGCACAACTTTACTACAGCGTGATGAAGCTACATGGTTAGCACTGCCAATTGCTGATCTTTTGATTTGGGCTGTTTCATTATAGAAACAATCTACTTTCCATCAACATAATCTCTGAGGTAATTATTAGCTTGACTTGTCGTGTAATCTTTACTTTAGCCTACCGCATCCCTCGAAAAACATTATGGAAAATGTGTCAGAAAATATATGACACTCTAAATCTATAGAGAGCTCAAAGTCTTCTTAATCCCCCACAAACAACTTCATTTGTTAACATCATGCCTGCTGGCTGATGCTGCGCAATTTATAATGACTATCGAAGCAAAAGTGTGTACAGAGGCAAATAATTAGCATTACAGATGGTAATTGGTTTGAATCAGAGAACTATCAATCTAGTCTATTGCATTGTTCGCACTTGTATTAGAATATAGGTTGTGGAGCGCCTTGCCGTCACCAAGAAAAAAAATATATATAACATCTGAATCTCCGACTCACCACGCCAATAGAGAAGTAGTTGTTGATGATACTGTACGGCACCGGGTCTCCCCGCTCGTCCTTGTCGGTGGCCGTGACGTCGATCTTCCAGCGGTCCAGCATTACCTCGCTACTGTTCTCGATGTCACGCAGGATCTTGAGCAGGCTCTCGCCCTCGTAGCCTCCGTGAAAGGGAAAGGCCACAATGTTTATCCTTCAACCCAAGTTTGATAAAATAATGACACCTGAACGTTATAAATAGCCGAGAAGAGAAAGACACTGTGCTGGAAATCATTTCATCATTCCACATTCCCTTCACACTATATAAGAATTTTTTACAGTGAACTTTATTGTTGACTAAAAATGACACTAAAATTAGGGAATGAGTGAATGATTCCGAACACAACAACTGCATTCAAAGTTATTCATCATTCACTACTTGCTAATCTCTGCGCTGGGATTTTTTATATTGTGCATTGTATACGATAGTTGACTTATCAGTCAAATAAAAATAGTTTTGGTCGACTACAGGTGCACCTTTAATTACATCATTGTTGTGACGAAATTACAACGTAGCGGATATTGGTAATCGGAATCCAATTGTTAATTGCCATTGACGAACATACACATCAAGTATGCTTTTCAATTGGTAGGCGTTGATGAGGGTATCGCCTAGTTTTTTCGTGAATCTCAAGTTTGCAAACCATTGTAATAACAAACAGATCCTTGTCAATGGTCACGTTCCGTCGCTCTGGATTTGAAATCAGCACAGCTTTTTGACATTTGAACCGCATTACAAAATGGCTACCTGTACATGTCACAATATAGCGGATAAGGACTAATTTCCACCAAAGCTAATGTTTTCTTACTGAGCCCACCAGCTTCTGCCACCTCTTATGTAATAGGTACATAAAATGTGATTCTTGCACGAACGAATCTAAACCGTGGATGGTTTTGTTCTGTGGCTTTGTCTCTCTTCCAGTACCTCCTCCCCAGCGCAGACATCTGGCCAGGTCATTTCCTGTGCCGAGCGGAAGTACACATACTGGCGGGTTCCGGTCCAAGTTGGCCTTGTCTAGAAAACGAGAGATGAAGTTACAACTCTGGCAATCAATCAGAGCAAAGTGAGAGAAAGGACAAAAAAAAAAAAATCAATTTTGAGCACTGCTCTGGTGCTAGTTAAGGTAAACAACATGGTGGTCTATTTCCAGAGGCACGTTTTGTCCAACAGCCATTCCCTCTTATTACCTTGCTCTTGTTTTGATTGATAAAAAATTGAGGCAATTTTATTTTATTTTATTTTATTTTTTTGCTGGCCAAGTTCAGACGTAGTCGTGGCCAAATAAAGACAAGCGGGCGATTCTTTCGTCTTCTTTCTATATTTTCTTTCAAACGGTCCAAATAATGACTAATATGCTGTTTCATCATCCCATTTTACCACCCTTGAACACGCACGGTCGCGTGTAATGAAAGTGTTTACATACACGCCAACTGTGTTTCTACTTCTAGTCAATAATGATGTGAGCTTCGAAAACTGATTTAAAAAAAAAAGGAGTGTTGAAGCAGGTGTATGTTGTCAAAGAGGGGCATAAATGACAGCCTGGTAAATCGCTGGAAATGGTGAAAGGGTTCTGTACCAATAAAGTCGAGGATCCAGCCCACCGTCCCATCCCCTCCGCAGGCCAGCACCCGGAAATCGGGGACGTCTCGGAAGAAATTCAACCTGCGAGGGACGAGTAAAACATGTTACAGTTTTATACAGTAATAGAAGAGCTTGAATGACCTCCACCGAAGCCGTACAGTGACGCGCCGCTCTAGGATTATGGGTAATATCGCCTTTCTTTTGATCAATGTTGATCAGGAACAGTCTTTGCTTTAAGTGCCTTGGGGCACCTTTCACAAGCATTTTTAGAATTCCAACAACCTGACCTCGAAGCACTTTTGGGTCATCTTGCCGCGATAAGTAAGGAAAGTTCCTCAGCATATAACATAATCTGAAGAAGCACAGAGTGTCTTGTCTGTTGCAGGCTTCAGGAGAATAATTTTTTATTAAGTTCCGTCATTTTATGACTAATAAAGTAAATGAATTGCATATTGTTTCGGAACTTTTATGAGCATTTTAAAGCGGATTCATAGTCAGTGATAGAAATGATTTGGCCGAACATCAGAACCTTGATGAGTACTCACCACTCCACTGCGCCCCTTCTAATAATAATAATAAAATTGCCGATCACTCATCTGCTGCCTGGTGCAGGGCTAATCGGATCACAACGGCCAATGTTCAGTTGGACGTCTTCCGTTCCTTCACAATAACAAAGCGCTAACTGAATGAAGGCTCGCATGGCGGCTAAATGACTCGCTCAATTACACCCCGACGGGGACGGGCAAACCGCATTAAAGAGGCAAACAGACGGCCGCGCACATGAAAGGCAACTTTGGGTCCATTGAAAGAGCAAGAAGCAAACACTTCATTTGCGCTTATTGCGTTAGCCAGGGAGCTAATTGACAGCAGCAGGGTGTGCGCCCGGCCAGCAGCGTCCACTTCGCTAATGCGGCAGAGAAAATATGAACCAGGATGCAGCGGCGCGAGGTCACGGGGAAATTTCTGGGATTTGAGAGGGAACAGATTTTGGGCGGGTAACGGAAGATGAAGGCGACGACTCAGCCTCCCTTTTGCTTGCGGCGTGTGCCGCTCAGCTTTTATTCCTGATAAAGGCGGCGAGGCTCGGCTAATCGAAGCCAAACAACGTAGCGGCAGGCACGACGGCGGCGCCGACGCCAGATGCCGAAGGCCAAGAGGGGAAACCCGACGCATGGAAATCAAACATTCCCGAGCTTAATCACAGACGGCCACCGTCTGGAAACGTCATACCGGCCACTCGTCTAGCTGCTCATCTATATGCCGGATCACATGTCGTCTCAAAGACGCGCGTAAGCACCGAAGGCCTCTCACGCATGCAATGCTGGTTATTACGCATTGAGCAATGCAAAATGTCACTGAATTTGTCAACAGGTAATAATAAGCAGACAAGATTTGAAGTGCGCTCTCCCCGCAACGCTTTCCTGTCCCGCCTTTTCCAAATTTAGAAGTAAAATGTGGCTGTGTTTGGCTCCCAGAAGAAGCCAATGTGTCAGAAGAAATGTTCTTTGACAATTAAAATTCAATTCTGGAATCCTTCTTCTTTAAAGATGAACATTGTGGACTGTCGAATGGTGAAAATGTTCTCCAAACTATTTTTGTGGCGATGACTTCCCTCGGGATGTTTTTTTTTTTCACCCCCTTGACAAAAACACTTCAGAATTAACATTACCTAGTTCTGCTTTGTTGTTGCCGCATTGCACTTTATCTCCTTTTCTAAAGGATCCTAAAGTTTGGACATTCTCCGTATTTTTACGCTTACTTTCTTCCTGGCTCAAGGCACCTTCTCTCGTTGGAAGTCTGCAGTCACATTAGTCTATGTGTAAAAAAATAAACACTGCTAAGCTTTGAGGCCGAGATTTGCTTCAACCTTTTTTTGTAATGGAATTATTTGAATACGTTGTTTGAATAATCATTGCAGCCCTGTATTTGTTGCTGTAAATGTACTTTTTTTCCCAGTCATCCCACAAAGGTACATGATGAATAAAACTATGGAAAATATGTGATTTTCACTGTTATAGTCAGCTTGAATTGGGGTCAAGCACTGTTACTAACCAACTCCGGCAGACTGAAACAACATGGCTGTTCACTTCATGAGTTTCCAATCAAACAAGACGGACGGGCATGTTTAGGTTGTGTAAATCTTCCTTGGCGGAGGTCCGTGACTATTTGGTTGAAGTACTTACCCTGGCATGGGTCCATTCTTAGCCAGGTTGTACACCTGTCTCGGATTTAGGAGGTACTGGAACTTCCTGTAGATCCTGCAGAAGTGTCACATGACCGAATAAGGCGACAACAACAAGTTCCTGTTGAAATGCTGTGTGACCAAATAAGGCAATGTTACTCTGAAATCCCAGTAGAAATTTCACTTTAACCAAATTAAGGCAACAAACAAGGTTGCCACCTTTCAAATCTGAAAATAAGCGTTGCGGCAAAACCACAGCAGCGGAAGATATTCGAGGGTTTGGCTCCCCAAAACCCTGAAATGCAGATAAATCACTTTTTTTTAATATGAAAAAAAAACCCCACAATGCTTTGATTTAATTTATTGAGCATGTCATATTAGCCTCTGGGCCTTGGGGTCACTTGGTGGTCAGTTAGAAAGGAGAAGTCAAGAAAGCATTTCGACATACTTAAAGTGCTTTCTTAGCAATGAATATTGTTATTTTATTTCTAGACTGAAGTAACGCTTTCAGGGACAGCGATTACTACAGTGGACAGCTTATGTTGTCATGTTACAGGGTGCATGAAAGGTTTAAGAGGAAGGAAAAAAAAAATGAAACACTTGTAAACTTGCGTGTATACATCTTCAAGGCTGACTAGAATGAACGAGGGTGAACTTGAGCATACTGATGCTTGAGTCTTTCCCCCTCCGTGCGACGCGGTGAGACGGACTGGCCGGCGGCGGGGCGGGACATACCCTGAGACCCCCTTTGAGGAGAAGCCATTAGAAAGACTAATTCATTTTAATTCCAATTTCATTATGTCAACTGGCTGAAGTCATATTTTGATCTCATAATTTAAACAAATGGGGGGCCGGCATAATAAGGAGCGAGTGATGATGTTTCAGTAATAACCCAATTAGCCCGGAGTTACAGAGAGGGCCCGGGTGGTGAGGAAGGGGTTGCTAACAATGGGAGGGGCTAAAAAAAAAAAAAAATGACAGTCTTTGCTTTAGATACTTGTTATCAGAGCCCAGGATGCAGTGTGAAGGTGGTCTTTAAATTGGGCCAAATTGCCCACGTTTTGGATGGTTCCCACACTCATAAAACTCACTATATTTACGCTAGTGATTGTCATCCCACAAAGCTAGTGAATTCATCCCACAAAGGTAGGTTCGTTGAGTATCCTGACGTTTGGAAGGCATGCCTTCCAATAATAGGCTACCTGATGAGACACAGAAAGTAAATTATGACATTTTGACTTGAGGAAGCCATTTTTAGCATCATTTTGGCTAATCCCAGGGGTCCTTAACAGAACAGTTTTGTTCCATTACTACCAAATATGAAACTCGTCTATGATATATTCTACATACGATCATTCATGCAACAAAGAGGATGCCGAAAAGTGGTTAAGATTGAATGACTGTCTGTCTTATGTGTTGTGTTGTATTATTTTGTTATTTTGACTTCAAGATGGTGCCGCGAGAGTGGCTGCCTTTACAGCAGCTCCTATATTTTGTTCTTCTACTTCTTCCTTTCATAACTTTGCTGCTGTGAATTGGGACTTTCTCCATTGTGAGACTAATAAAGGTTTTCTTATCTTATCTTATACAGATGCCCAACACTACATTTTGAAACATTTGAGTTTGATGGCTCACCGTAAACACATACCTGTAATGACTAAGATGAACAAGGTCTGAGACAGTTGAACCCTTTCATGCATCCTGTAAACTGATAACGTAGTAACTGCTGTCCCCGAAAGGGTTAACTTATCACCGTCGTCCACTGTGGTAACCGCTGTCCCCGAAAGGGTTAACTTATCACCGTGAAATTTGGTGGGCATATCTACAGTGTTATAAGCAAACCCACAAAAACTTATTTCGAGGACATGGTCTGAAATGGCACCGGAAGTCAATCACCCTGGTTCATACTGTCGCTGCCATTTTAGGTTCATTTTGAATATTTCCAGGAGCCCTCAAAAGACAGACCCAGACTAAAATGTGAGAAATTAAAGAGTTTTCTTCTTTTTGTGTGTGTGTGTGTGTGTGTGTGTGTGTGTGTGTGTGTGTGTGTGTGTGTGTGTGTGTGTGTGTGTGTGTGTGTGGAGCAATGAAGTTACAGTATTTTGAATACACCAATCCACCTGAACTCATTCAGTACCAGCCAATTCTGGACCAAGTCTGAAAGGACGTTTAAAAACGTCTTTGGGAGTGAATGAGTTTTAAACAAAGCACAAACAAAAGAGACGGCTTGTGGCATTATTTCGAGCAAATTAATTCAGAGTGACATATGAAATCGTTGATAGCTTAAAAACCATAACAGCACAGCACAAACAACTGAGATCTTCCGAGGCTATACAGAAGCAGAGGCGGTTTTTGGTGTTTTATTTTTTTAATCGAAACAAACGGTGCACTCACCTCTCTCCCTGTTTGCCACCGCTCTTTGGATTGACAAACACCAGCAGCGGATGAGTGCCCTCTATGGTCGTGATCTGAGCGGGAGATGTCAAAACAAAGCGTCGGTGTTTGGAGAGTGCAGGATGCTTTGCTGGAAATCGCTTTCAAGATGCATCCCCTCAAACAGTTTGAGCACACGCATGCAGCGCAGCTTACATCGCACACACTGAAAACTGTGCGGATCTCGCAAGGCCTTGCTATTGTAGCCATCATTTAATATCACACTCAGGAAAATTGGATATACATGTGTGGGAATTGCCATGACACAAAAAACCGTTGAGCAGGGGAACCTTGTTAAAATGTCAGCTGACAATTTTAATCCCTCTGAGATGACGATTTGTGAAATAAAAAATATTGAGCAGAAGGATGATTTTTTTTTCTAATTATGGATCTAGGCCCTTTTAGCTTTGGTACTTGTAGTTCCTGGAAGGGTTCCATCGACATGGGTCAGCGAATCGCAGAGGGAACATTGCACAAGTAAATTCGGTTATCGTAAGTTGAGGTCTCACTGTATTTGTAATCATAATATTGTACCGTATTTTCCACACGAAAAGGTGCACTGGATTATGAGGCGCACCTTCAATGAATGGCCTATTTTGTAATTTTTTTCAAATATTGGACGCACCGCGTTATAAGAAGCAATCTGCAATGCATCCACTAGATGGAGCTACGCTCAAGGAAATGCCAACAGAACACGACGCTACACTACACCCTGATTTATATAGCGTCGATCAGAAGTCAGTAAAACTTATTGAATGAAGCAGCGACACAGTTCACTTCACCAACAGCAAGTTATAACATTGACTCGTTAACGTTGAACTCTCTTGCCGCTGCTCTATTTCCGTGTTCAACTGCGAATCCGATCGCCTTAAGTTTGAACTCTGCGTTGTAAGCATGTCTCTAGCAAGGAGCCATTTTGGGGGTCGAAATATTACCGTAATGACCATACACAAGGCGCATTGGATTTTAAGAAAATGGAAGGCTTTTAGGTGCGGAAAATACAGTAAGTTAATTAATAGAGACAATTCCAAAAACAAAAAAGGTTTTGGAGGGTGCATTGACCATTTGCAAATTTTTGTGTTGGTTCTAGATCCCGACCGCCAGCGACTGGCTCGATTTGACTGCACTCTCAATACTCATAAGTCAGCACGTGTTAATTGGCAGCCACTTGGTCTGCTGTGACGTGGGGGAATCACTTCCCAGTCTCGGAGAGCGCCGCGGGCCGAAGCTCGCGAAGCGCCAACCCAAACAAGCTCTAATCCGCCGGCCCTTGTTTGAACGGGGCCTTTGCCGCCGTCAGACCCCCCCCTTACCCCCACACAACCTACTCCCCTCCCCACTTCTTGACACAGATGAAGTGCTTAACTCTCCCTTGTCTGCTATCCCAGCAGGCCGAGGGGGGAATTAACGAGCTCCCCGTCCAGCCCCAGAGTGATCCATTACTTCCTGTAATTATAAATAATAATCTTGATTATTACGCTGGTTAGCCGGCGAGGGGCATAGACGGATGTGGACCGGGATGCGATTCATCAGACGAGCAGTCGCCACGGACGCCGTAAATGGCTGACAGATATCACAAGAGAGGATCGTGGACAGGGCAAGCCGGGAATAGGAAGCCGCACGCAGATCCTAATGTGCGCCTCAAAAGTCAACGAATCGTGTTCATTTTGTTTTGCGTTTGAGGCCGTAGCTATATATTCGCAGCAAAAGTGCTTTTGATGTGCTTTCCATTTACACCGCATCAGTTTAATAATAGTTTGAGATTGTCATGAGGCAACAACACAAGGACCAACTATGAGGATTTATACTTCACTATTCCCTGATTTCAAAACGAGTTACAATGTCAACTTGTGGGTATATTTAATAATAATAATCAAATGCAGGGGCAATCATGTCATTATGAAATGAGGGGATTCAACATTTATCGGGTTTTCACAGTTATAGCCCCAACCTCTGAGGGCAACCGTGACTCTGACTGTTTCATTCGGCGGCCACTTTGAGTCATAAAAATTGCAAAGTCGAACATACATACACTTGAATAAACTGATACAAACGTTTAAACACAGAATAGAAAACATGCTTTTATAACAACAATTATACGATAAATCACAATGTTGGATCTGTTCCTGTTGCACTGTTTTTTTCCTAAAAACATTTGTGTTCTTTAAATTTTATTGTGCATAATTTTCACTTTTTTTTCCTAAAAATAAGACAACCTGTGACTATAGCGTTCTGACTCACACTCCAAATCCCTTTTTTTGACGACAGCGAGCAAGTTCCGGTTGCATTCTAAACTTCCACTTCAAATGACGGAATGGTTTTTCTTTTTAGTTTAAAATGGCTTACCTTAACTAGAATTCCGCATTTCACTGTGGTCAAAAGTAGAGCCCTGGTCAGTTATTGTGTCTTTTGCCGCTGTCAATAGTAAATCCTTGTTGTGGACGCCACATGCTAAACTAGTGAGCTAGCTGGGGAAACGGTCCCATATTAGTTGCCATGATTCTATTTCCTCTATTTTGTTCTTTGACTTTATTTTGGTGGTTGGCAAATAATGTAAGTGCATTACCGCCACCTTCTGAAATTGAGTGACAATATTCAATGCTTTTTTTTTTTTTTTTTACGATTAGCTGGTAGGGGATTTTGGTGTGCCAGCCTGAGCTCTAATACTAATATATACGCAAGTCGAATGACCAGCCAGACGATGAAAAATGCGTGCCTTATAGTCCGAAAAATACGATAAATGTCCGTGTTTACACAATCAAAAAGCCCAGAATTTATGCCGTACCATAATACCACTAAGCTCTGGTAGTGGCTCATCAGTGAACAGAAAGAAGTGGCATGTAGCCCTCAGAGGGGCTATTTGTGATTGTGTACATCACCTGCAGGCCTTGACCGTCCACCGTAACCGAGTTGGCTCGCTGCACCTTTCCGCGGCTCGACAGGCTGCACCGCGAGTCCTTCCTCAGCGTCGACTGCCTTTCCTGCAAATGAAAAAGAAATATAAGAACTGTAAATTGTCCTTGTTCATGTCTAGAATGAAGAGACCGTTGGGTCTTTTCCCAGTCATTGTGCTTCTTAGACGTGACTTGAATGAACGAGCCATCAATTGGCGAACAGTTTTTGACAGTTTCAATGTGCAAAATGGCGCCGACGGTCGTGACAAGCGATCAATCCAATGGGGTGTTTGCTAGCAACTCAAACAGGAAGTGACAAATGCAAACAAAAGGCAAAGAAAAGACATCTTGAAGTTCATTTGGAGCTTGATCCCATGGCATGCTTGCGGCAGTTTTCTTCCCCCAGTTTGTTTTCCGAATCGCGATTTGAAAATTGCATTCTACTTCACTACTATGTTGGTTTGATTTCAAATTGTTCAGTCCCTTATAAAAACTCCGTTTTGATTTAATATTAATTTGACAATGTTTATTATTGTGGTTCAAGTTCTTATATAGATAACGAAGCAACTGATTAGAAACTGCTCGTTATGACGAAGCACCACAAGGACTCAAAACAGGATTTTGCTTTATTTTTAAGTGTGTTAAGTGTGCAGATGTAATTAATAAAGTTTCAGATAAAAAATTTTAAAAAAAGAAAGAAAAAGGGTCTCACCAGGACGACGGGGCAAATGGAGTTGGGCGGCAGGATGTGATCCCTGAGAGGTCCACAGTCACACTCGGGCTTCACGTGGGAGGCACACTTGTTGTGGAGCTGCAAGATGTCCAACCATCCATTATTATTTTTACTAGTGGTAGCGCTCCATGTTTAAAAAAAAAAAGCGTCAATACAAATGTGAGTGAAGGAATTTCTTTCGCTAGCGGATGTTCAGCCAAAGCTTAAATTTGGAGTCTTCCCTTGACTTTTTCACAATCAGTGAATAATAATTAGTGTGATCATTTTTATTTTCTGGTAAATTTTGGGTTTTTCATTCGTATCCTGGGCTAGATTTCAGATTTTCAAACGATTGTTGTTGCAACGTGAGGGTAAAACTACTTCAACAAAAATATTTTAAACCATTTATAGGGCAAGGAACCTTAGATGAAGTCAAAATGGACCCTGCACGTTTCACAAAGAGGCCGTTGAACCATGCCCTTTTTTTTTTTTTTTTTTTTTAGCTAATCAAAGAAAGGTAACAATTATCATTAAAAAGTTGCAGTTGAATATGACAACAAAAATCTACATATCATATTGAAACATCATTGATGAAAAAAAAAAATCAAACAAATCAATGAGATTTCTATGTGGTTGCTCGTGACTTTTGGCTTGTCCCATTTGAGTCTGGACTGAATTTGTCATGCTGAAATGCATTCAAGTCTCAGTCATAGTTCTCCATTTATTTATTTATGTATTCCTTGTTTAGCATATTGTCACCCTCACACAGCCATTTAACATGTCGTCTTGTCGTGTGAGTGTAAATTGGCCGAGGTGTGTGTAAAATTAAATAAATAAATAACAATCGCAAACTCTTTTGACAACAACTCCAACCAGAAGGTGGCTGGCCTCTTGACGGTGCGCCCTCACCGTGATTTGACACCACACGCAATGAAGCCCAGTTAAGCCCTGGTAACACTTAATGGTTTTGTGGCACTTGTCACACTTGGTGGGGCAGTTCCCTTCCACCCAGAAGTGATGCATAACCTGCAGAGTGAGTGACAAAAAAAAAAAAAAAAAAAAAAGGACAGGTGGCAAAAGTTACTTCCACGTGGAAATTAAGCAGAAGTAGAAATAGGTAGTTAAGAAAGAGGCCGGTAAAAGGTGAAGCACTGATTTGATGCCTTTAGTTAAGTAGAAGTCAAAAAAATTCATCAATAAATTTAAAAAAAGAGAAAAATTACAGACTCCGAGATGGCCTGAACTCATTTACTCCTGTGGTTGTGTTTACGCTATGGGCTTGGTGGCCATCGAGAATCTCGGGAGATTTCGGTCTATTTGAGGGCCAGTCAAATCTCCCACACCCACGATGATGACTATATCTTTCATCCGCCACACGACCCCTCCACCGTCAACAAATAGGTTTCATCGCATGACGTCCGCCGTATGACAGCTAACACCCTCCACCCTGTCCTATCGACACATATTCCCGGGCATAATTTTGGTCTCAATATGTCCCTGGACATGCCAGACTTAGGTAGAACTTTACGACGACCCAAATCCATCCATCTTATGATCTGCTTTATCCTCACAAGGGTCACGGGGGTTGCTGGAGCCTATCACAGCTTTCCTCGGGCAGTAGACGGGGGACACCATGAACCGGTTGCCAGCCAATCGCAGGGCACACAGAGACGAACAACCATTCATGCCCACACTCACACCTAGGGACAATTTGGAGTGTTCAATCAGCCTGCCATGCATGTTTTTGGGATGTGGGAGGAAACCGGAATACCGGGAGAAAACCGGAATACCCGGAGAAAACCCACACAGGCCCGGGGAGAACACGCAAACTCCACACAGGGAGGCCGGAGCTGGAATCGAACCTGGTACCTGTGCACTGTGAGGTCGACGCGCTAACCACTGGACCACCGGGTCACCACGACCCAAATCAATTCGCGATAATAAATCTGATTTTTTTGAAAAATTGTAATACAGATTAATGCATTGCTTGCGTTAAAAATGACACGGCAGCAGTACCTTGAAATATAATCGCATATTAAAGCGCAATCACAAAATTGAGAGGAAAAAAAATTCAAATGAGACTATTTTTCAAAATCATTCGTTCCGACCAGCTACTGCTTGGAACAAAAACAACCAAAAAAAAAAAAAACACAAACAGACCTGAACTGTAAACATTGTATCTTAAAAAAAAATATCAAGCTTAATAAAAGTAACATTTATGCCTTGTTACTTTCTACCACAGGAAAAAGAGACCTGGAAAATAAAAAGCAAACAGGTCTGCGGACGAGTAGCTTGCTGCTGCTTTTTAGCAATGCTAAGCAGGCAATAAGAGAGCACCGGGGGCCCTCGTCGAACGCGAGCGCGCCGACGAGTGCGCCGCACTCCAATTGGACGCACCTCGGTGTTTTTCTTGGACTTGACGTAGGTTTTGATGCAGGAGGGCGGCGCGCGCGACACGCAGCGCTCATGGACCGTGTACTTGCAGACTGGAGAAACCACAGCACAAACACCATTGAGGGAAAACAATTAGTTTTGTTCGGAGGGTGTGCGGCGTGCTGGTGAATGCGCAAACAAAGCTGGTGTCAACCTGAAGCTGCGTGACCACTGGAGAGGCATCTTCACGATTTCTTTGTTTGATTTTTGCCTCACATCCATGCACGTCTGTTGGACTTATCAAGAACATTTCTCGCAAATGGGACGTGTTGGCGGAAAGCATCAGGGCACCTTCAACTGACTGTACATAATGTTTTCGACATTATTAGATACAATACATTAGTAATGGTTGCCTTGTGACAACTGGTATTATTATTAACAATTTTAATTACATTTTTTTTACTTAAAAGTGAATATATGCAAAAGTTGGTAATTGGTTTATATTACAAAAAAATAAAAATAACGAGTGACCATATGCCAAATAAAATCACTGTCTTGATAAAATGCCCAATTTATTTTAATTGTATTAAAATCCACCACTTTTTTTTTGATTTAATTTTAATTTTACTAAATGTCAGGCAATGAAGTCACTGCATTTTTTCTTAAAGTGAATGCCTGCCAGTAACTTTTGTAAGTTGTTTTTGTTTTGTGTTTTTTTTACATTTTATTTAAAAGTCAGTCAGCCACTCAAGTCAGTGACTTTTAAAAGAGATTTACTGACCTTTTCTGGAATTCCTATTATGCAAAGGTTTGTCAATGGAAACGTCCTCTGTCGCGGAAATTATATTTTGCTATATTCACACTGCAGGAATTCTACTTTCTTGATCAAACATACAGGCTGACCTCCTAAATTGACAACAGTTTCAAAGTAGTTGTCTTGAAAACTGGTGTCGAATAGCCTAAGTTTATTCTGAGACCGAGTTCATAAATGTTCAACATGGCACATTCCGTCAAACATTTTGGTTATTTCAACAACATTTGCCAAACTGATTGGCCTGTGAAATTAGGTTCAAATATTTGGGGACACCCTATAAATTAACCCTTTCAGGGACGGCGGTTACTCGAGTGAACATCTATTCAAATGTTGTTTTCTCTTATATCACTTCATCCCAAGTGCATCAACCACTACAATAGACTCTTTCGTGTGTTTCCATCCACTGCCATTATTTTTTTTCCATGCCTAAAGACTAATAAAAACACTCGAGAAAAAAAAATCCTGATGTAGGTTATCATTATTTGTGCATGAAAGTGTTGAAGGTATTCACATTTGTGCTCTAAAAATAAGTCATTCCATTTCTTTGCTTGTCTGTGGTGTTGGTGCCCCATTGCAGGTGTGTATACAAAAAGGGCTGTTTTGCAAACCCTGTGCTCATTGTGTATGTATGGAAATGAGGTGGTCGTTACAATAAAGTGTACGCCAACACCAGTATGTAAAATAAAGGAAGCAGGTCATTTAAAAAAAAAAAAAAAAAAAAGTGGATTGAAAATGTGACTTTATCGCATGAAAGGATAAGCAAAACATTATTATCTATTAATGGGAGTTCAGCAGGTTTCGTGTGTGTGTGTGCGTGTGTGTATTTGTTGTAGAGCAGCTCCACTCACATGAGCAGCAGAGTCCTTGCTTGCCGAGGCCGATAAGCATGTTGAGACAAAGGTTGCAGTAGGCCGGCTTGTTGAAGTGCTTCAGACGCCACACGTGCTGACCGTCATCTTTCACATTCTGTATGCACGCGCACGCACGCACGCACGCACGCACGCACGCACGCACGCACGCACCACGCGCGCACGCACGCGCGCACCCGCGCCCGCCCGCACACACACACACACACACCCACACACACACACACACACACACGCATATACACGCATATACACGGACGCACACGCACGCACGCAAACACCATTAGCAATGTTGAAGTAGCGACAGGGTCACTTATCTGATAAGCATTGAGTTTATTTTAGTTTTACTGCTTTCACCGTGCAATTACGGTAAGTTCAGCGCTGCAGAAAATCACACAGTAGATAAACATTGTCACTTTTGTCACTGCGCTTTTTTTTTTTTTTTTTATAAATTCATTTTGTTCCACTGGATCAAGAAGAGATTCTAAAATGTACATCGAGTGGACTCACTGGACAATTTAACACCATACTGTAATGACATTAAAATATAACTTTATAGAAAAATATTTAAAGGGTTTTTTTTGGGGTGGGGGCGGGAGGTCAAAATTGCCATTTTTATTCCAAGGTGTAAAATTCAACTTTTTGTTTTAAGCCAAGACAGATGTTGAATGTGAATGTTTTTTTTTAAACAACCGAATCCTTTTTATTTTTCCCATTATCGTTTTCAAAGGATAAGGAGAAAATAGCTCTCTGTACAGCCTTTGATTCATGATAACAACAAAATAAGTGTTGGTCTAAAATTGATGTGATGTAAATTGTCAAATGTGCAATTTAAACCAGATCTCAATTGAAACCGGTTGTGTTTCTGGTACATTTTTGCATTAAAAAAAAAAGGCAAAAATACATATGTATAATCTGTTTTAAATTCAGCAATTGTCATCATAGGAACATCCTTGGAAAAGTATCAATGCATGAAACCAAAAATAAGTTTGACAATGCGCGAAGACAGCTGGAATAGGCTCCAGCATGCCTCTGATTCTCATGAGGATTTTGTAAGCAGTTCGGATTAATGGGTGGCATGAAAAACAGTCGGGGTAAATAAATAAATAAATAAATAAAACTTGCACAGAATCTTGTCAAATGCCCC
This sequence comes from Hippocampus comes, assembly GCF_001891065.2. Taxonomy (NCBI): domain Eukaryota; kingdom Metazoa; phylum Chordata; class Actinopteri; order Syngnathiformes; family Syngnathidae; genus Hippocampus; species Hippocampus comes. The sequence continues at coordinate 1,192,484 of NW_017805539.1, read as the reverse complement.
CATCTAGTGTACACTCTTTGAACTGCAATCATGCTCTTCAAAGGGTATCACCGATATGGTATCAATTTCGAAATGCAAATTTCTTGTGAATGTGCCAGTGTGAACATTCAGAGACACCGACGCCTTTGTGTACTCACGGTCTCCAGACCCAAAAGGACCAGAAGTGGGATGGTGGTCACCCCTCCCTGGATCCACTCTTCCAGAGACACGGTGCCGTCGCGGTCATAGTCGATCTCTTGCATCATTTCCTGGAGGATCTATGAATACAACAATTGATATGAAAATTGAGAAAAGGGGGCAGCAAGTCGAGCTCTTCACTTCACCAAGTCTTATGTAAATGAGGCTATATTTGGAATAGTATTTCTATTTCTCCCTGGATGATGGCTCCCTAACTTTTTTTTCTCGAAACCTTTCGTCATACTCACTCAAACGACTTGATGATGACCCCCGAAAGTAAAACGGAACGCAACTGATTTTGACTGAAGATGAAAATCATTTTATTTCATTTTCTTAACGTTAACATTTAATTCTCAGGCATCGAGAGGTGACCATTCATGTGTCATGTACATCGTTTTACGGGATTGTCAAGTTTTGCATGACCCTCTCTCCCCATTTTAGCGCGTACCGACTGAAATGTATATGTCTGGAATATATATGTATGTCCACATTGGGTTTTTTTCTTATACATATATAATATAAAGATGTGAGGGGGGGAGAACATAAATTTACGGTGTATAATTTTACTGCACAATTTATTTATTGAATATAGCAGAATACATAAACTGAATTATTACAGCTTTTTTTATATTTAAATATATTAAAAATGAAAAAAAAATGTTAATAGTATTGTATCAGCTGAGCAATTTCACAATGAAAATAATGTGTATTCTACTGTATTCCAACAGTCGGTTGGTTATTGAACTGCATTAACCCTTTCAGGGACAATGGTTACTACAGTGGACAGCTTCTCATGTTTTATCATCTTACAGGGTGCGTGAAAGGGTTAAATTGGAAGCTTTTCATTTTAACAGCTCAATTCTGACTGGATGTTTGCGGAAGAAACTGTATAGTGAAGGCGGCTGATGAGAAACGCTTGCAAGAGTGAGAAAAAAAAAAAACTTTAGTTCATAAATAAAGTCACATTTTAGCTTGAAAACATTTCGAGTTTGGCCTCTTACAGGTTTGAGCTCCGTCACGTCCCATTCCAGGTACTCGGCCACGTGCATCATCTGCGAAATGATGTGCTCCAGTTCCTGCAAACACACACAAATGCACGCACACACATTTCTATACGTATGGTGGTATATTTAAAGACAGTACTTAGCTGGCCTTGTAAGAAGCTGTTGTAAATGGGCGGATGGCTAATAACAGGTTGGACATGTCAGTGGAGGCGGTGTGAAGAGCTCGGTGGCTTAGATACAGTGTTTGTTGTTGTTGCGTTTTTGTTTCTGTTTTTTTTTCAGGGAGAAGCAGAGCAGCTGACGTTATTGTAAAGTTCAACACCGGGTCACTTGTGATGATGTTTCGTAATATGTTGAGTGTCATTCGGAATAGAGATGCATTGTTTCAAAGAATAAAGACAATAAAAACAAAGAAAGACTTCATTGAGATCTGCGTGTGTGCGCGCGCATTCATTTATTTTTTTGGGGCCACTTTTCCTTCCCCCCCTCAAGATAATAATGGGCTCCAGAGCTAATAATAGGATGCTAATAATGGCACACTAATGACGGGATATACAAAGTTGTCTCTTCAAGCCTCCAATTCCACGCCCACAAGAGTGTTGTCACATAAAATTGCAACCCTCAGTCTTCAAATTTCACTAATTCACAAATGTGAAGCAATGAATTTGGGAATTTACCAGCTTGGATGAGTTTGCGAGAAGCTTAAATGTTGTTCAAGAGCAAAAAATTGCCCTTGAACGTGGATGGCACTTATATGGAAGCCTTTTTCGAGCGACAGCTTGTCATTATTGACATTTGAACAATCTGCATGATTTCCTAACAGTCTTGCCAACATTTCACTTAAATGTAGCTTGTTTCAATTCATTTGAGTTATGAGGTGTCTCGGTCAGTACAGTACGTAGATAAGAGATGAAGATGAACTTCAAGTCTGGTGGACATACAAGTAGACGAATGTCATTTTACCTCTCTAGTAATTACAGTGTCTCTTTATTTAGGCAAGGTCCGATTATTTTTGAAGTTATTAAACCAAAATATCTGTGTGCGTATAGCGCCTCTCAAATCTAATAGCGGTGAAAGAAAATCATTTAATTTTTGGTTGATCCAGCACCATGCGCATCATAGTATTGGAATATAATTATTTCTGAGTATGAGTAATAGTACAAAGGTAGATGAGCTCAAGTTATCCCAAACAGATATTTTAGACAACCAGATTCAGAAAATGAGCTCGAGAATGTAGATGGCCATGATTTAATCCCTCCAGACACAGACAAATAAATACAGTAGACATTTTAGACAAGTGCAAGCTGGCTTGATAGCAGTCTATGTATGTATGTGCTCTTTTCTAATAATAACAATAAATACACGACATCAACAATTAAAAGAAATATTTACCGAGTTGTCCAAAGAGCCGTTTCCGTCTGTGTCATAGAGACGAAACATAACTGTGTCGAGAGCAGAAGGGGGGGGAGATGTCATCAAATTTGTGTGCTTTCATAACCTTTTAAAAGTTACACAAGATATTCATAATTATCACCGCGGTTGACTCGTCAAAGGATGACGACAAAGCACATAGACTGCTTTCCTATTATTGCATAAGATAACTGCTGACACCCATGAAAGTCTCCATTAGAAGGAGACACAGTGATGGTCTCTTCCACATTGCGAACAGAAAGTGATGTCGATTGTCAACGATCCTACAAGGAAGTGATTGTAGGGAGACAAAAATGGACAGTAAAAATATAATACTGAACACAACTGTTCATTTTTTTTTAAAGTGGAAAAACACGTGAAAACACTTACTGGACTACAAAACCAAAATGGCTGCCCCTTTTTTAAATTCAGGATTAAAAATATATATATATTTATTGACGAAAAAGGCTCAATCAAAGCCCCCATTTTGAGATAGTAGACAATTAAATTGCGTGTTTAGTAGGGTTAATGTCAAAATATTTACCGGTATATTCAATGAGAAAGAAATGGACTTTTAACACTTCACGACATCCCTGTGCTGGTTATTAACTCTTTGCCTTTATCAGTTACCTTTCATGTCATCATTACAAGTTAGCTGAACTTTGAGAAACATGGCATCACTAAACAAATAGTAGTCGGTTTGTCTCATAATCCAGGTATGCGTGTAAAATTTCAGGGAACCTGATGCCACAATTTTTAGCAGATCATTTCAAGACGATTCCAGTGACATCCCATAAGTATCATTTTCCTATGACAAATATTCTGAAACGTAGCAATGTTTAAAAACAGTGAAAGCGCACCATTTCTTGGCCAACATCTTGATGCAAAATCAAGGGGGTCGAGATTCGGTGTGACCTTTTTTGTTGGATCCAAATTTCAACTTTCCACAACTATTCTGATCCTAATCCTGTTTTGGTTATTAACTCTTTGCCTTTATCAGTTACCTTTCATATTATCATTACAAGTTAGCTGAAATTAGTGAAACATGGCATCACTAAACATATAGTCGTCGGTTTGTCTCATAATCGAAGTATGCGTGTAAAATTTCAGAGAACATGAAGCCACAATTTTTAGCAGATCATTTCAAGGCGATTCCAGTGACATCCCATAAGTATCATTTTCCTATGACAAATATTCTGAAACGTAGCAATGTTTAAAAACCGTGAAAGCGCACCGGTATCTTGATGCAAAATCAAGGGGGTCGAGATTCGGTGTGACCTTTTTTGTTGGATCCAAATTTCAACTTTCCACAACTATTCTGATCCTAATCCTGTTTTGAACAGACTGATATCAGCGGAAATCTTGTGAATGGCAGAAATAGACAACATATAACAATGATGGTGATTATTATAGTTACCGGTAATTAATTTCAGACACTGACACGAAAAAAACTAAGTCTCACCATAATAAAAATCAGTACAATTTGAAAATTACAATGATGACAAATATTCTGAAACGTAGCAATGTTTAAAAACCGTGAAAGCGCACCGGTTCTTGGCCAACATCTTAATGCAAAATCAAGGGGGTCGAGATTAGGTGTGATCTTTTTTGTAGGATCCAAATTTCAATTTTCCATAAATATTCTGATCCTAATCCTGTTTTCAACAGACTGATATCAGCGGAAATCTTGTGAATGGCAGAAATAGACAACATATAACAATGATGGTGATTATTATCGTTAATTGATTTCAGACACTGACTCGAAAAAAACTAAATCTCAGCATAATAAAAATTAGTACAATTTGCAAACTGCAATGGTTTTTAAATTGACAATGGTCAACAAAAATAATCGAAAAGCCTTTTCGTAAAGTAATATAATTAACAAATCTCATGTGATGTAGGTTAAATAAAAGACTGCAGTTCTAAAACAGACCACGAGAGAGCGCCATGTGCATGACTAAACTACACAAAGGATTGCTTTCAAGACAGAATCGTTTCCTGATCACACCTTGTAAAATGTCGATGTTCGTATACTTTAACGCCAATATTTTTTGCAAATTTTCATGTATAATTATGCCAAAGTTAAAAAAAAAAAAAAAAAGGTCAAATTGTCCTAGGGTTTGTGTGTAAGCCTACTTCAAGCTTACAAAAAATATTCAATAAATATCGAAGGGTCCGACTTCTGATACTTTGACTTCTTATTGCTGATAAACAAAAAAAATATCTCAAACTTTTATATGCTTTAGTGTGAGAGATTATATTTCATGAAAAAAATGTATCAAGATCATCTGATCCACAAGGTCAATTTCAAGGTCAAATTAAAGGTCACGTTTGTATAATATTCACCAATCTTCTAAATTGAACCAGTAGTTTCTGAGCTATAAGGCGTCAAATGAAAGCCGCCCCGCCGCTTTTTACATAAATTAAAAAAACTTGACGGGCCCCATCTCACGATGCCTTCTCCAACTCACCTAAGAGTTGAGATTTTGTGACGCACCGTCACGATCAACAAGCACACCCAGTTTCATTATCATCAAAATCTGTTTGATTCAACCCACTGGGTGATTCGGAATGCAACGACACTTTGGGGAATATCTGCCCGCACAAAGCCAAACAACTTTTTGTCATTACTTTAGGTCAGAGCAGAAGTAGTCACTCGTTTTTCTGTCAATTGAAATGATCTCCCTGAATATTCTTTCCAAACGTGATGAAATGTCTTGTTGAACACTGACGCGTCACATCTGTAAAATGTCAGCACTCACACTCCAGCTTGTCCTCGGGCCGTCCTCCTTCCAGCAGCGACAGGTAGCACACGATATCTTTCAGCTGCACCGTGCTCGGCGGCCCGGGTAGAGCGCTTGTCCTCAGTGGGGTTGAGTTGCTTTTCATCAGCTTGAGTCCTGTGGTGAAGGGGGGTGGGACAAAAAGTCAAACCTGCAATCGGGAAGTCTCTCATGTTGGTGGGGAGGCCTGACATCAATCAAAGAGCAACAGTGGCATCCATCAATAGCACAGCGATGGATTTACAAAAGAATATTTATGACTCACCAAAGTTATTATTATATCCATCATCATTCTAGCCGAACGACGAATACAGCGCACCCCTGTTTATCCCGGCGAATACGTTCAAGCATGACACGCAATAGGTGAACATTTGCGAGACAGAATGACCACAATTTTTTTTATATAGTTTTTCTCCTCTCACATCATTTAAAAAAACATTTAAAGCTGTGAAAAGACACTTTTAAAAGGATTTCTTAGCATCTGTTTCCACTCTCTCCTTGTCAAGAAATGGGACACTGATATAAAATCACGGGAAACAAAAAATTAAACATCAAAGCCCAAAAAACTCAAAGAAAAATGACACTATCTAGTGGCCATAAAAATAATTACAGCGAATAACGTGCATAATTTAACATTGATTTACACACCAAAAAAGCTCCCTTCTTAGCAAGGAGAAACAATTGCTGCAACGTTAGGTGGCTCAAAAATATACAAACAGCTAACAACCGTGAACGACTGTTGCCTATGGCAGTTTTTTTCAATCTTTTTCGAGCCATGGCACATTCGAAACTCATAATGGGTTATGCCACCCTTGGCAGCAATATCTTAAATCAAGCGTTTGCACTAATCGGTGATGAGTCTTTCACATCGCTGTGTGGAGGATTTTTACGATGATATTTTTTTACTATTTTACAAATACTATTTCACAGCCCTGTAAACTCTTACCGGGGACTTTGGGCTTGTCGGAGGACGAAGACGGGCTGGCATGGTCCTTGTTGCTGAAGGACATAAAGAGATGCTGGCAGAACTCTTGCGGCAGCTCACTCTCCAGGAAGGTCTGCATGAACACCTTGAAGCCCTCAAAGTCAATATCCTGGATTGACACACACACACACACACATGCACACACACACAGGATGAAAAATGACAGCCTTTGAAATGTGATCAATTCACATTTCTGCAGCCTGCGGGGTTTTATGTCAGTAAAGGAATTGTCAATGAAAAAAGAAGAAAGTAAAACTCACTTGGCTCAGGATTTCCTGTTTCTGTCAAAGATAGATAGGATACAGATTAAAGCAGTATATCATGGTTTAACATGTACAGTACCCTTCAAAAGTAACTTATGATTGTCGCAACATAATGAATTCTGAAGTCTACAACGCCATTTTGCCTGGCTATTTTAAAAAAAAAAAAAAATGCATGAAGACAATGACCCACAACACATTGCCAATACAACACAGGACTTCATCAAGGGAAAAAAAAAGGTCTTGGACTGGCCAACTCAATTAGCAGACCATAACCCAATCGAGCATTTGACCTCCAAAAGAGGAGAAACACCCAGGAACAAACAAGAACTGAAAGAGTCTGCGGTAAAGGCCTGGAAAAGCATTTCAAATGAAGAATGCAACAGTCTGGCTGTTGTAATCGCTGTCCCTGAAAGGGTTAAACATGTTCTTTTCACTTGAAAAGTGCATATGAAATGTATTATTATTATTATTATTATAGCTCCATACAAAAGTGGTTCTATCTTGAGTTATTTAACACATGTAGATGAAAATACCATGAAATAAAAGATGGAATTTTGACATTTTGTCTGTCATTTATCTTTTGATCAGTGAATAACTAAAACAAAAAAGAATCGGAGGAGACCGTATACATGCAGTGGCAGGTGATTAGATGCACTGGCAAGACTGTTGTGGAAAAGTGTGCCTCAAAACTTCAAAGGGTCTTCACGCGTGATGTCAGCAAGTCTCATGACATTTAATGTTTTATTTTTTTTAATAGGCTTTTTCAATCTGAAATAAGCTATATTATAAATAATACCATCCATTAGGCCTATGTATGTTACCTAGAATGCATAAAAATGTGTGTTGGATTGCTGGATGATGAATTGCTACAAACCTCCTCTGGATTGTATCTGGCCAGCACGCCATCGCCGTGGAACTCCTGCAGCACGTCTTTCAGCTTCTTGGTTGAGTCTGGCAACAGATCAAAGGTGCACAAAACCACTTCAGTACGTGTGTGTGTGTGTGTGTGCGCGTGTGTGTGTGCGTGCGTGTGTGTGTGTGTGTGTGTGGAGCTTGAATTCAACATCCCATGTAAGATGTTCATTGCAATACGCTGGGGCACTTGTCATCATTCCTCTGAATGCCATGGCAACACGATCCATAATGGGGGAGTTTGTGTGTGTGTGTGTGTGTGTGTGTGTGTGTGTGTGTGTGTGTGTGTGTGTGTGTGCGCGCGCGCGCGCGTCACATTCTGCAGATTTTATTAAAACGATTGTAATGCAGCACAGCGGCACTTTGGGCACATAAAGTCGTTGTTGGGAGGCATTATCGTGCGTTATGAATGTGCACACTTGACAAGCACAGAATATTCGACAACCGACTGCAGCTGCTGAAACACAATGATACAAATCTGTTCTCTGTGCCCACTTGCTTTGGTGTTCCCTCTTCAACTAAATCTGCTTTTTGGATTAGTTTAACCTTTTTCAGGGACAGCGGTTACTACAGTGGACAGCTTATATCAGGTTATCAGGTTACAGGGTGCATGAAAGGGTTAATGTATGAAAAAAACTTGATGATTTGATTCACTTGACGACCTGCCTAGAAAGTTAAACACATTTTATGAGCACCTGGCGACGCAAAATCCGGCATGCATGTTCGTCATGAGATGACACGAAAATAAAAAAAGGAAGCTATGCTGTGAAAAATTGCAGATTGAAGAATTTCTTAGTAAGCCACTTCTGTTGTTTTTGCTTTGCCTTTCACTGCCTTCGGCTTTTTGTTTATGTGCTTTTATTTAAGGTGCTGAAAAACATTCAGTTGCCTCGTGTATCAAATGTGTTGTGAGTAAAACCTTCGGGCCCTGCCTATGGTTCCGACGTAGGGCGTTCTATTGTTTGGAACACTTTGCTTTCCGACAAGCTTTGACAGTTTGAGTAAAGTTTGTTTGGAAGGACACATGGGCAGCGCGAGGCGCCCCGCCAGGCTCTGTCTCATATTTTCCACACTACGTCTTTCCGCACGTCAACATTTTGGAGGGGATCGTAAACCGCGGGCACGGCGCGGTGAAAGCGGCATGATGGATCACTGGCGGCGCTCGCATTAAACGCTTCAACGTCTCCATCTCGGTGCCAAAAATCATCAGCAACGCGGCGCATGTCATTACAGGAGGAAATTGGAAAAAGAGAATACATGACAGGAGCGCCGTTCAAGTTGAATTGTGCTGCACTTGTTGCGGTTCAAAGCTGTTATCACTTGATGTTTAACTGCAAACAGAAGCGTTTTCTGGAAATATATTTTTAGAAATAGAGCTTCAAAATGTCCTTATGTGTGACGTGAAATGGAACTCGCTGAGCTATCAAAAAGTCAGTTTCAGTATTAATTTCAGGGATTAAGAATAGCGGCAATCAGGGTTTTGTTGTTGGGTTGTTGCTTTTCAGAAAAAGCTTGTTTTCTCTCCTTTTTGGTAAGAAATGTGCTTTTGATTAAGCTAACCAATTGTCTACTGCTGATTACTAAAGACTAAAAAAAGATGGAAAACTTTTTTCCTCTGATGGAAGAAGAAAATCGACTTTTTCTTTTGGTCAGGTTTTTTTGGGGGACGGGGGGATCTTGTCACACACAATATTCAATTGGTCTTAAAAGATTGGTTAAAATGCTCTAAAATTGCTAGCAATGTGAGGAAATCTGCTTTGAAAACGGTGCTAGCCAAGAGAGTGAGGTTGTTTTTAATTGAAAAATGCTTTTAAATTGGATCATTAATTTTTCGGGTGTCAATATAAATTTGTATTAATAAAAAAAAAAAAAATCATAATATTTTCCAAAATCAATCAGCTTCACAAACCAAATTGTGTTCCAATAATAAAGATGCATTTGGAGGCAACAGACAACCCCTCTGTAACTATTCAAGCAAATTGGAAGCCTGAAGAAAGGGCATCCAAACTTTTTTTTTTAGAATCGTACATGCGACAATTAATTAGTTGTACTTGTGAATATATACTCCAAAGAACGATAGATAATTGTATAGAAGAATCGATGCATACTCACACTGGGTGTATTCTTGCAAGAGGGCGAATTCCGCGGGGGTCAGCGTGACCCAAGCGTCCTGGCCGCTCATCATGGTACTCAGGCCTCACCAAGCAGCATTTTTGCCACACCTAATCCAAACTAATGAGCGGTTTCAATGTGGGCTGTTTAGACAAAGGCAAGAAGGTAAAAGGAGCAGAAGAATATTGATATGAAAATGTGTCACATTGGAATCAAATTTGGCATCATGCTCCACACACATTGTCGGGCTGAGCCAAAAAATGCTTCGCTATTTAGCATGGCCCATTTAGCAAGGAGATCTGCTTGCAAGTGTGGCTCGTTGGACAACTTCTCTGGTCAGAGTTGGTCACAGTACAAGCTCTTGAAATGTACCTTAAATGGCAACTTTAAACCAAAACAAGAGACTTCTCATTTCGTTTCAGGCATGGTTTCCAGAATTTTTCGTGCATCCTGTTATGATGTCAAAGATGTCAAAGCAATTTCATGTCAATGGGTCAAATTGGGATTTTGAGGTGGGTGTGAGGGTATCATTGTTTTGTTTTTTTTCTAGTGAGATTCAAACCAACAAACAGAGCCACCCAATGTCAAGTTGCGCCATCCAATTGGTGTAAGTGGCTAATTTTTTTTTTCATCAAAGTGAGAGCCCCGCAATTTGCTCCAAATGGCTGCTTCAAACCAAAATGGCTGACTTTGTGTTCTATTTCGCGCATTAGTCTGTGAGATTCTTTTGTGTGTTTTGTTATGATCAACATCTCCACCCAAGTTCGTGTTGACTGGTGAAACTGTTTTTTTTCTAACTTTTCATGAGATGCTACTGAGCGAGTTTTGTGGGGTAGAATTTGAGACAATGTTCAGCAGGACACACATACTAGCAAAGAATTGTAAGTTTTCAGGCATGTCCCATATCCCCACAGTATATAAATAACATTTAATTTAATTTAATTAAGGACCCAGCAAGCGTAGTTGGATATTAGGGATAGGTGTCTGTTGGTGCAGCATCCTAGCCTAATGCAACAAGTGCAAGAGTCTGTTTTTTGTTTTTTTGGGTTTTTTTTTTTTTGGCATTCTGGGCTGTGTCCGCTGGCATCATCAGACTGAGCTGTTGCTATGATGATGGCGCAAGCAGCCCCCCAGACTCTTAATGAGACCACCATTTACACAGCCCGCATTTAATCGCTTGTTGCAGTTTTTGGGAGCCCAAATGATGCACAACCCATTAGGGACAAACAACTAACCTAGTCTCCACATCATTACATTACTGTCTCAGTTGTGTGCAGCCTAAATGACTGCAAGTAGTCGCCACGCATGCATGAAAACAATTATTAAAATATCACACACATACACACCCACATGCATGATTTCCCGATATCCTAAACTGGCTTATCTTGTCATTCCGAGGCATGCTTCATAAGCGGCATCCTCATGTGTGTGCTCACGCTTCAGTGCGCCGTATCCATCAAGAGACGGAGAGTGCCTTCCCACACACATGCAAAAAAAAAACAAAAAACAACCATACACACGTTCGTACACATTGCGACACTCATGCTTCAATGAGACGATGAGATGAGGTCAACATGCCAGCGCTCACCTGCGACAGAGTCCAGGGAGCAGATCGCGTTCCCAGATGAGTCCAGAAGATGCGCTGGTCGCTCCAGATAGTGGCCGAAGACGAGGCGGTGTGATTGCGCTTGTCATTGAGAGTGTGGAGAAGAGGAGGAGGCGGTGATCCACTGGGGGATCCAGTGGGTGCTGAGGCAAGAGTCTTTCTATTGTAATTAGATGTTGACTGTGGAGAAGAAGAGGCGGTGCCGATTCAGTCGAGGATCCAATTGGTGCTCAAGAGTGTGGATTTTTTTTTTTCAATTAGAAGAGGCAGTAGTGATCCAGTGGGTGATGGGGAGAGTTGGCAGTAATCCAGTTGAGGATCCAGTGGTTGATCCGGTGGAGAATACGAGGAGGGATTCAGCGTATTTTGAATTAAACATCAAGTGTGGATAACACCACATAGGGATTCAGCAGTGGCTCCACTACGATCTCGGGGGGTTCCATTCAAACAAGTGATCCAGTCAGTGATCCAGTCGAGGATCCAGCGTTTGAGCCAGTAGAGCATTCAGTGGATGCTGGGACTAGATGGTCTATGTTGTGATTAGATTTCAAGTATGGAGAAGGCAGCTCTGATCCAGTGGATGATCCATTGAATGATCCAGCAGATCATCTTGTTGGGATCCAGAGAATGTTGAGACACGAGTGTTTATTTATGCTACAAATCGATGTTAAGTGTAGAGAAGAGGTGGCTATGATTTAGTCGAGGATCAAGCGGATGCCGAGTGAAGATTTTTTTCATTAGAAGTCAAATGTGAAGAAGAGTTGGAGCATCCACAGGGGTGATCTAGTGGAAGATTCCAGCAGATTTTCCAGTGGGTGTTGTTGAGGCTGAGGAGTGTGTCCACTGTCATTAGATGTTGAGGATGGCAAACAAACAGTGATCCAGTATGTGCTTGATTCAGTGGATGTTCCAGTGGTTGATCTGGTGGATGGTCTGGGGCTGATCCAGTTAAGGATCCATTGGATGGTCCGATGGATACCGAAGCTCTGGTTTGGGCTTTTCAATCAGATGTCAAGTATGTACACAGACGGTGGTGATTCAGTGGAAGATCAAGTGCATGTGGACGCAGGAATCCGGATTTCGCCTTGGATCTTGAGCGTGTACGAGAGACGGCGATGATCCAGCAGCATGAAGTGGGAGTCAAGGCAAGAATCTGTACTTCTAAACAGGATGTCGGGTATGAAGAAGAAGGGGTGCAGATCCGGTGAAGGATCCAGCGGATGATCCAATGGCCGATTCCGTGAATGATCCAGTGAGTGCCTAGGCAAGAGTCAAGTCTGTCTGAATTCGATGTAGAGTATGAAGACGTAGGGGGTGGCGATCCAGTGGTCAAGCCTGCGAACAATCCAGCGGGTTCTCAGGCAAGTGTATATATTTCACATTTAAATGTTGCATGTGAAGAAGGGGGAGTAGAACTCCAGTGAATGATCCAGTGTGTGCTAAAGCAAGTCAATTCTGTGAAAGACATAAGAGGTGTCAATCCCAGGGTCGATCCACTGAGTGCTCCATTGGATGCTGATGTATTTCTGAATGAGATGTCGAGAAAGAGGCTACGGTGCTGCTGTTTGTTTTCCTCCAGTCAAAGACGTCTGAGAGAGAGAGAGAGAGTTAGAGAGAGAGAGAGAGAGAGAGAGAGAGAGAGAGAGAGAGAGAGACTGCGAGAGAGCAGACTCATCACTTTTGCCGCCCCCTCCCCCCTGTTTCTCTCTCCTGTCAGCATGAACGTAGCATCAGTTTGCATTCAGTGTGACAGCCTCTACTGCGCCAACCTTTGGGGAAACAACCTCTCCTAGGAGATCCGGTGAAGGATCCAGCGGATGATCCACTGGCCGGATGACACAAAGGACAGATGAAAGAGACGAGAAGGATTTATGGAAGCATGCATGCTGCATTCCATATTCATGTGTCATTTCAATCCAGCACCTCGACAAGTCGAACTGTAGAGTGAGTGGCACCCAGTATATGATGGCAATGTATTCCAACAGACAACTGGATTGGATCATGCGTTCCAACACACTAACTGAATGGAACCTACCCTAATGGAAAGTGTATCTGGTGCCTGGGCCTTCAATGGGGATTTATCGGATGTAATCAACCACTTAAGACTCCCACTAGCACACATCAATATTATACAAAAACACAATATAACATCTATACGGTAAATCCAATTTATCATGAGTTTGCTGTCCTGTGACTTTGAGGATTTTATTTATTTTTTTGCACAATTAATAATTTATGTGGTTCTCAGTCTGGTCTAATCTGGGTGTAATCCTATTCTTCTTCTTCTAGATGGTAGTCCACAATTTACTCCGAAACAGTGTTAATTTAATCCAAAAAAAAGAAGATGAATGAAGAAGACATATAACCCAGAAGTCATCCGCACGGCCTTGTTTCACAATTTCATGTCATCCTCCGGAACCCCGGAACCTTGTTTTAAAATGCAACAGGAAGCAACGGCAGTTTTGCTCATCAAGTTTTGCCCAGATTGAAAACGGACACCTGCTTATGTCATCGAGACAAATTTGAAATCTGATTGGTTTGACAAATCAGAAACAGTCCTGTTGCTATTATAGTTCGAGAAAAATTTACCAGCTCAACTGACTGTGAAGTGCTTGAGCAGATTAAATTGATTTGGCAAGACAAAAAGGCTGAAATGTGTTTGGGCAAAAAAATAAAAAATACAAAATAACATCCACATCCGCGGAATGGAAGCAGTGCAGCCGAGAGAAATGCCCACAAATGAAGACAATAGACCGTTGGAAAGAAATAAATACAATGACATGGAATGAATATTTGAATTTAGTAATACTGTACAAACAAAGACGAATAGACATCTACTACTTCTTGAAGTGATTTGGTAAGATGCTTTAGTCATTTTTTTGTACAGGATAAAGAATATACGTTTGTGAATATAGTTCTATAATCTGTCTAAAGGTGTTGCACCACCATTTATGTCCAAATATCTGTTGCCTCTTTAAAAAAAAAAAAAAAAAAAAAAAAAAACAACAATCGATGCTAACCATTAGTATGTCGATGCCAATTTGCATTATTTTTTGGCACCAAGTATGTACGAGTCATCTTATGGCCACCCCTTGGCGAGTTGTTGTTTCACCCTGGAGACCCCAGTGAAAAATTTCTGGCTCCGCCCCTGGGCTGCGGAGACCACTACACCACACAGTCAAATGGGAACGGCTCATTTAGTGCACTCTCATCTCATTCGCTGGAAAGTGAGCAGTTGCCATGGCAACCTTTAAGTGCACATCAACCCGCTGCAGTCGATTCACATCGCTGCTTCGTTGTTTTCTCTCCAAGTCGATGAGCTTTGGAGGCAAAAATGTGAAATAGTGTTTATCTTGTGAGGCCAGAGGAGTAATTGGATCTCAATGGAACCACTGGATACATAATTCTATCACTTCACTTGTACTCCACTTATGAGGCTAAAAATAGCAGTGTCGTTTGCCTGCCTGAATGGGCATTACGTAAGCTCCAAAAAGTCTACGGGGATGACCCAAGGTGAGGTTTTCTTTCCCGAGGGGACGGAACCCATGACGGATCGGCCTCCTCACAAGGAGGAGTGTGGCTGATCATGCCGATGCACATGACTTAATATGCCTCCATCAAATGCTAATTGTCAACATCCTCAACGGGACACTTCATTACGAACACCGACCATCAAACATTCTGCCTGGTAACATGAGTGAAGTCAGATAATATTCACATGGTGGTTGGTACAATCAAATAAAAAGAAAAAAAAATTGTCAAGGTGGTGAAAATTAAATGAGTTAAAACGAAATAATTGTCCAAGTAACATAATCACAGTACATTAAAAATAATGTCTTAAAAGTGGAAAGTAAAAAAAAAAAGAAAATGTCAAAAACAAAATATATGAAGTAGAGTATAATTTAAAACAATCCAATCTGAACAATTAAAAATAAAAATGCAATTTTAAAAATCCTTCCAAAATACAATAATGAAAAAAATGTTTTTGAATAAATACAAAATGAAAACTGTTTCTCTGCAATATTCATTCATTCATTCATTCATTTTCCGAACCGCTTGATCCTCACTAGGGTCGCGGGGGGAGCTGGAGCCTATCCCAGCCGTCTCCGGGCAGTAGGCGGGGGACACCCTGAATTGGTTGCCAGCCAATCGCAGGGCACACAGAGACGAACAACCATCCATGCTCACACTCACACCTACGGACAATTTAGAGTGTTCAATCAGCCTACCATGCATGTTTTTTGGAATGTGGGAGGAAACCGGAGTACCCGGAGAAAACCCACGCAGGCCCGGGGAGAACATGCAAACTCCACACAGGGAGGCCGGAGCTGGATTCGAACCCGGCACCTCTGCACTGTGAAGTCGACGTGCTAACCACTGGACTACCGGGCCGCCTGTTTCTCTGCAATATAAAATAAAAATATCAGGAATACAGTAATTACACATGAAAATAAAAAGAAGATTAATTTTAAAGACAAAGGAAAAAAAATAACTAACACATGTAAAAGTTTTTAAATGTACAAAAATTAAATAAAATCACCACTGGACCACTGGGCCACCCAGAGACTGCATTAAAATAAAAATGACTGAAAATTAAAGAAATATCAAACATAAAATACATTTTAAAAAGAACAGAAGAAATGACGAGAAATAATTGAAAACAAATCTAAATATGAATAAAGGATATTAATATCCAAAATAAGTTCAAATGAAAAGACTTCCAATATATACATAAAAAAATAATTCCAAACAATACACAGTGTGTCAAAAGTAAAAACAAAATGTTCAAAAGGAGAGAAAGACAAATATAAATACTAAAATAATACAAAATGAAATAATAAACTATATCAGAAGTGAAATAAGTTAACAAAAAGAGCGCTAATAAAAATGACTTGTATTTAAAATGCAATTTGCATTTCACAGAATTCTCAAAGTGATTCAAAGTCAAATATCTAAATATTAAATGTTACAGCAAACGGCTGATGAATTAAAAATGAGAAACACATGATAGGTTACATTCACAGTAAAAGAAGCGCCAACAAAAGTCAAATCAAGCATTTTGTACAATACAAGCAACGAAGAAAACACACACAAAAGTGTCATCTTGAGCTTTTTTCTTTTGTTTTCTGTTCTTTCCTTTTTTTCCCCATCCAGATCTAATGAGCAACGATGGATGTTATTGATCGTGGCGACATTTTGTCGAGGGTTAAGCGGCAGGCCTCGGGCGTCCATTTTACGACGCTCCTCCGACCCAGCGCCATCAATATGTCTGTCCTGGTCTCATTTTATGACTTGTGATCATTAAACAGAAAATTGTGTTAGAATCGATCGATAGAATGATTAGTCGATTGCCACCAAGGATTTGGGTTCAGGGTTTAATGTCAGGATGCATACAGTGTGCCTGGAAAGTATTCACAGCGCTTTATTAGCAAATAATTATTATTTTGAAGATAGAAATCACATTTTATCCAAAGGTGAAGCGTTGTGAATACTTTCCGGATGCACTGATTCAGAGCGCTTCACTTTTTCACATTTTGTTGTGAATTTGAAGGAAAACAATACAATGCATGACTTAGCCACTGGGGGCAGTGTAATCCAGTCTTGCAGACAGAAACAAAGAAGAGGAGTCTTTGGGAATATTAGTTCTTCGCTGAGGATAAAGAAGACATGCCTATGATTATTTTGTTATGAAAGCATGTTCATGAACACATGCACACATGCGTCCAAGAAAATACAGAGCGGTTGTGCCATCTGTCCTGGTGCTCATGCATGACGAATATGATGAATATGATAATATCATATCGATGAATATTCACAGCTGCTTGTAGCTTCTGCTTTGACACTGCATTAAAATGAAACGAATAATGGCGTCAAATCCTACTTTTAAACCGAAATCATTTATTAAAACCCTAACCCAGTTTCAAAACCCAACTTTCAAACCCTAAACCTGTCTTGAAACCCCACTTTCAAACCCTAACATTATTATTAAATCCTACTTTCAAACCATACACTTTCCTGAAATGCTACTTTGAAGCCATTTTGCAATCCTACTTTCAAAACCTAATCGTGGCTTGAAAGCTTACTTTAAAAAATATTAACCTTCAATTGAAACCCTACTTTCAAACCCTAACCATGGCTTAGAACCCTACTTGTGACTAACTGATGCCCTCGGGCACCACATTGGTGAGCCCTGCTCGAGTCCAACCACAACTTGCACCCTCACCCAGTCTTGAAACGTCAGAGTGTTACAACCCATACTAAACCCTGTACATAATAAATAAGGTGGTGTAATCTATAAAGTTTAGTCAAAAAATAGCAACGGTAATTAAAGTATTGTATCGCTTTATTTGTTGGATATACTATATTATAATACTTGGATCTTATGCAGATGAAGCAGATGCTGACAGGGAAGGAAACAGTGCCATCTTCTGTGCAACATTTTACTCCACCACAAATTGTCATATACAGGGGTCCCTCTACTTACTTAACTACTTGTTTAAGAGGCTAAAAAGCAAAAGATTAAAAAAAAAAAAATCCATCAGTGTATGGAGTAACCTTCAGTGTATGGAGTGAGCGTGAGGAGCCACGGTCCGCAGTTCCCGAGTCTCAGTCAGACTTCATCTTGAGGGAGGGCAGTTGTGAGAAACTCTGCAGAGCCCAGTAAAGCACACTGAGGAACACCAAGGCCTGTGAAACACACGGACACGTTCCGAGTTATGACTGCAGTATTACACAGTAAAGCAGACAGAGGGAGACAAAGACTTGCATAACACACAATAGACTGGAGGAGAATTTTTCCAGCATTGCATTTGTAATATGACATTAGTAGTATTAGAGTACTACATTTTCAACAGTACTGGTGTTACTTCATAACGTTTTCCACAATTCAACAAACTCCTCGACAAGTCCTTACCCTGGTTTGAAACTCTCATTTGAAACTGCTACTTGAAAGACTCTTTGTCTTCAAGCCCATTATTGAAATCCGAACCCATGCGTGAAACTCAAATTTGAGACCCTAAGAAAGACTTCAAACCCTATTTTGAAACCCTAATGGAAAACATGCTGAATGGAAATCATGCACTGCAGACATAAAAAAACAAACAAAAAAAACAATGTATACTTAATTTTTGAATGTATTGGTAGAGTGTAGGCCAAAAAATATATATTAAAAAAATTGCACAAGTTACTACCTTGGTGGCGTTATGGAAAAATGTTGTTTTTTTGAACATATTTGTGAGTACGTTTGAACATATTCATTCGTACGTAAGAAAGGACTTGCGAGTACTTCCCGAAAGTACTTGCGAGTACTCTGGAATGGATTTAAATACATCCGAAAGTACTCGCAAGTACATTGAAACGTATTTGCAAGTCAAAACGCGTTTACTCTCCATTGTCAGCTCCACGCTTTCGGAATATTTGTCTTTGAACAACCGAATTCCAAATCCTAATCCAGTTGTAAAAATCCTAACCCTGCCTTGAGATCCTACTTACAAAACCTAGCCATGTTTTGAAACCTCAACCCTGGCTCGATACCCTACTTTTAAACCTCAGCCTTAAACTTATTAAGTTTTATTTACAAAGCATCATACTTAGCATTAAACTGTCATTTTATTCTCATGAACATTTTGGACTGTTTTGGCGTCATCTGTTTTTGCGATGAAACAGCATCAAAGAGCTTGTCAATAAAAGTTTGATGTTTTTCCCTCCAGAGGGGCCTCTTAATATTTTGACATAATGTAGAATTCCCTAAATCCTAATTATCAGCTTTAACCTGGCCCATACAAAAACCCTCATTTTACTCAATTTGCCACAATAGGAGACATCTGCTTTTGCTTTTGAACTCTCCATATAAAACGCTTGAAATCCTCTCCTTGGAAACCCGAACATTGCTGATTTTAAAATGTATTCATGTTGTCTTGTCAAAATTGATTTTGCTCTGACCAACGAGTCAGAGTGTGGAAAAATGATGTCATCAAGGGCCAGCGCTCTGGCCGGGTGCGGAGAAATTTCAAATCTGATTGGTAAAACAAACAGTTGTATTGCTCATAGAGTTGAAGTTGACATGGGCCAGCAACGACTTATTCCGAAGGCCCTGGGCAGATTAGATTGACATGGCAACACATAGAGGCCGAAACCTGATTGGCCAACAAAAGCTAACATCCACAAGTGTGAACGTACGCTCCGCTTTAGTCGAGCATAGCGCATGAATAAAACAACAGGAACATCCTGCTCTCGATCCTCAACTGTTCATTCATCATCACTAACATCACGTCGTCACGTCCAAGTGACACAACACACATGGACGACACATGTGAGCACCACGAACGCAACATGTCATCACAACCACAACACATGCTCACAACTGTAAACCGTGTCGAACCAGACCACATTTGACATCATGCTTGCAGACGTAGCCTAATCGGTGCATATCGTCACTCTCGGGTATGCCGTGAAACCCCGGGCATACGGCCGACGCGTTCCGGTCCACACCCGCCCTCAATAGGTGAAAATCTGCGAAATACAGACCAGCCAATTTTTTTTTCTCCATTGCTTTTTACCCCTCCTACATGCTTGAAACACATTTTAACCCTTTCTTGCACCCTGTAACCTGTTAACACGATAAGATGTCCACTGTCGGAACCGCTGTCCCTGAAAGGGTTAATGTATTAAAAGAAGCAAACAAATAAATGGGATGGAGGTCTCACTGTACTTCCAGTGGTCCAAAAACACACAGCGGTGCTCCTAAACGTTCCTGTCTTGTGTTGAGTTGCACTTTCACCATGGAGCAACATGTGTTCTGTCTGGTGTGTGTTTGTGTATGACAGCAATATTTCTCATGGTTGCGCTCCAGTCTCTGGTGGGGCGTAAAGCTGGCCAGTGTAGCCTTCCTGAACGCCGAGCTCTCATAGGAGTGGACAGGAAGTTGCAGTCGTGCATGTGTGTGTGTGTGTGTGTGTGTGTGTGTGTGTGTGTGTGTGTGTGTGTGTGTATACACACTTTATTTTTTACCCAATATTGCTGTCCTCTTATTAAATACAGTGGAAGCTCTGTTCGCAAATGATCCAGTTTATGAACAATTGGATATATGAAAAAAAATTTAATACAAAAAATGACCTTTGGTTTACACACCATTTTCGGTTTGCGAACAGTCTCAGAACATCATCGGCTCCTTGCTTTACTCTGTTAGGTTGACCCAAAAAAACTGGCAACAGAAATTTCGGCCTCAAAGCTATAATTGATTATTTTAAAACCATCTTTGCGGCACCCGTAACCAACGTATGGCCACTTTCGTGTTTCCTCCCGGACAAATGCCGCTGACGGTAAATGATCCAACCATTCATTTTTTGATCCGCTTTATCCTCACAAGGGTTTCGGCGAGTGCTGGAGCCTATCCCAGCTGCCTTCGGGCAGGAGGCGGGGGACACTCTGAACCGGTTGCCACCCAGTCGCAGGGCACACAGAGACGGACAATCATCCGCGCTGGCACGGAGAGAACATGCAAACTCCACTCATGAAAGCCGGAGCCGGAATCAAACCCAGCACCTCTGCACTGTGAGGCCGACGTGCTCACCACCAGACCGTAAACGGTCATGAAAGTCAAACTCTTAAAAACAAATCAAACTGCATGACTCCAGCAAGATCGTAAGCTGACACCAAAATGGAGTATATTCTTGTTTTACTACATTTCACGCTTTACTTTTGGGTGGCCCGAAACCTGAACTAAATCCCATGACGTGCATGGTGTCTCCTCTTACAGAAATTCACTCGATTCAACATTAATTTCCACATTGCTTGAACGTTTGGTGGCCATTCTTCACATTGATCAAAGTCCGTCGGCACACTTTTTGGATGTTCTAAGATGTGACATGAGGACACAGCAGCACTATTTTCTCCTGCCAAAAAGTTCTGAAATTATTTTCCAATGCGCTGTAAAGTTCCCATGGCGGCTCATATATCAGCACGCCGGAACGCTGATGCTCAGGCGATTTTTCATTTCAAGACAGCCATGCAGCTGCGTCGGGGTGACATTTTCACCCCACTTCCGCTGGATACAAGACAATAAAATTGCGTTATTGTCACTGATAGGGAGAAGAAAACATCATCTCTGCTCGAGCAGTAGCAAAAAAATACAAAGAATGAAAGAAGCAATTTAACAAATACGGTACAGTGTGGCCCTGCTGTATTGCGGTTTATTGTTTGTGTCCCACAGCCTCGATTTTTAAGCTATATACAGTATATATATAGATATATATATATTTTATTTATTCATCGATTAATCAATAGAATAATTAACAGATTAATCGGTTATGAAAATAATCATTAGTTGCAGCCCAATGAGAGAAACACAGAATAGATCATGGGAATTAGGACAATATATATTTTTTTTCAATTGTAGAGCTCAAATGTGGGTGTGATTTAACATTCTTGAATTCTCATGTTCATTCCACAATTTATTACTGCACCTCCAATGCTAATTTCCATTAGCCACTCACGGTGTTTCGCGTTATGCTCGCAGATTTTTGTGATGACATAACATGGTTTGGTTCAACATTTTGGTGTATAAGTGTGCGTGTAAATGTATCCCGTTTGAATCGCTTTTGTTTTATGTGTTCGTTTCACACAAAACTTCAAGTGGGAAGAACAAGCACCTTGAAGCAAGCAGGATCTTCCTCTTTTTTTGGTGAAGTGTGCGAGGAAAGGAGAGAAAGAATGAATGAATACTTCAGAAAGTACTGCTCATTTGATATTATTAATAAGAATCATAAAATGAGTTTTTTTTTTCTTTTTAATTGAATACATTTTAGTTGGCCACCTAAAAGCTCCTTGTTTTATGAGCCAGAAATGTGTACGGCAGAGCGGCAGGAATGAGCCCAGCGAGGAAGGGATGAAAGTAAAATGGTGAGAAAAAAAAAAAGCAGGTGAAGGGGTACAAAATTCTGTGTTTTAGGGTTCCTCCCCTGAGGAGAATTATCATTTAAAACCTTTTTTTTTTTTTTTAAATAACTTCTTCACTTCTAAAATGAGGCGACTGGCAGTCAAACCCGTCTTTACAATGCATCCCTGGAGAAAAATTAGCATTTAAAACATTTTCTTTGAGCACATCAACTTTAAAGACGTGGAAATCCAACTCAAAGAAAAGCTTCTTTCGCAGTGGACATCAGAGCCTCGTTTTTCCCAGCTTGCTGTGCCGGGTGAAAGGTATCGACGAGGGTTTGGGGGAGTCGTAGATTCAGAGGTGCAACAGGGCACTGTGCGTGTAACCTTTTGTTTGTTTGTTTGTTTGTTATATAATCGCAGGTCGAGATGCTGGCATGGGTGACGCATTTCAATTTCTGATCCAGCTGCGGCTGTCAAAGACTTTTGGAGGAGGTCATTCGACCAATCATCCAATCGATTAGTCGAGTCATCACACAAAAAGGAATTTGGCATTATTAACTCATTCAATGCCAAGGATGTTTTTCACATGTTTCTTTAAGCATTCAGGAATTCAATCCCAGGTACGTCTTGAGGTACAGTATTTAAAAAAAAAAAATCACGTGGTCGGTTAACCCTGTCAGGGTCAGCGGTCACTACAGTGGACAGCTTATCATGTTATCGGGTTACAGGGTACATGAATGGGTTAAAGAAGGGTCTGAAAATGGCCGGCACTGATTAAACATTACCATGAATACAAAATTTGCATTTAAACCGGTGCGGTTATTATGGTTTGTGTCTACTTTAGTTCACCATCCTCTCATTTTTCACTGTATCGTCAATGACTTTGAATGTGTGGAACTTTCGTCCGCTCAAACATGAGTCCGCTTGGGAAAATGATTGGATGGTTAGAGACATTGTTCAACATATTTTTAGAATAGACTTATTTGTTATTCGAATAATGGTTGCAGCATTACTATCTGATGGCGTGAAGCTGAAACAGCCATGTAAAGGCATGTTCATTTCCAGTTTTGGTGCGCGTTGTCTAAAAGGAGAATTGATCGACCTTTTCTCTTGAGTACATCGCCGAGAAAAGAGGCGATATTGCCACATTGCTTTCCTCGTTGGTTGAATTGTTTTGGGTTTTTTTTAATCAGTCATAAATTGGCGAAAATGAAGCCCTTGTTTGTATTTTCACAGCTTCAAGAGCGCAAACGTGCTTGGCCTTTGCGACTCAGTTCAAGGGGATTCCTCAGCAAAGACAAATGAGTCTCCTGGGGGTGGCAAAGAGGTTAATGGCTCCCTCGACTCCTTCCATCCGCCCACTGATATTTATAAGAGTTATGACACCCCTGATTGTACGCTCCCGCTGCGGACTTTGCCGGGAAAATACGAGGCTGAGAAAGAAGACAGCAGTAAAGGAATTATGGGTTTGGGAAAAAAAAAGACCTTACAACGGTATATGAGCAAATGGCACTGAAATGGTCGTTTCAAACCAAATGCCAGATTTTGAGGTGCAACTCCCTTTAGAAGCATAATATTAAAAAAAAAAAAGGAGGACAAAAAAGCTACCAAATATCATGTTTCTAAGGGAAATTGGCTTGTGGGTTTTTTTTTTGTTTGTTTTTTTAATCCATAGGCCAAATTCCATTAAGCTAAGTGTAACTGTTTCAAATGATGGTTCATTTGCAAATTTGACCATCATACTCCACGCATAATGAATGACAAGACCTCCTAATCTCACTTATTTAGATTTGCATAGTGTGCATGGTTCCGATTTGATATGATGGTGAAAAAGTTTGTGATCAAAGGCCCCTGGAAGTTACCGAAATGACCCTAAAATGGCTGCTTCTCAACAAAATGTCAGACCTCCTCTGTCTTTTCAGACACGGCTTCCTGAGACTTTTGTGTAGGTCTACTCATGATGGATATCCCCGACCAAATTTTATGTTGCTGTCGGTGAAAGTGGCTTCAAGGGCTGAATTTTCAAAAATGATTCGTCAAGGCCCGAAGGAATGCTTCCTCCCAGGTGTTTTTGACCGTAACAAAGTGATCAATAACAGCGGCCACGGTTGCCGTGATTACGGTGGTTCAAATGTCAGCGGCCCAATGAAATAACACGCGTGTCTTCTTCTTTAAACCGGGAAGTATTTGCACGCGACCGCTTTTCCGTCGCTCTTTCCAGTCTTCCTCGTACCGACCTTCTTTTTCCGCAATCTCACGCTTCGGCGGCGGCCAACTTGGAAACGTCGTCGGGAACCCATTTGGTACCCAAACGACTCAAGGACGATTCGGGCTGAGGCAATCTATACGATGCCGTAAAGCGGACAAATTCAACCAAACTGGCAAGCGGGGAAACTTTTCCAGGCGGGACACTTGAAGAATTCGTTTTTTTACAACACCACATGTGAATGTTTGCCAAGACATGAGCGAGCCTGTTGGATTTTAATAAAGCAAACGCAGGGCAATGGAAGCCTTTCTGCTGAGAAATGATACGCCACTCCGGACCATTTAATTTTAAAATATGACTTTTAAAAAAAAAAACATTTTATAGTGGAACACTATGAACGTCCTCTATCATTATTTTTGAATGATTTGGGAGCATATCTAACAAAAATCTTCCCATGGGAGCAGACACCCTCTTAATATTTAAGAGCAGATTTAAAAACTTCATATTTGATCAAGCTTGTCATTTCAGTTCTTAAGTGTTCTGTCTTAGGCCTACAACGTTGTATTGTTCGCTCTCTATGGACTGGTTTCAAGTGGTGGGAATAAAGTATAAATCCATCGTTATGGTGTTAACGTTTAATATCCACATTAAAGTGGAGAAAAACTATTTATCAAGATCACAATATTTGCTCGAAAAAATGTCAGGGGTCTCCTAGTGGGGATGGCACAAATAAAAAAAAATGACGTACTCTTGCAATTAGATACGAAGCAAAAGCATTGAGGAAAAAATAAATAACTTGGCCATAATTATAATAATAATTCCATGCAGACCCAGACGAGGAAGAGCTTCCTACAACTAGAGTAAATGACTCAGTAAGCTGCAGTAATATTCGTTGCAGAGGAAAAAGACTACATGCCTGTTACATGTGTTGCTCCACCTTTGTGTTCGAACATCTGTTGCTTCAGGGTTACAGTGCTACGACGGTGATGCTATTAGCCTGTCTATGAAGTTTCCCATGATGTGTGAGCATTAAGCTATCAGAGTTGAAGGCAAAGTTGTTTTTTTTTTTTGAATGCACGTGTATTTCTCTTTGTTTTATGTTTAGTTTGACAGTCAACTTCAACTGCCTCTTTCAAATCGCTCCATTCTCTCCCTTCCTTTCCATTGCCGGGAGCGCTGGCATGACATCACAGTGCAGAGTTTCCACAGGGCCAAACAAATCCCATTCGGGGTTTTTACTACCTCGACCTTTCGCTCGTGAGGTTTTTTTTTGCGGGGGTGAACTCTCGCCACAGGTTGTCTTATCAGGAAAAGGAAAGGTGGGATTCGCTGTTTTTGCTGATTTTTGTCGGACTTGAACTTGATAATATTGATGTGACCTGGACATTTATCCTTCCACAGACGAGCAGACAAGCACAAATGAGCTCTCAATCAACTCTGACATGGCTTGACTTATTACTTTCCTGTTATATGGTCACTAATCAAACTTCACTGACAGACAAAAGCCAAAACTAAACACGAGAGTCAGCCCAAACCTCCACGGGGGCCAAAGCAAAATGTTAGCTTGCGAGCATAAGGTATTTTTAGATTACTGTCACGTAGCAATAAAAAAAATAGCAATGTGCTTGCTAAAAACACAGTTTTTCTTCTTTACGTCTGTGTGGATTCTTCGTCCTCCAGGTCATGTTTATCTGCAAAGAAAGAATTGAGCCGACTGGACTCTTCTACTCTAAACTTGTGCTACAATAGAAGAGAATAGAAGATAGGATAAATGTAACAGTGATTAAACACGAAGGGGGATACTGAATATCATAGAGACCAACTGAATGTAACAAAAATTAATATGTACTTGGGTTAATATAAAGGTGCCTTCAGCCAACGTACTAGTTCTCCAGACATCATTTATCGTTCGACTATCATTTTTTTCCTGCTTTAACTTGCGACACAAGCATTGTATGGTGGCCGTGAACTCAAAATACTTCACAACAAGCAGGAGTTAGGCAGATAGAATTGGTAAGCAATTCTTGAATAAAAATGCTTTGAGGCTAGATTGAATCCAATATTGTTTTTGTTGTTTTATAGTTTGAGGTATCTATGCTTCATTTCACAAAATACTCGTTTTCTGGGCTTTCTGGTCCTAAACCGGAGTTTTGGATGAAACCAACGCATGTTCTGGAGCTGATTACGAAGAAAATGAAAGAGTTAAAGACATTTGTTTGTTTTGTTTTTCTGGTGGTCTACTCTTTCTTTTGGTCGGTTCAGTGCTTACATTGTCGCAGAACATCAAATTCTGAAAGAAATATGCTCTAAATCGGCTGCTAATATGGGGAACTCTGTTTTGAAAATGGCCGGTAGTGAATTAAAGAAATGTGTAAATACTATAAAAAAATAAATAAATAAAAAATAAGTCAATAACCTTTGCTCAGTGTTTCTTAAAACCCTTCTGAATATTTTTGGGTTTTAAAAAGCCATTGCTTCAGCCTAAACCCTTTTGTTTTCTCCTTGAACATAGTATTTTTTGTGTGTGTTTTGGTTGGATTGTTTGGGGAAAAATATAAAAATAGAAGGAAACAAAAAACCCTTTTCAATCTTTTTAACTCAACTAAAATTTGACAGTTTGGTTATTTATTTCTATGGCCACGACAGAGGAGCAGTTGAATGTAAGAGGATAATAATTTGCTCATAATAGTAGCTCTCCTCCTGAGCAAATTGACCAAAATCCCCCCGCCCCCCACACTTTTGAAATGACGGCTACGCCCTATGTGTCTCTGAGCACTTTTTAAGTGCCATTAGTCTCGTAGGTGCTGGCAGGTGCTTGAAAGCCTCACCAAAGACTCATGGTGGCTGACATAGGGCCACCCTTTTACGTGAGAGCAGCCGTCACGCTTTTAATGACACGACACGCTGCTCTGACGCGTTTTGAAGCGGCGGCCAATCGATGGAGAAAAAAAAAAGTCGGCGGTGGGTGAATTGACATTTAATTGTGCTGGGGCCCCTGACTGCACACAAAAAGCCTGGCTTGTGATATATGGCATCCTAAAAGCTCTCAGTGCTATTAACAGCTGGCAGGCTCTGACCACGGAATCACACCAAGGCCTCACGAGCCAGACGGGAAGCTGGAAAGCGTCTGTATGAATGGATTGGAGGTGGAGGGGACAGGGGTTGGGAGGGACAAAATGGGCGGTTTTGTGATAGACATGAAACGCGATGAACAGTTTATATGACCAACAGGGAGAGGAAAATTATAATGGTTGTCAGTATTATCACCATATTGATGAAGTAAATACGGTAAATATAACGGAAGGGAGGCATCAAAATATTAGGTGCTCTTGCAAACCACAATGCAGAAAATATTACAAACAATACTACTTTCAAATTAATCCAATGAGCAATATTGATTTGAGATTAGTTGTGTGACTTCAAATAGTCTGGTATTCGCCCTCCCGCAGCTCCCAGAATTTTTTTTTTTTTTGAGACAAAATTTAAAAAATGTCTGACAGCGATAAGTATGTTTCTGTGCTTCGTGATGGAACAAGCTATGAGCAGTTTTCTGGGGGAGCCTAAACTTTTTACAAATTTAACCAGCGACTACGAATAAGTGAAAGATGCTTAGATAATGAGGTTTTAAAAAAAAAAAAAGCTACTTCCTTGTGGAAATTACGTTCTGGTTGGTCAGCTCGTAGTCATGAATACACACTCCTGTGTTCCTACCTTCACGCTTCGCCAGCTCCACTTTGCAGTAATTGTATAAAACTTTTGATTATGAATCACTTCCTCCTCGTTTCCTTTTCCATCGAGAAAACACCTACGGTTGTGATGTAAAATACAGTAGTCGTGATAATTGTAATATATTATCTTTCTATTTCTATTTACTATATATTTGTTTCATGTCAAGAAGTGTAATTTCTTCACGCACACCTGAGCCCCACAGATGTTGTGGCCAGGACAATAAAAGCAGCGACTCTCACGTGCAAATCCCATCAGCCAGTTCTAGTTAGCGGCAGACGCCACTAATTGTTTCCAGAAGCATCACTCTGCGCTCAGTAAGCAGTGCGAGGACAAAGACCAAAGGCGGGGGAAGAAAGGGGATGGGGGGGACACCAATAATGAGAGGTCAGCTGCCATGTCCAGTCCACAGCCAGAAAGGCACTCCAATTTTAGGGCCAATTGGAGCACGCATTTGGACCGAAAGATCATAACACCGGTGGCCGGACTTTGCGCATTAGACAGACCACACAAACACACGGGACCGCGTTGGGCCAATCAACATGGCAGCACACATTTACCCCAAAAGTTATTTCATTGTTCAAGATCATTGTCATACTTGTCTTTGGAGTTTATCCTTACATAGAGCAGCACAGAATGCAGCATGCAAGTTCATGTGCTGAGCACAGATGCTGCTGTCACGCGAATGCGAAATGTTGAGCCAACTCTTGATCGCAAAACATGTTATACAAAGTATTAGACACAAATGTCCATCAAGCATATAAATAAAGTTTGAGATTTTTATTTGTGTAAATTATTTTTGTCATTTGAATCTAATACTTTTAATTGTGGTGCGGCACAGTGTAGATTGGTTAGCACCTTCGCCTCACAGAAACAGAGGTCGTAGGTTTGAATTGGGGCCTAGTTTTCCTGTGTAGAGTTCTCCCAGTGTTTTACCCGTGCCGACATAGGTTTTCTCCGAGTACTACGGTTTCTTCTCACATTCCAAAAATATGCAGGGTAGGTTGATTGAACGCTCTAGATTTTCCCTTTGTGTGATTGTGAGCGTGAACGGTTGTTTGTCTATATGTGCCAGGCGATTAGCTGGCAACGAGTTCAGGGTGTCCCCCGCCTACTGCCCGAGGTCGACTGGAATAGGCTCAAGCACTCACGACCCTCGTGAGGATAAGCAGTTCAGATAATGGATGGATAGATATTTGTCCAATGTTTGTGTTTTTCATGGAATATTTATGACTTTGTCTGTCTTATATTTTGTGCTGCACTATTTTTGGATTGGTTTTTGGCAGCCGCCACATTTCCAGCAAGCTCAGGCGTGTTCAGTCCAACTATTGTCAGATTATTAACGTTTACTTCTTTGTATGTATTGCCAGTAACAGGCTCAATGATATGCTAAATGTACTATCTGTTGTCTGAAATGCAAAAAAGTAAATGTGCCTTACCTGAGTGGGCACAGTCAGAGCTGAGTTGGGAGGCGTCAGGTGGCTGTAATGCAGCAACATCAACATGCACATGCAGCGTAGCATCTCCAAAATGGACGCCAATGGCCTGGACACAACACATCCATATATATGAGGGGTTTTCTTGCCTATGTAATTTTACAAGTAACAATTCACATGAGAACATCCATCCATCGATCCCAGCTGTCTTCGGGCAGTCGGCGAGGTACACCCTGAACTGTTTGCTAGTCAGCACACACAGATGAACAACCATTCACACTCGCATTCACACCTAGGGACAATTTGGAATGTTTCATTAACCTGCCATGCATGTTTTTGGAAACCGGAGTACCCGGAGAACACCCACGCAAACTCCACACCGGAAGAGAAGGCTGGAGCCGGAATCGAACCGTGCACCTCTGCACTGTGATGTGGACGTGCTAACCAGTCGACTACCGTGCCGCCCGTATGAGAACATTTTATAATAATAACAATTACAATTCAATTTATGTCAAACATGGTTCCTGTATTGATTATAAAATATGATGAAAGAAAAAGAATACAGGACATAATAATAAATTACACACAAAGCGTTTGTTTGGGAAAGAAGGGGCTGCCGCATACTGCACATGGTCAAAGTAGTACCACCTACATCGAAATCTGAATCAGGGAAACCTCTGTATAATATCATCTAAATACTGCATGGCATAAAAAAAAGTTAGTGTGTCGGGTACCTGCAGTCAATGATGAAGCCCAGGGAGGTAAGAGTGAGCAGGACATAGCCGGTCATCCCCAGGACGGTCAACTGGGTCAGTGTCTAGGGTACAAATACAGCACATGGCGTGACTCCCAACGGAAAGCTGTAATCAGCATCATGGGTGCTTGGCTGACAGTGTCTCAGTAGAGCTTTCCACAAAGCACCAAGCTGTACCACTGTTTACTCGGCAGTGCCAAGGCAAACAAGCCTGTGTGCGAGCACATGGCGGGTACACAGCAGCACATTAACAGCAACGTCTTACTGTACACCCGGGCTGCAGAACATCTAATGGGCTTAGAAAGGATTTTGCCACAGACACTCACCCCTTTCACCCATTCACCCATTCACTCAGCCATCCAGTCACTCGTCGCTGTCACTCAAATACTCACGCACTCAGTCAGTAGCTTACGTTGTCACTCACTCAGTCACGAAGTCACACAGTCATTCAGTGGGCCGGTCGGTTGGGCAGCCGCTCACTGTGTCACTTTGTTGGCAAGTCAGTCAGTCACTTACTCTCAGCCCGTTAGTTGGTCAATCACCCACACCCACATTCAGACACTGGGTCAGTCAGTCAGTCAATCACTCAGTGAGTGACTTACTCAGTGGGTCACTCACTTATTCAAACACTCACTTGCTCACTCAGTCAGCCGATCAATCAGTTCGTCACACAGTCAGTCGTGATTCGCTCTGTCAGTAAATCAGTCACTTATTCACTCACTTGATGAGTCGGTCCATCACTCAGGCATTCGGTCATTCATTCTCTGGTTCAGTTAGTCATTCCTTCAATCATTCAGTCACCTACTCCCCAAGTGCACCTAAATGTGTCTAAGGCAGAAGGACATTTATTTATGTATTTCATTGGGGCAGTGCACATTAATCAACATATAGACTGAAGACGCAAGTGTTAGGACAGCTGTCGATTAACATGCACAAGAGGTTTTTACAAGTACAAAATAGTAAAGTGTGTTGTCTATGAATGACGATCAGCTTCAGTTCACCAACAATTGCGTGACAGCAACACCAATGTTAGCAGTAGCGTTTGGTAAGCTAGCTGGCTAGCCAGCTAGCCGGCTCACATGCATACAGTACATAAACACAAAAGGGTGACATGATTTATTGTGGGAGCCGGCGAAGCTCACGCTGTTATTTTCCTTTGCAGAAATCCTGATTGCTGCATCCTGAAGGCTATTTTGCTTGGGAAAGGCTCCAGTCCACAATTAAGGGGTTTGTGTTCACTGCCGGACCACCAGCTGGTGTTTCATTTTCAGGCGAGTATGGGGAGCCCTCTCGGCCCTGGAGGTGTGTGTGTGAGTGTGTGTGTGTGTGTATGTGACCACAACTGAGGAGTTTAAAAAAAAAAATAGAGGGGCAATTTTATTTGGGAGTTGTGAAGGAGTTTGGGCGTGACGGCACTTCTCGGCTAACCAAAACTATGCCTGAGGGGGGAAAAAAAAGGCTTCCAAAGATAACTGCCAAGGAGACCCGATGCTTTATTTTTCTGATGGAGGAGGAAGGGAAGGGGGTCTTTTGGCTTGGGCAAGTGGAAAATAATAGACAAAGGTTCCTCCAAAGGGGAAAGCCGATCAGTCATCCTGTCATGATGTTAGACACAGCTCGTTTTTCTTTTTGTTTTTTAAGTAAAAGTTACCGGGCTCCGGCGGCCGCAACAAACTGTGTCATTAGTTCAATCATGTTGGCCCAGACAAGTAGTCTTCAATTAGGGAGCTCAAGACCTTCTTGTCAGATGTCCGCAGGGACTAAACATCTTAGGCCATGTCAACACTCGCTGTCACAGTTAAAAAAAAAAAAAAAATGACACTAAAAATACATTTTAGCTGAATTAACAATAAAGTAAAATAACCATGACTATCTCAAAGTCAAAATGGGTAAAAACTTTTTCATCTTTTGTATGCTCATCAGCAAGCTCTGAATAAGCATGATAACGATCCTGATCATTTGGCTCACGTGCGTTGCGGCAGAGAGAGATGGAAAACAGGCAGGACAGCAGCCCTTTGAGGACACCCCTGCCTTCGACGTTCGTCATGATAGTGAAATCAAAAATGTATCTTCACCTCATCGTATTTCATATACATAATTGCTCATGCATTTCTCATGCTCATGCCCTTGAACAACAAATCAAGTTTTAAGCCAAAGATGTGAAAAATGGTGACAAGCAAATAATATAATATGATCCATTCTATGTTAAGAAAGGAAAGGTGTAGAATTGTATTTATTTATTTGGCATTGATTTTCTGCCAAAAATGAAAAGGAAAAACAAATAATTTAGCAAGGAACATGAAGGTGACACACTTTATTTGCTTTAGTGGGCCGTGAAAAATGATGACGCCCGTATGCTAAGGAATTTAGGCGTCATGAAATGAGACAAAAGGAGGCTGGAGATTTGGCTAAAACAACATGGTTGGCGTTGTACCGAGACTTTTTTTGTCATGTCTTTCCTGTAATTCCCATGTGACTTAATGTGACAAATACGTACCGCCTGGTTTTCGAAGAGCTCGTGGTACGTGTGCAGCACCAGCAGGAAATGTGTCACCACGTAAACTTGTACCGGCAGCGAGCAGCTGGGATCGTGAGGCTTCTCCTCACCGGTCAGCTGCCAGTGGAAAAGAAAGAACTTTTCTTTTTTTCAAAATTTTCAAAATTAAGAGACCTGAAACCACTTACTCGCAAGGCACAACCACTCGGTGAAAATCATTAGTAGAACAAAATCTCTGGGATGAGCTTGCCTTTAAAGGGCTCCTGGAAAGGGACAAAGTGATCCAAAAATTCACCTCTTCAAACCAAAACGGCAGATTTTCTATCTTTTTGGGAACGGCTTTGAGACTTTTTTTTGTTTGTCTAATCATGATGAATTTCAAAAGATAGTTATTGGAGATGTATTTGTCAAACTTTGTCAACATGCTCCACTCGCAATCAACAAAACAAAAAATTTGGGGAGTTTATTGTAATCCATCTCGCTAATATATGTTGTTCAAATTTGGTTGCAGACAAACTCTCTAGGATAAGATCATCTTTAAAGAACCTGTGGAAATGGCCAAAAGGTCTCTTAAACGACCGTTTCAAAACAAAATGGTAGTCTTTGTGTCTCTTTTCCGACATGACGTCTTGATACCCCCACATGCAATTTTTTTCCAATTACTTCTCTATCCCATGTTGCACAAAATGGTGAGAGTCGTCCATGAGGAGAAAGGGGTGTCAAAATATTCAATAAATAAGTAAAATGAATTATTTATTTATTATTTAATTTGCTGAAAATTAAATAATAAATTTAATTTTCAAAATGGGAGCAGTGTGGGAGTGGGAGTCATTTTCAACAGGAGCGGGAGCAGACAAGATTTCTTTTTTGTTTTTTTTAATAAACTATGGTCCAGGACTGGGGTGGGATGGGATCTTTTTTTCACCCTCTATTTTGTGGTTGTGTTTGGCATTTTGTTGCCACATCTTGATGCCAAGGAACTATGATGAAGTGAACTGACATTGTAAATACAGTTTTTTGGTTTTTGCACAAATAGGATACCGGAATTTCTTTTTTTTTTCTTCAAAGGTTCCACTGGGATGAAAATGAGCTCATTAGGTCATCTGGATTATTATATTTTTTACTGGAAGACGTGAGTCCATCCTTTGGAATTTGCTCAGTCATTTGACCCCTTTCTGTCATTTGGAAAGAAAAAAGTGGATGAAAATAAATTGACCAATCACAGACAACGAGGGTTTCTCAGAGAAGACAGGCATCTCGCTGGCCCTCCTCCTCAACGCACCTGCAGGTACGTCGGGGTCGTGGTTCACCTGGTGCACCATCGTGAACCATGAGATTACTGCCATGGCGTTTGGCTTCCAAGGTTGCCTTCAAGGGGTCAATTTGAATCGTGAACATTTTTTTCCAAGTGTCACGCATGAGGGAACTAAATATGTGCCACCATCAACGTTATTTCAAAGCTAACCGCCAGCTCGTTCCACTGGAGCCTTTCTGCCGACACGCACACACACACACACACACACACACACACACACACACACACACACACACACACACACACACACACACACATGCACATTTCCACTGGGGTTCTGACATGCGGTTTTAATTCCAGAGACGGTGAAAATGAACTTATTGTGTGCCGTCTACAAAGGCTTTCCAGCTTTTATTTGATGTGGCCATTCCTTGCAAAAGTCGCCTAAAGCTCCCGCTGAGAGGAATGCTCCTTTTGAATGATGTGAGGTCACGAGGCGGTCGCGCGCCCACCTTTGGAACGTGATTGTAGTTGCCCAGCCAAGGGTTTCCAGGCGTCCAACTGGGACCTTTGACAAAAGTTGACACTTTGTCAGCGAGACTTGAGTAGGTGGTTGACCTTCTCCACAAGGACAAATAGTAGTGGAACTGAAAAAAAAGACAAAACACCAAATAACACTAACAACACTAATAGGAAAAAAAAACGTCAATGAGATGTTCGGTCTCACTCTAACCACACCTATGTTGAGTTTGTGTTTTATGGCGAGTCATCAAACTTTGCCCACACGTGATGAGGAATTATGATAAAATTTATCGCTGCTCATCTGTCGAGGAGATCTAGTTTAAATTTGGTTACAACTGGACAAAATTCAAGGACAATTTTCTTTTTGAATCACATTAAGACCATGATTTCTTAAGGTTTTATTGTAGGTCAATTCATACTAGACATGACTACCAAATGACATGTTAAATCAAACTGACTTTGTGGGCTAATTGTGCTTTCTATATTTCCTCAAGGTACTACCAGGGCAATTTGGATTTGAAACACTGAAAATAACCACAAAATGGCCGCTTCAAACAGAAATGGTAGCCTTCCTGTATGTTTTCGGGTATGACTTCTTCAGGCTTGTTTTTTTTAGGTCTATTCTAGTCATGATAGACATGCCAACCAAATGACAATGATAAGTGAAACAGAAAGGGCTATCTGGCTAAATTAGAAAAAGACCCCTGGAAATGAGCCTAAAATGGCCATTTCAAACCAAAATGGGAGACTTCCTGTGTCTTTTCCAGGATAGCTTCTTGTCAAATTTCATGTTGTGAAGTGGAACTGACTCAGGCCTGAATTTTCACAAAATTCCTCATGACATTATCACTCAGTTGAGTTCAGTTTATGCAATCAGTAGTGGTCAATTATGTCATTAAAAAATAAGTTATGGTTAACTACACAACAAACCAAGCTCTCTGATATATAACCATACTGGGATGGCTGACAACAGCTTCATCCAGAATCTACTTTTTAAAATGGCCTTCTTCACCACAATATGGTTGTTTGTTTGGACTAGGAGTAGCATGTTATGCTTATAAAATGGCCACTTACTGCACCTAATTACCGACTGGATTTTTATTGGATGCTGGCGAGCGTGAATGCACATGTGCTAGCAAGTATGCTTGCAGAAGTTCTAGTGAGTATGCTAGAGAATTTGTGAGCATGCATAGTACTCACCTGATTTGTGATGATTTCAAATGAGTTGCTGGGGTAGACTAAGCCATAAACCACCTTGTCCTTCTCTGGTGAGAAGGTACCTTAAAACGAAAAGCAATAATAGGCGGCATTAGCATTTCTTGACTTTCATACTAAAGCTAAAAACAAAATGCATCAGCAACCTCAACATTTGCACCTCACAGTTGATGTACAGTATATACCAAAAAATAAATGCTACCATTAGCAATGTTAACCACTGCATGATGTTAACATGGGCCTTTATTCAGTTTCGCACTGTGTTTCTAATGTTAATAACAAAAAGGCAACAATTAGCTGTTTTAGTCACTACAGCTTTAGCACAGACCTGAACTCCAGCCTGCTTTTACGTTTGAACTGTTTAGTCTCTGCTAACATGACACCAAAACACAACACTTAGCAGTGTTAGCCGCGAAATCATTAGCACGGGCCTTCAATGTGTTTGCATACCAAACAATCGGTCCCAGATGATCAGAATTCCCCCAAAGTTTTTGTCAATGCAGTATAGGTTTCTTCCTGTTAGAAAGGTGAAGGAAAGGTTAGGAACACATTTGCAATAATGCAAACCAAAATCCCATGACCAAATAAACAGATCTTCACCATGGTGAACTCTGTGATGCTTGGGAGTGTTGAAGATCCACTCCAGTGGCCCCATGTCTCGGATTACCTGAAATAAAAGTAAAGTTTAAGTACGGTTCTGCATTTTAGGAGTCCTCAACACAACTCATACCCAGTTCCGACTCCTGAACATAAATAAATTAAATAAATAAATAAATAACAAGGCGCAGACTCCAGTTCCAACAATAAAAGCAAAATTGGGTGGATGTGTCTATCATCTATCCATCCATTATCTGAGCAGCTTTATCCTCACGAGGGTCACGGATATGCTGGAGCTTATCCCAGCTGACATTGGACAATCGGCAGGATAACCCCCAAAATGTTTGTCAGCCAATCACAGGGGGCACATTGACAAACAACCATTCACAATGACAATTACAATTACACTTAGGGACAATTTAGACTAGAGTGTTCAATTAACCTACCATGCATGTTTTTTGGAATGCTGCCAGCTCCCAACACAAGCCCTTAAAATGCTTACCTGGACAAAATAAAAAATTTCAAGTAATTTTTTTTATTTCCATGTAAAAGCGTGTCTAGCTGTTTCACACTCAATGAAAAAAACTTTTCCTTCACAACTGCATTTTGGCTGCATAACACTAAGAGAAAAAAAAAGGCCCATAAAGGAGGCATTAATTACACACCTAGAGAAAATAGCGTCTGTTATGAGAACTTTGGCTTATTTCCACTAAAAAGTTGGAAAGGGGGTGTTGCAAATCCATTAAAGGATAGTAAAAAATAAAAATAAAAAAGAAAGAAAAAAAGTGATACTTGCCGTGGCTTTGCTTCTGTTTGAAATATTTAACAACACTCATTCATCTTTATTGAGCGGATAGCCAAGAGCAGACAGGGATGGACAAATAAAATAAGAAATGCTATTTTGTCATGGTGACGTTAATGCTTACCTCTGTGTGCAACCAGAACTGGAAGAGCAGAATGAGTTGGATGTGGACAGCAAAGGCGGACGGTGGCACGGCCAAGGCCATGGGCACGTAGAAAATCTGAACATGATCGGAAATATGATTCACAATGTTTTATTTATGAGTGTTGGAGAAGTGCACGGGAGTAGGAACGTACCCACGAAGTCAGCTGCTGGGTGAGCGGCTGCCGTAGAGCCGTGCTGAAGTTGTAGTACTCTGAACTGTGGTGCACCTGGTGGGCTGCCCAAAGGATGGCTACCTCTACACAAACATCACACACAGAACATATTTATAGGGGACGTATGACTTTTCCTTGTTCTCCAAATTGAGTAAAACTAGAGCTGGCCGATATGACGATATATTATTGCAAAAACGATAGGGAAGTGTCTATCGTGTCACTTTTGTACTCTAGTGACTATTGTCATTTTTTTACCTGCAGTTAAATACAAGCAGTAAGAATGAAAGCAATTCAGAAATTTGATGCATATAGTACACTGTACTGAATACACATAACATTAGTAATGTGATTTGTTTTCACAATACAGCCCTGAGATTTGATTTTGGCTTTTGAGATCTGGCACAATAAAGGTTTTCAAAATTACTTTACAATAGAGCTCATGTTTTTATTTTACTTTTATTTTTTTTTAAATCAATTTCTGTCAGAAGCATTATTTGTATGGAAAAATCATCCACCGCAATAAACTGGGATTCACATTAACAGTCATTGGAGTGCATCTTCAGCTGTCGTTCACTTTTCCTCTGCATTCAAACTGCATTCTACGTACATTAGCAAACACTCTTAGATCACAGATAACTTCAACGGTGTACCACACTTCGGCTTATTGTCTCCATTTATACAAAAAAAAAATATCAGGTCCATTGTCCACTTCATCTTGCTAAATTGAAAAATTCCGTTTTTTTT
Organism: Hippocampus comes; assembly: GCF_001891065.2. Classification (NCBI taxonomy): domain Eukaryota; kingdom Metazoa; phylum Chordata; class Actinopteri; order Syngnathiformes; family Syngnathidae; genus Hippocampus; species Hippocampus comes. The sequence goes on along the minus strand of NW_017805539.1, from coordinate 1,154,283 downwards.
TTTTTTTTTTTAATCCGAGGCCGGCACTACATCATCCCAGCACTGGCTATCATTCTTCTACTGTTTGGTGACACCCGTATCGGTGTTACATTTCCTTTTAAAGTGCAAAGGGAAGAAGCCAGTTAAATTTTACTGGTTAGTGGAGAGATTTCCAGTCCAGTGCATGGACCAGGGAGCACTTTTGGCACTTTAATTCTTCCAAAAAACCTTTCTTAAAGCAAAATTAAGTTGCGGTTTTGCACAGAAGTGGTGATTTGTGGTTTGATTGCACAACTGAGCCCACTTAAAAAAGGTCTTACTAGGTCATTTTTAGCTCATCTCAAGATTCTACTCAGGTACAATAAAGTGATTTATGTCATTTATGATTTTGTGTGCTCAATCACATCCGACCAACAAATGTGAACTGTATTGAGGCCAATAGTCATGAAGCCAATGGGTCGGGGATCACCCGCACCTGAACAAACACATTGTTGAGAAGTGCGAGTGCGTTCCAAGGTCCAATCAGAAAAACTACTTCAGGGGAGGAGGGGGGGAACCCAGAAGGATTCTCGGCGAAAAGTAGGATATTGGCCTTATTGCTCCAGCTCGGCAGGTGTGAGAGAATGGAGGTCCCAGGGAGTGTCGAGGAGAATTGACACGCTGCAAGTACAAATGACGGCTCTGGGATTAGAACGAAACAAGAAAGAGCAGAGCTGGGATGTGAAAAGATTTGGAGGATTCCCAAGTGGGAATAAGGGCTGAAAGTGCTTCCCTCTAGAAAAGACAGCTGTGGACAAGGTGGAGTCCAGGCACTGTTTGGATCACAAAACGGATTTTTTTTTCCTCCTTTATATTGCACATGTGCGCAGTACGGTGTGATCATCAGTCACATTTGGGCCATAAAAAGAAAGGAAGAACAACACTAAAGATGTCAATGGTATGTTTTTATCATGTAAGAAAATTAACAATGATTGCAGTATTTTTTTGTTCCACTTTGCGTTGACCACAAAGGAAGAACATACGATCACACAGTCATCGTTAAATTAATATTTTCAAACCATAAATTTAATATTCATTATTCTATTTTAAAAAATGTTTTGGACAGTATTTTGAGATTTTTAAATACGGGTTTTTTTCGACAGCAATGTATTTTTTCAAGATATACCTATCCGTTAAATAACTCTGCTGCTTTATCATTTTTTTGTTAATATTATGCAACTTTGTTTTTTTGTGATTAATTCATTCCAAAGAACCAAACTGTACGAAAACCAAAGCAATATTTACCAAAAGAAATAAGGTACATTCAATTAATCCACTCTATACACCCCAAAATATGAACAAAAATGGGTTTTTTTTTCGATAAGGACTATAGTTTAAAATACAGAAAATAATTAGAA
>NW_017805539.1:1116881-1152857 GCF_001891065.2 Hippocampus comes | reverse complement strand
TATATATATATATATATAACTGACTAATGAAATGGATAATATTAAACAGGTAAACAGATGAAAATTAAAACATCATCACATGAAAACTACGACAAGAATATATTGTTTGCTTTTTTTCAAGAATTGTTGCTTTCCACAGCCACAGCTTTATCTCAACATTTGGCGACATTGCTGCTCAGTCTTGTAAATCAATATTAATCTTAAACAAATAATGTCATATTGCAAAATATACTTCATATTTTTATATTTTATGTTCTGTTCTTTTAAGATTTTTTTTTCTCCTGATATTTTTACTCCATAATCATTTGACTTCCCCAGTTTTTGTGCTGATGTCCTCAAAACAAAAACAACAGACAGCAAAGCCACTAAGTGCTAATTTGAGTAAGTCCTGAGTGTGGTGTTGATCTATCATGAAGTAGTTGTTGCTGAGTAAAAAGTATAAGGTGTTTATGTTCATGCATTGTTCCAACACCGCAGTCTTTTTTCCCCCCTTTTCCTGTTCATGCAACAGTAATGTAGCTTGGCAGGGTCCAGCAGCGTGGCCGCATGAAGATTGATGCTCCTTGTCACCGCTAGGAAATGGGAAGCGCTAGGCTTTGCTGAAAAAGCCCATGTCCTCATCTCTGAACTCCACGGGATGCCGCATAGTTTGGCAGATGTCGTTCAGAAGGGAAGAGCTTTTAAATGGTGAGCAGCCCTCCCCCTGCTCAAAAAAAAAAAAAAAAAAAAAAAAAAAAGAGAGCGAGAGAAACACCAGGCCCACCTCAATCTCAACCACCTCCACAAACATCCTCTGAACATTTGGTACGTTTTATATGGACGTCATTAACCATATTGTTAATTCCGGAAAACACCGAGTGCCTTCTTGGGGCACAGTGATGAAATAAAATATGTAGAATGCTAATAAGGTTAACAGCTAGCATGCTATCGGCACACGTGGAACCATATTGTTTATTCTGAAAAACATATGTAGCCTCAATGAACAAGAGCCATAGTAGGGATTAAGTACCAGTACGTTATTCACTATTTGAATACTCACCGATATCTGTAGTACTTTGGTGAAATTTCATTTAACATGAGGGCAAAAAAATTGTGAACAAGACCTTTCTTTCGGACGCAGATGATTCGCTGATGTGTCAAACTGCTGCAGTGTAGCACCAACTACTGCCGAGGAGGACATGATATCAGATATTCTTTTGTCTGATATCATGGCTAATATCCCAGAAGCCATACCATACCATTATGTGTCTCAATGGGCAATCGCTATAGTGCTGGGGCTAACTGAGATATGTAGAATGCTTATGTAATTTCAGTCGGTATGCTGACATCTAGCAAAACAACAACCCGAAAACAAAAAACACAAAGTCCGATCATGCCCTGTGGTTAGGCACTACTCCAAATTACAATTGATCAAATGCTAACATTCTAACAGGTTATATGCTATCAGATGAGCTGCCCTCTAGTTGGAACCTATTCCGAATCAAAAAATTTGCTAACAGTTGGTATGCTTTCCCTGTAGTTGGGTACTATTTCAAACAAGAATTGATCTAATGCTAACATGCTAACTGTTGATACATTGAAGAAATGTGGTATGTTCGTGCCAAGCCAGTGAAATTCCTGAAGCATGACATCACGCTAAGACCCTCCTGGCACTAATAGCCAGGGCACTTGATTTAAAGTCCTGTGAATGGAAGTTTGTCCTGTCAATCACGGTGCTAATGGGCTGTGAAGTAGCTGGCCATGTTTGGATTGGACGCCTTTCGGCTGGCGAGCCAACCCAAACAAAGAGCGAAGACCGAAGAGGACTGGACCGCTACACCACTGTTCAGCTCAGTCACGCACACCAATGCAAACACACTCTTCCTGGTCAGGCCCACTTTGGCCCACTACAAACAACTCCTCTCTTATATACAATTATAAAGTGGTATGTTCCAAGTTCAAGCACAATCCACTGGTCCAACTCTCAATTTGGTTGACTTTCGGATTGAGATAAATTATATTTGGAGTAATTCATTCAAAAACATAAATACGGTCATCGCGATTAACAATAGTAGCTGATTAAATGTCAGTGGAGACCCAGCTAGCTCGATGGATGGCAGCTAGCACTAGAAGCTAGCGTCACAAGACTATGATTACAAGAAAAACTTTTTTTGAAAGAAATTGTTTTAGCAAGAATTTATTACTCATTTTATTAGATTATGAAAACAATATTCTTAATTCTTTGTGAATAAAGTCAGAGTATTATACCCAAAAAGTCTGACTTTTATTAGCAGAAATTGTTGACATTTCATACCAAAACATTCGTTTTGCACCCAGTTGTGCACCAGTGTTGATACAATGACGAAGTGATCCGAGTGAGGAAAAAGAGTATACGAATACAACGACCTTAATCTGGATATCAAGGACAGTAAATAAATATTCAAACAGCTTTCTATACTGTAGGGTTATTCAGTCTATAGGTGACATGGCGTGACTGTGGGTTTGTCAAGGCTAAAAATAGCTCGGTGACATTATGCAGCTAAAAGTATCAGTGACAGAATGGTGGACAACACTGCTGTTAAAAGGTACAAACCTGGTCAGCATCGCTACACTGCTAGTCATCTGTACATTTTCCTCAATTAGCAGCAGGGGCCCCAAAGAAAATATCCCGTCACCATTACGGGACCAGCGGCAATGAGTGTAGACATCACGCAGGATGGAGGACGGCTTTCGCGGTTTTACTGACATCGGAAAATATAATCTGCAGTGAACTTTCACGCCCCCGCAATATCGCTGATTTTTTTTTATGGGTTTTTACAGTACGCAGAGAGGCAAGTCTGAATTTAGACTTGCTTGCCTTTAAAATAGTACCGTATTTTGCCACAACATGCCGGGCAGCACTGACTGGAAAAAGATGCAGTGAAAGAGAATGTGAAGAAGACAGAGAAGGTCTAGTTTTAGTCACTGTTCCAACAGAGCAGAGGGAATCGTTTCTCTACAAATTGTGCTTGCAGATGTGCAATAATAAGAAACAGAGAGGATAGAAAAATGTTGTCAATTCATGTGACTTGTCGCAACATCCTTATGCATACCAACACAGTACACTAAACACACATATCTTGTTCATTTTTTGTCTTTTGTAGAAGCTTCTACTGTGCAGTGGCATATCTCATGATATGGGATCAAGCGCGCAATAATTTTTTTGCAGTTGGGTCTGCGGATTATTTTTACTTCTATTAATTTCTGCTTCTAGAGATTTCTATGATGCAGAATGGTGATTTATTATGAATAAGTGGTGAGAGGGCAGGTACATTGGATAGATTATCAAGTGGGCAGTGGACACTTTCCTTTTTCACTCTGTGAATCATTTTTCGTCATGTTTTTTTCTATTCCGCAAGGTGGCAGTTACCACAAATGACTGGTGAGAAACTATCACATTAAAGAAATTGTACGCAATGTCTACGCTGACTAATAGTTCTGGGCCACATAAAAATCATGTGGCGGGCCAGATCTGGCCTCTGGGCCTTGAGTTTGATAGTGGTGCTCTAATCGGTCGTAACGCGCTCGTCTCGGTTCAAAGCCCCCCCCCCCCCCTCGCTCTCTCTCTCTCTCTCTCTCTCTCTCTCTCTCTCTCTCTCATCCTGGCCTTCGATTCAGAGGCGTGGGGATGCGAGGGCCAGGGTTCTCTGGTCAAACGTGCACCGAGGCCAGGAACTCGCCGTCAATGGCAAGATTTATGAAGTGGCCCCCAGGGGCCAGGTTGAAGCTTCCCTGGCAGTTCTCTTGAAATAATAACATCCACACGGGAGGAGCGCTGCGCACACGTGTTTGTCTGCTGCTGTATGCACAGCTGACGGGGCAAACGGAAGGAAGGGATGCACAAGGGAAGTTCAAAAAAATCCAACAAATAGCTCCTGAGCACGACTGAAAGATGCCAACCGTATTGACTGGCATGACTGATTTTCTGCACTTAAGGCACCCACTGCCTACAATCAATACATGAATTAAATCAAGGTTTGGATTACTGGCTTCGCTGGTAAAGTGTCATACATACAAATTTGCTGATTAAACTTTTTTCTCAAAATGTTAAAACTGAAAATTTACTTTTTGACAGTGTGTTTCAAAATGATGACTTTTTCCACATCGTGGTATGTCTTATGTTGTTTAGTAAGTCACCACGTATGTGTTAAATTCATCTATTTGCTTATACTCCTCCCGCAATGTGCAAAAATGAATTCTGGCGGCAATCAAGTTTGCGGGCGTTTTTGCACAAGCAAATCTTTGGTAAATCAGCCCTTGGTGTTTCCCCGGTGTTTCTTTGGGCCATGTCTCGAAAAAAAAAAAAAAGAGACAGAGGATTTTTCTACTGGTTAAGACTACAAGCCATTAGAGACGTAAGCGTGACCATTTAGCCAGACCACTCTGCCTTTTTGGGCCACTAAAAACAGCGTGGCCTGGCGAGACAACTCTATTATCTCATGTATAATCAAAGGCGGGACAGCTGAGGGTCTGATTAATGGCCTCCGCCTGGCCGGCGGGGCCGCATTTAGACGCAGAGCTGCCATTAGTGGCGCTGCAGATAGACGCGTAGAGTAAACAGCATAAACGCGCCTGTCAACAACACGGCCGCGTCCGACCCCGGGCCGCCTCGCGCACCCAAAACCATCTGCTTCCACGCTCCCTTTGCTATTCTGGTGCACTCTTCAGGTTATTTGATGGATGCGGTCGCAGCTTAACTAAAGGTCACGTCTTGCCCGGAGGTTAGACAGTTTGAGGCGGGGAGCTCTAAAATGTCCTCGAAAATGACAGACAAACACCACAAGAACACAACTGGAGATTCACAATGCAGCTTCACAATGTGAGCAAGATGGTCAGAAAAGGCAATACTGGGAACACCTTCAAGTAGTTCAGTTTTAAGTGCTGGAAAACATGTCCCAAAATTTAACTTTTTGGACTTCAGTAGACCTCATTTAAAGCAGCATGAGAATAAACCAACAATATATCGCCGGGGATTGAGATTGAGCCCTGCCACCAATAGCTAAAATCCATGAAAAATTGACGCCAACCTATAAAGGTTTATAATCGTCTATAAATGCCACAACAAGCGCAGCTGTTGTCGAAGTGATGCTCCTCAATTCACCTCAACAAACTTTCTTGGCACCAAGCAGCCACAAGATGGTAGCAAAGCACAACATTTGTCGAAATGAAATTCACTTCAACATATACTGTAACTATCCATCCATCCATCCATCCATTTTCCGATCCGCTTTATCCTCACAAGGGTCGCGGGGGTGCTGGAGCCAATCCCAGCCGTCTTCGGGCAGTAGGCGGGGGAACACCCTGAACCGTTTGCCAGCCAATCGCAGGGCACACAGAGACGAACAACCATCCGCACTCACACTCACACTGACGCCTAGGGACAATTTAGAGTGTTCAATCAGCCTGCCATGCATGTTTTTGGAATGTGGGAGGAAACCAGAGTACCCGGAGAAAACCCACGCAACCTATACTGTAACCTTTTCTCGTAATGCTATTGCTTTATTCTTTTTTTTTTTTCCTGGTAAATAATTAAATTATTCTCCAAATATCACCGAATGATAATATTTAAAATATTAAATTCTCATAAAATTACTACTTTTTGGGCAGTATTATAACCTCTGGTATCAACTTGACTTCTTCCCATCATAATATTACAACTTTATTCGCATTAAAATGAAGTGATTCCAACGGTAAGTTTGGTTCTGTAAACAGACCAAATGGAAGTGGGGAGCGGCGTCACGGAAAAGCTCGCGGTGGCAAAAAGTCTGCTACGGTTTGGACTCTGGAGTTTTCCGTCCAGGGTGAATCCTAAATTTGCGCGTGTGGCGAGCGTGAAGCCGAGCAGAAACGTCTCTTTGGTAATGAAGACATCAGCGTGTATGTCTGACTGCCTCTCCAAAGTGTTTCCACTTAATTATGTTGCCGTCGCACTTTCATGTGGCTACGGCAGAGGGGAAAAAGGCCATAAAAGACTTGAAGCCGAAAGTGCTTTTTTACATGGGGCTAATAACAGCCTCACATCCCCGTGCACCACGTTAATCTTTAGGCAGTTTTCTATTGGACGCTCTCCATAACGCGAAACGGGAAGATTTATGGCCCTCATGCTTCCACACAAACTGAATTTTGTGATGTTTCAAAGCACCCTGGAGAGATCAGACCTCTGCCAGAAGTAGAACAATGTTCATTTGGATCAGCATCAAATGCTGTATTTGCCTCAGTTTCGTGCATTATTACTTACTGATGGAGGAATACTTGTTTTTAAGGGTACACACTGAAAAAAAAAGAAGCATATCAAATGAATGATATACAAATCAGAACTGGGGTTTTTTCTTATTATATGGCACATTTAAGGTACGCAAAGATGCTTAAGATAATAACAGGAAAACAATTGCATTTAATTTACCCCAAAATTATTGTAGCACATCGTCGCTATCCCGTACAGAACATGTGTCCAATTTTTTGTCATTTTTTACATAAACACTCATTCACAGGACAGTGACGATTTCAACATTTGACTTGTTGGACATCTTCCACAATTTTTATTTTTGCTGATTTCATTCAAACTCTTAAAACCGTGGTGTCCTTCGAAACAGGTTATGCATCTCACCCGTGTCTCATGAATGTGTGCATGCAAGTACCGTGGGTGGAGCGGTGGAACCAGTAGTAGCAAAAGTCGACGGCCAGAAAGCTGAACCACCAGGTCCAGGCCGAGTCCCAAGGCAGCTCCACAAGGCGGAAGTGCTCCCACACGTACACGTAGGCCGACAGCTCCAGACCGCGCACCAGCAGCCTTGAGGGGGGGGCCAAAATTTGAGGCTAATCTGAGTCAAGTGAGTTTCAAGCTTGGTCACAGAAAGAATTAAACTCCATGAGTAAAGGTAGTCACTGGTTTTGAGAAACGAGGGACTTTTTTATGTTGAACACGCTATGTTAGCGTCTAGCGCTTGCTGTGAGCTCGCAACCCAGACACAGGGAGGATACCCTGCAATGGCCAAAATTAATAAAAAGTACATCAAATAATTAAAATGAGCATATCAGTTCAAACATGAATTCATCTATTAAATTGCACATTAATTTTGTCATAATTGCATGTCTTTTTTCATTATAATCAGTGCTTTTTAATAATTACCTATGAAGTGATTTTACTTCATTCACATTTTAATTATATTTATACAATCGCTGTATATATATTTAATTTGGCACAACAAAAGCTTTCCATTATGTCATGAAATAGTTATTAAATAATCAAGTATTAGAATTTCAAAATAAATATGGGAAAATGAAGGTCATGTCAAATAAATTGCAAAACCACCCCCCAAAAATCCCTGAAATAAGCACAAATTCTATTACATGAATAAAAACATTTAATAAATACTTAAAATGTCAGAAAATCATATTTCACACTTGTATTCATGGTTAATTTCACGTGTTCACTTTTTAAAATGAATGAGTTGGATGTTTAATAAATAGATTAAATACAATATAATTATTTATATCTCACACTTATTTATTCATGGGCTATTTAATAAATTCACTTTTTTTCCCACCTGTGCATGACAATCAATCAATCTCGAAGATAATAATTTCTGATTAGTATATTTCTACATTTAGATTTTAATTCATGAGGGTACCATTGAATAAATCATTTTAAGGAATGGATTCTCATTTCACGTGTAGGACATTTCTTAAATGCAAAGGTGAGCACTCACAGCGGGAGTCGTGACATCATCCCTAAAGATACGGAGATGATGCCATCAGCAACGTTGTAAAGTTTCGCTCCCGAGATCAGCGAGCCCAGCATCATCTCCAGAATCACCAGGCCCAGGAAGAAAGGGTTGGCCTGCACGCACACACACAATCATGACTCAGCACCATTTTAGCAAGTAAAAAGAAGACATCCAGCGTTGCTTTTTGCAGGACTATTTGCTTTGGAGCAGCTGAGAAAAAAAAAGGCAACTTTCAAGTGCGGTCATCCGTGATGTTTGCTTCCCAGCAGCACCAGCCTGGAAGAAGCTGCCAAGGAACACACTGGATGAACATGGACATTACACGCCGCCCCAAAAAATCATAAAAGAAGAACAATAAAAAAATAACTAGATGTATCTACTATATTTACATCATATGTAATCCAACCCTTTACTGCCACCAACATATACCTGTATGCTCGCCAAGTACGTTTTTCAAGCCGTTTTTCTGTGGATTGGAGATCAGCACAGTTTTTGAGTAGAAGATAATGATTAGGAGGTGAATCTCGTCGTGTTACGTCAATTTTGAGGGAGGGAAACATGATAAAGTCGCACAACGCCTTACACCCAAACAGGATGTAATTGTATTCGGGGTTTGCATCGCTCCGAGAAAAAGAGAATTTGATGTATCTGACGATACATCGGGTATAGTACGATCATTTAAGGATGGTTTATTTTGAAGTGGAACGATTCCATTCAGTTAGCAATTTGATATGGTACAGCTTAGTTTGAGCGAGTTTCTTGTCATTTTACCATCTGAATGTCTGAGAGAGACGTATTCCACTCGGGGTGGCAAACCAGATGAAAATTGTCATTTTATGCATGTTGAGCGCATCCAGCCTTTTGTTGCACGGGCACGCCCACCTCTCCGAAAAAACATATAATATCTTAATGGCACTGTCAAACATGGAACTAATTACTGCTGCTCAACTTTATCTGGCAGACACCTAGCCACAGCAGTAACACGTGTGTTATGTGTGTGTGAATGTGCGTGTGTGTCGAGCAACGCCAGGGATTCGTCAACAGGCGCAAAAATTCCAACATCTGGTCGCAGACCTCTCGAAACACGTTCGAGTCAAAAGTCCCTTCCCCCGCCCACTCCCCCTCCCCCCAACCCCCAGCAGTAAAGTTTAGTTCACAATTGTTTTGCATTTCCATTGTAAAAATAGCAAAGGGAATAAAAAAAAAAAACACAGTTTTGCTCAAACGGCATAGTCGACACCCTTGATCTTGAATAAATGATCAAAAGCTTTCCATTATGTATTGCTTATATTTGACTTATAATTTCATTTAACCACTCTTACATCTTGGTGAATGCGGTTGACGGTACAGTATATATTTGGCTTGCACGATGCCGTTTATGGAGGATGTCGTCGTACCGCTGATTGTGAAAATGGGTTGAATCGCATCTAAACACGGTGCTGGAGGAGCTGACACCTGCAGCACGGTTTATATTCGTGTTTATGTTCAACAAGCCGGATAGAAAACGTAGTGGGTGTACGGCGAACAGCCACCTGTCTTCCCTGCTGCTCGGGAACTAATGGGGGAATATTTGGCGCGAAGCTGAAATGCTTTGCTAGCTACTAGGTTGAGCTGGCTAGCTAGCGCAACTAAACACTGTCCTTCCAGGGAGCGAAGCTGCTTCTTGATGTCTCGAATCGCTGCCAGCAAATAAGTTCCACTTTTGGCAAATATCATTATCATTAAAGGAGGATGAAGAGGAGGCATGCGACACTCCAAGCAAGAGCAGGGAACCGGAGAAGATGGAGTCGCTATGCTAACCACTAAACGAACTAGAAATGTAAAGCGGCGAAACACCAGAATAATTGGGGTGTAGTATACTTTTAACAGAGGTCTGCACTGAGTTACAGAAGAGATAAATCAACTCATGTAAATATGCGACTCCCTAGGTGCGGTCAACTGTACACTACTGTCACCCAGGAGGAGGAGCCGATTAGGTCAATAGCACACGCACAGCAGAGTGCCCACGTCCGGTCCCCGAGAGCTCCGATCCAGCCTGTTTGACACGTTTCCCCCTCCTCCATCACACCTGATTCACGATGATCAGCTCATCCTGCACCGAACTGTCTATCTACAGTATATAAAGTCTATGGAGCAAAATCTGAAATGGCTTTTCATAGCCAAGTCGATTCGACGCTGTCTGCACTTTTGAAAGCCTTTGCGCACCGCTTTTTCTTGGGGATAATTTGGTTCCTCGCGTGGAACATTTGCCGACCAGATGTGGGCGCCTTTCCCTTCATTCATACGTCTCGCCGAGGTCACGCTTGACATAAAACATGGCGGCTGACAAGACACTTTTATCCCTGCTTTCACTACCACAAGAAGACTGTAAATCTAAAGAGGTCCACTATTATACGGGTTGATTTCTTTTTCTTTTTTTTTCCCCCCTCAAGAGTAAACTAATTAAAGACATGGCAAACAAGCATTGTTGAGTGTTCTTCTACGCCCAACAAGTGAGTTTAACGGCAGTTCGTGAGGCCAACTTACAAACAGCATAAATTATAAAGTTCCCTTCACACGCTGCCAAATGACACCCGCAGTCATTGAGGCTTTAGGTGATTTTGAAAGGATAGGTTGCACACGGGGATAGTGAAAGAATAGAATACAGTTTAGTTTGTTCCTTGACAGCGGTCATAATGCAAACACCCCTATCTGAAATCATCTTACGCCGTTGAAACAAAGGAAAATGCCAACCCATTCCAGGTTCCCCCCGAAGAAATAACAAAAACGTCTTTTTTTTTTAATGAGAAAATGCACTCTTGGTTGTCAAATGTCCGCTTATGAGTAGTATTTATAAGTATTACGTTAATGCCAGACAGACGCAATGCATTAGCCTATCTGTGGCGTTTCACATTATGTGATAGCATTAACAGTACGTGATTGATTTAAATACGACATGCGACCGTGAAACAGCGTGAAAGGTGAATCACGTCATAGCAATAGTTCACGGTAATTCCAATGAAGTGTTGAATGTTAAACATTCAGTTCGATTTCACACATAAGATGCAAAGAAAGTAACGTGTGGTTTATTTGTGTCAAAGTACCATTCTTGTGGTACACTCGTGGTTCAGTTTGCCTTAGGTTTTACTTTATTTCCCCCCCCTTCATTGTTGCTCTTCGACACAAAGGTTTTACTGTTGCGGCCCTTCAGCGTGTGAATTATGAGTCATTTGACTGAGTGTAAACACACTCTTCACGCTGAGAGAATCTCTCTATCTGTGACAGATCACCACAAAGGAAGAGATCATGCGGAGCACAGGATCGAACAGGATGATGAACTCAAAATGACCTGATGAATATGAGCTTGAGGGAAGTTTTTGGTTTGGCGGGGGGGAAACAAAGAAAAAGCCGCAATGAACTGGCCATAGAAGCGATTTTTTTATTTGTGGTGAATACTCATAACTGCAATTTAGCATCATCTGTCAAGTGTTCCTGCTTCTAATTCGGCGCTCCTTTTGGTGAATGTCAAAGTACCAGCCCTGGAAATTCACCCAAAAATGACAGCTTCAAACCAAGATGGCCGACTTCCCGTTCAATTTCGGCCATTGGGTCCATTTCGGCTTCTCTTAAATCAACAGTGTGGAAAGAGGGAGCACATAACTCCTACTCTGGCATCCCTTCACTGGCTCCCCATACATTTGGAGTTATTTTCAAGATCCTCTTATTTGTTTTCAAATCTCTAAATGACCTCGCGCCACCTTACCTCTCTGAGCTCATCCGCCCCTACACACCTGCCCGGCGCCTCAGGTCTGCGGACCATCCATTATTAGAAGTACCAAGAACTAAACGGAGGCTCAGAGGGGATCGAGCCTTTCTGTTGCTGGTCCCTCTCTCTGGAATGACCTCCCACTGAACATTCGGCAAGCCTCCTCGCTGCCCATCTTCAAAACCCGCCTCAAAACTCACTTGTATTCTTTGGTATTTGACTCAGCATGACTTAGATTTGTTCTTGGTTTTGCTGTTCGGTGCTTTCTACCGTCTTTATTACCAGTTTGCTTTACTGTTTGTTGTATATGTTGAATTGCTCCTTGTACAGAACTTTGTATGCAGCGATGGCTGTTTGAAAGTGCTCTATAAATACAGTTGAGTTGAGTAAATTTTGATATAAAACAGCTTTTGCACTGCACCCCATTAAATCACAGTATGTAGTTATTTTTTGCTGGTTCAAACCCTTTGTTGTTGAAGGCTTGATCTTCGGTACATGCATTGAGCAAGTATATGCTGCGATGTACACTGGTTCAACAACAACAAAAAAAACAGGCATATGCACGTATTTAAATGGCATTTTTGTCACACATCTAGTTAGGAAATGCTATATGGTCCCCCCCACCGTAGTGCTGACGAAACATCCATCATTTTAACTTGCCCGTCCCTGTCATGCATCCAATGGTCGCCGCAGGAAGTCTCTGGCCAGCCGCATCAAGATGGGATGTGGCTTCAGGAAGAAGGCCGGAATTGTTTTGGCATCCTAAAGCTCGTAATTATAACCATTGTGTAGGCCATGTGACGCACGGTTGACTTTGATTCTCCGTAGGCCAAAATGTCTTATTTTATTTTGCACTTTGTGTAAGCGAGGTTGAACAGTGGATGGAAAGCCGAAGAAAACCACCATCCTTTGCGTCCACTTTTAATTCAAATAGCTGGAGTGAACTGAAGTGAGCACACCAGCTAATAAACTTGTGACGACTTTAAAACAGCATGTTAATGTTGGAAAAGTTCGATTTTACACTCTGAAATCTATCCAATTATCTTCGTCAGAGGTGTGAAACTCATTTTTGTCACAGGCCACATTATAGTTACGGTTTCTGCAGGGGGCCATTATGCCTGCGAAAACAAACACAATTTGAATATCCTCATATTATTATAAATACAAAACAAATGATAGATAACTTCTTTGAAATCAGATGGCAAGGATAATATTTTGTTGCACTAATCAAGTTGTTTGAAAAAAGGACTTGGCAACAAAAACATTTGCAATATCTCTGTGTGTTATTATTTTTACAGATGAAATTCTTGTAGAGGTTTTAGCGAGAATCAATGACGTTGAAGATTTGATTCTGCGGGCCACATACAATGAAATGGCGGGCCGGACCTGACTCCCGGGCCTCGAGTTTGACACCTGTGATCAACGTTGTCTTTTTTGTTGTCGCTTAAACCTACACTGTGAAGCGCACAAGTAGTCTGCCATTTTGGTTTGATCGTGACATATGATGATTTTGGAGAGTGTTGGATTTGTGTATTAAAAACATAACAGCAACCAGCACAAATGCGTCCGATTACACAAAACCAAACACGAGGTTTAACATGAAACACACACACACACACACACACACACACACACACACACACACACACACACACACACACACACACACACGCACAGACACAAAAAAAGAAAACCCTATGATGTAAAACGCTTAAATTCTGTCCATATGCACTCCACATGCAATTATAAGTATAAAAAATGGATAAATAAATGTGTCATTCTTTGGTTGCTAATGTAGTCATCATAGTATCGTGAACTAGGGAAACATTTTCGTCAAATATAATAAATACATTGATAATATATTATGACACAATATAAAGAACAGTCAATATTTTATAAAACAAATAAAAACTATTTGTAAATTAATACACTTATATCATTCATAAGCAATGTCAATATTGTCTTTGTTCAAGGCAGTATTTTATTGCATTCACTTTAATTAGAGTTTGTTGAGTTAATGTTTTCTCTTAACAACCCTGACAAGGTGTTTATTTAGTCGGCTACTTGTCTGTCTTGTTGTAATGCATTAAAACACAGCTCAATAGTTTCTGTCGAGTGATTCACTGGTGCGTTTCTAAGACCCACCTGATGGACGCACTCGGGGACATCGTGCAGCATCTCGAAGGACGACGACTCGTTCGGCGTGAGCAAATAAAGCATGGCCCGGAGCCTCGCCGGTACCGGGCTGAGAAGTCCACCGTCCGCCATGATGAAGTCCACCTGCCCAGGTAACAACCACAAGAGGGACGAGAAGAGGGGAGCAAGGAAGAAGGTTTCACTCCTCCGCCACGTCGCTCTGATCGGTGTACTTGTCTTTTTTTTTTTTTTTTTTTTTTTTGTATTTGCTTCTTGGGAGGCAAAGTAGGCCAACTGTGCAGGAATCACACGCTCCCTCATAAATATGGTGATCGCCATGTTAATGATCGTTGGATCGGCCCACATTATGCAAAGAGGCGGGAATTGAATGCCGCAGGGAAGAGAGTTACGTAAAAAAAAAGGGACTTTTACAATTTAATATGGCGTGTTTGTTTATGACTATTGGTTTCCTTATAATATTGTCCTTTTCTAAAAACTGTATTTTTGACGTAAATGAAATTTGCTCTCCCCACGGTAAAGGGCGGGTTGGGGCAAATGGTGGTACGCGTACCCCTGGGGGTACACGAGAGTGTAAAATGTGTTATTTAAAAAGTAGCATCAGTGAGAGAGGGGGAAAAAAATGATCACAGCAGTTGCCTCCCTGCTACCAAGAAAGACGAAGTAGTCCTCGCAGGAATCCGCATTAATATTGCCAATGTATAGCCATCTATTTTCTAATCTGCTTGTCCTCACAAAGAGGTCACGGGCACGCTGGAGCCTATCCCAGCTGTCTTCGAGGAATAGGCGGGGTTCACCCTGAACTGGTTGCCAGCCAATTACAGGGCACACAGAGACTAACAACCATTCAAGCTCACGATCACAACTCATACCTCGGGACAATTTAGAGTGTTTCATTAACCTGCCACGCATGTTTTTAGAATGTGGGAGAGAACCCAGGCAGGCACGAGGAGAACATGGAAACTCCACACAGGAAAGCCTGAATCGAACCCGTTAACCAGTCGATGACCGTGCCGCCCCTTGCCGATGTATGAGCATAGGCAATTATTTATACATGATTAATATTTTGAATTATTTGTGAAACTACAGTGAGCATCTTTGTTATATTAGTTGTCAAGATGTCCACACGCATGATTTGTGCTCTCACCTTGCCCCCATTGAGGGTCGCATACACGGCTCACAGAGGCATGTCTTATCTAACATTCTTCACAGCGATGGTATCGGAGGGTTGAAGCGCTTTGGTGGTTCGCAAACTTCCTTTTTTGACAAATTGCACACCATTGTGCTTTTATTGAGTATTCCATCATGTAATTGTTGTTAAATCTGCCTCCTCGGAAGATGGTTTTGGTAGCCGTTAGCAACATGTTTAGCCCACACTTATATATATAATGAATTATCATTTGGCTCCCGTGTGGCTGAAGCCAGAGGGTAGCCAACTTACTTTGCCACTGTTTACTGACAATTTCTGTTTGTTTTTTGTTGAAAAGTCTATTTGAAGGAGGCGTTTTTTTGTGATTGTAGCCGCTGTTTGAGGAAATAATCTTGCACAACAAAGTAAGTCACAAGTGTAGTCGGTCAGTGTTTATTACGGCACAAGGCGACGACTGCTGATACAAACGTATAAGAATGCAGCTTATTTATTTACACATCACTGATCATCACCGATCTGTCGTTAACTTGGCAATTTAAAGTCCTTCCAAAAATGTACAGACAGGTGACAAATTAGAAATTACACAGGCCACCGCGTTTCGAGTTTCATGCAAACAACCCAAACGGAAAGCAACAACTCCAACCAAATGACCTCTTGGAGAGAAAAGCAACTTTTGCGGATTGCACACTTGACAAGTGTGACATTGAATCACACGCTGCAGTCAACAGACCCCTCGGGATGGCTCGCTTATCAGTCCCTTCAGGATTTTACAACAATTCTCCTTCATTTGAAACCATTTTCACACAAGCTTTGCCCAAACCTTTCCTCATTATCTTATCCCTGAGTAGCTGATTCCTGTTTGTCAACTCTCCAACAACACAAATATTCTCACTTGTGAGAACTATGTAATTTTTTTTAAACAAAGTTGTGTAATTTTGGTAAAAAAAAAAAAAAAAAAAAGAATTTTGTGTGTGATTTTTATAAAACAAAGTAGTTTTTACAAGAATATAGTCCTTTTAAAAAAAACAGTCAGAATCTTACAGGACTCAAGTCCTATTTTTTCGAGGAAAAAGTTTCAATATTGTGGGATCAACATCATGTTTTTTCTGATAAAAACAGTCCTAATGTTCCGAGAATAATGTTTTATTTTTAAAATATGTATATCTTTTTTAAAAAGTAAACAAATAAGGAATCTTTTACCATCCAGTTCAATCTTTCAAGAGGAAAAAGTTGTTTTTCCCTAAATTAATGTTAACGTTTTATATTTTTGAGAACAAATCATCAAGAACAGTTGTAGTATTTTTGAGTAACAAGATGAAAGCTGTATTTTTTTCCCCAAGCAAAACCGTCATAATTATGACAATAATAAAGTAAAAAAATGTACATATAAAAAAAGGACAGGGTACCAAAAATTGCCAGAAGTAGGAATTCATAAAATCTTGAAGGGACTGATTTATGTTATCAATACTGTATGTACAAAATGGAATGGACGTACTAATTTTACCGAAATACAGAAAGAAATTTATTTATTTATTTTTTTAATGAAGCACACATAAAGGGTGTCGGCGTCATGGTGAATGTTTGTCAATGGTATCTGCCATACCTGGACATCATGCGCTTGGATTCTCATCACTGCCCTTGTGGGTTTTTCAGATGGTACTGCAACAAAAACCGTAAGTTTCCAACGAGGAGTCTTCGTTTTAATCTATCATGGAGCATAAACGAGCCTTAAGAGGGGCTATTATTTCTAGGAAGGATGTCGACAGGTTAAATGTTCACAAATCTGACGGTGGCCAAATCCAACAGTGCAAATCAAACATGGAATGTTAACATCAGTGTAGCCAAACGGTCACATTTCAATATTCTGAATACGGTGAACCCCCGCTATATCGCGCATTATCGTTTGCATTCCTCGCAAGAGTTTCTAGTTGGGCACCTTCAGTGTAGTACCACATTATGCCACAACATGTTGAGCAGCTCTGAGCTCGGCTGGAAGACATAGCATGATTAGCAGATTTGTTTGTAGGTGTCGCTGCTTGAAGGTTTAGAATTATTGTAACATTGATGCTAATTTCCAGTACGTAATGTCTAATTCTTGTTTTTTCTATTATGTTTGAATTTTATATATTGCTGCGCTGAGTGTTTTAAAGTCACAGTTGTGACTTTAACAGCTATGCTAATTTTTGTTAGCACCATCAAGAGCCTTTCACATGTGTTAGCATGAGGTTACTTCAGATGAAATGAGATAAACATCCAATGTTTAATCCTCTTTTGTTACGTGAGCCTTTCACATGTGTTAGCATGAGGTTACTTCAGGTGAAATGAGATAGTTTGGGTTTTGTTCTGTTCGCTGTCTGTATTGCTGATCAGTGTGTGTTAAAAGTAGCAGTTGTTTGAAAGTTAATAATTACGCTAACAGCTATGCTCGCGAATGTTAGCCCAGCACTGGCTATTCCCATTATGCTTTAATGTGAAGCTAGAAGGCTCTCACTAGACAAAATGACACTGTTTGGTTGAACATTTAATTTTTAAACATCCGATGTTTAATCCTCTTTTATTATGTTCTCTGTTTGCATGTGTAGCTGTTCCGTGTGTGTAAAAGTAGCAGTTGTTTGAAGGTTTATAATTACTGTCAAATATGCTAACGTCTATCAACCCGTCTATTAAAATCCAGTGAACTTTGACAATGATACGGTTTTATTGAACATTTTGGTGTTCAAAAAGCATGCCCGCTTTTTGTCTTATTTAGAAAAGTCTGCAAGAGCGAGAGTCTTCGTAAAAGTGCTCTTTACCGTATGTGAGAACAGGCGCTAAGGAATACTGGAAGTAAAACTAGTTTGAAAAAAGTTTATTTTATCTTCTCGCCGATATTGTTGGTTTTTACTCTTCACGGTTGGAACATACACCTCTGCGATAAACGGGGGGGTTCACTGTGCTCGTTGTTTGTCATCATTTAATGATGTGGCTTTAATCATAACAGAGGGTGTTCGTCACTCTGGTCGCTGTCGTGACTGTCGTCATTGGCCAACGAGTCCGTGGAGTGGCGTAACGCCGCCATGCCGGAGAAGTCAGAAGGTAACAGCGTTCCTTTTTTCACGTTGACCAGTTCTTTTTCTCTCGCCGCCGCCCCCTGCTGGCCGCCCTTCACACGCTTCCACTTCATCCGTCGGTTCTGGAACCACACCTTCACCTACGCCACACATGAACGGACAGAAATAACATGTTATATTATGCATTGATGTTGTTGTATAGTTTTGAGGGGAAAAATGTTTTTTTTTAATAAATTATTTTCAAAAAAAAAGTATTAACAAGAACAGCATAACTATCTTTTTAAAGCCCCCCACCAAAAAATGTAAGTCTTAATATCATGGGAATTAAGTTATTATCTCATTGTAAAAAAAACAAACCAACCAACCAACCATCAAACACACAAAAACACCACCAGGCTGTGTTGGATTTATTTTCGCAGTTGTCTTGGTCACATGCCTGAGAGTGAGAGTTGTCTTGGATGTATGAAAATCACTCCGGACTGCTTTTGAATCACGGCATGAATCCCCAGGTGCCCTGGACACTTTCCAGACCCCAACTTCCCCTCATGACCCAGCATCATCTTACGTGACCTCTCCACAACACCTCATCCACTCAAGAATTAGCACAACTCAATGCTTTTTTTTTTTTTCTTCGAATACTGTCATTTCGCTGTGGGGCAGGGACTGTGAAATGGTGCAAATTTGTGTTAACAGTCCATCATTGTCTGCACTCATCAAGCGTGAAAGATCCTCTGCAAGCGCACATTGCTGAGAGGCCGTTCGAAATTATTGTGGAGGGGAAAAAGGTTGAATGTTACAATAGATAGCCCCTTCAAATATTTTTTATACCTGTCATTAAAATATATATTTTTTAAAAATCCAATGATTAAGAAGATACCCCTCCATTTCTCAGTACAGTACATTTCACACGTGGAGCACAATGGCTCCAAAAACCCCCCCAAAAAAAAACGTATTTGGGGGGGTGCGGAGTACATACTTGTCTCTCGGTGAGGTCGAGGTTGACGGCGATCTCGTAGCGTCGTAGTCGGGTCAGGTAGTTGTGGTGAGCGAACTCGGCCTCCAGCTCTCGGATCTGCTCCTTGGTGAAGGCCGTCCTCTCCTTGCGCGGTTTGCCGCTCAGCTCGCACTTCAGACTGCCATCCTGTGATTCTGCCGAATTATTACATTTATTTATAGGCTTTCTATAAGTACCTCGTTTGTTTAAATATACCACAATATAACTGCAATCGAGACTTTCTCCGAAAAGCCGAGTCACGGTCCGTAAACAATACTGCACGGTACTCTATGTGGTCATCGTCAAAAGAAGCTTGATGTGGCTTGCGTTTATTTTCATCACGACGCATGGCTTTACGTGCGTTTTAGGTCTTTGATCCGCAAGCCCTTGACGAGTCATCTTATCGGATTTAATTTGAGTTCAGTTTATTTGTTATACTTATAATGGAGTGAAAAAGGGGAAAATACGTATATGCCCCCTTTTCCTGGATAAGACAAGCTAGTTTTTGTGCCTTTTTCTGGAAGTACTTGGGGAATGTTTTTGCCAGCTCGCACTGCACAAAGACACATTAGTCAAACCTCACTCAGGCAGAGCCATAAGAGTACCAGCAACAATGCTCCTAAATCACCCACAAATACTTCTTTACAGCGTCGTGTGGATCAAAACATTGTAATTCTTTTTCCACGATAAAATGTTTACTTTAACAAATAAATGGAGATAAGATCAACGAAAACTGACATTCATTTCATGTATTTAAAAATGATATACAGTAAGGGGTAAGGATGTTATTATGGCAATATCGCGATACCGTGATAATACAATTGCCACGATATCGCTGTCGTCATGTCATAATATTATAAGCAGCACATCCGTTAAAAAGGCCGGATTGTTTTCCGTTTGTGTCGTTCCAGCACCTTCTGATGGTGACTTTATCAGTGCAGTTTAATTTGAATTGGGCACATTTTGGCCACATACGATGAAGACCCACGCAGATCGCCAGATGAAGGGGAGTGTAACACGTCTGAGTTCCACCACAAATTGACCCGAGTCACAATGTGCGCTTGGATTTGCACGTGCCTCAAAATTCTGTGATACTTGTGATTGTAGGTCGTTTATGTACACTGAGGTTAATGTTATCTGTACTATTTGAACTCCCGTATTTGTACAATTTTGATTTTGTTGATTTTATTTGTATTTGATTGACTGATTCAATTGATAATGATTGTTTCAGACTTCGACACAGCTTGCTGATGAGCTGAGCATTTGAATCAGGTGCGTGAGAGTAGGGAGGGATCTAATACACGCCAGGATACGGCTCTCGAGGAACCGGAGTTCCCTACCTCTGGCCTAGAAGGACTTAAAAAAAATAAAATAAAAAGTACAACCATTTCTTTTCAGTGAAATGCAGAAAGACTCTTTTTTGGATAAAAATAAATGAAAAAGACTATCTTTATTTATTTTTTTAAAGACAAATTTGATCATAAAACATGACTGTTTAAGATGTATAAAGATGATAAAAACGATTATCTGCAAAAAGTAACGCATGAAGTCATTTGTAATCTAACTTGGATACTTTAAAACCCTGGAGAACCCACGGGGTCAAATTTGGCCCCTATAAATTCTGCTAATCAAATGCTACCCTTAAATCCCAAAGGGTCAAATTTGGCCCTCATCGTAAATTAGGATTAAAGCAGTAAATATTTCCAAAAACATATATTTTGGTGTTCAGTGAACATATAGCAGTCATTTTCCAAAGAAGAAAAGGGTTATTGGGTTCTCCAGGGTTAAAAACCAAGTCGTTTGTAAAGTAACTTTTAAAATCAAGGAATCAGTAACTACTTTCTCAAGGTAATTGTTGCAGCACTGCACTGTCCAGTTTTTTTTATTATTATTATTTTTTTTTTTAACTCTGAAGTGGTGAGAAAAACAAGGTTTGAATGAGAGCATTGCAGTTTCTCATGTAACAAGTGCTAATGCGATGGGCCAAAGTGTAAATGAGCCCCGAGAATTGGAAGCCAGATTCCCCAACGGTGCTAAGCCCGATGTCTTCACCTCGGGGATCAGTGCAAAGTGGATCGCCCTCTAACGACCACCCCATGTTTTCCAAATCGGGCCCCTCATTCTCTGTGGTGGTAAACACTGCGTGAAAGCACCATAAAGTCAATCGTACAAAAACAAGTGAGGGCCATTTTCAAAGCAATTACAGCAACTTGCAACCCACCACAACTGAAGAGGAACAATACGAGGGAAAAACACCCAGACGCTGGAGAAAAAAAGTGTTTTTCTTTTTACAAGAATGGAAAAAACAGTTTTCCTCAAGTGATATCATATTAAGACATGCACGAGATGGACAGGACCCATTCAAGATGTTTTCCTAAAACTTCTTCAAGATGGAAAAAAAAAAATAACAAAATGGAGTGGAGCACAAGTTCTTTTCCACTTAGGAAAGGACAGAAATGGAATTCATCCCTCACACAATTGTAAACGTATTTAGTAACTCCACCATTTGTGTTTTAACTTTCCCAACAATCTGACAAATGTTGCTTTTTTTTTTTAACTTAACTTTACAGGGGGGTAAAAAGCTGTGAAATGTGAAATTGTTTTCAAATTGTCCCGCCTTGTTACTTTTTTGTGCTGGCATTGAAACAAATTAAAAAACAAAATAAAGGAAAAGCCCCCAAAATAATGTAATTCAAACTAATTGTGTTTAAATTTGACCCTTCTGTATTGTAAGAAATAATCACCATCATCATCATTATCATCATCATCATACACAACATAGTGAGTGTACTTGTACATTTATAAAGAATATTAATTCTAATTAATGTATTACCGGTATTCTAAAATATTATTACATCTAACCAATGGTAGTAAGTAAAAGGTGTCTGATTGTGAGCTTGTGTGTGTGTGTGTGTGTGTGTGTGTGTGTGTGTGTGTGTGTGTGTGTGTGTGTGTGTGTGTGTGTGTGTGTACGTACATGTCCGTACATGTGTGATCAATTTACAAATGTATAATTTGGTGAGATAATACAATACTGTACTCCCCACCCCCAACCCTATTATGATTTTCTCTTGCCTCTTTGTTGCTTTTTCGACTCTTATCCCCCCGCCCCACACCCAGTCCCGTTTTATAGTCATCTTTTGGGGGTTCCAGATGGTGAAACCGGAGCAGGCTGAGATTTGGACACCTGACTGAGTGAGCAGGTTACGTGCTAATCAGTGTGCTAACTGCAGTTATGAGGGGGAGGGGGTGTGGGGGGTAGCATGGTGGGGAAGCGGCGGGGGGCAAAGATCAGCTTGTAAATCACTTAGAGAAATAGGATGTGTGTGTGTGTGTGTGTGTGTGTGTGTGTGTGTGTGCGTGTGCGTGTGTGTGGATATTTTTGGAAGGTGATATATAAAACAAAGTCACCTATTCTTTTCCTCAATAAGCCAACCTTGTGACTTGCAAGAGAGATTTTTTCGTTCTTGTTTTGTTGACCTTTTGAGTGAAAATTTGTACGGCTGCACGGTTACACCTTTCCTCGATAACCCATCCTTCTTTTCTGGAAAAAAAGCGATCACTGCAACTATAAAATGTTAACGAATTTTACGAGAAAAAAAAATCATGTTCCTCGATAAGCCTTCCTTGTTAATGTGTCTTTTTTTTTTTTTTTTTTTTTTTTACGAAAACGTGAATTAGCAAATAAGATGTTTCACTTTTCTTTTCTATAGCCTTATATATGAGTCACAATACACATGAGTTTTCCTTTTCCTCGACAAGCCATCCGTTATGGAGTCTTTCCCTCAAAAATGTGTAAGGCTAAGACTCGAAAGTGTGATGTCCCACCCCCCACGCACACATTAAAATATGTAACTTAAAAAAAAAGTTTTCCTTAATAAGCCATCCTAGTTATTGTGTCTAGCAAAATATAACTTTTACCAACAACAAAAGGCCAACTTGCAAAGGAGACATTTCACTTGATTTCATTAGCCCAATAATCGAGTCACAACAAATGCAAGTTCCCTTTTCCTTGATTAGCCATTCTCGTTTTCATGCCCTTTCTAGAAAAATGTCACTTTTAATAATAATACCATCAAAAATGCCAATCAACAATAATTACAGCCTTTCTGCTGATGTAGTAAATAGGGTAAATGGTTGGAGTTTAAAAACAAAACAACAAATGGCCTGTGTAGAGGAGACCTTTAAAGGCGCAGCGTAGCGAAAAGCGGCACGGCGAGATCACATTGCCGGCGAGGACGCCAATGAGGCGACGGCGTTCGTGATGGATGACGGCGATGAGGGCAAGTGGGAAAAGATCCCGTAGGTCAGCGGGGACGCCTGCAACCCCTGGAAGACCAATGTGTGCGCGTGCGTATATCATGCACCGTCATGTGTTTTATATGGAACATCGCACTCAGCTCATTTGAGGGGGTCACAAGTGTCCCGAGACATCTTTGCCGAAATGGGAAGATAAATACAGCTGACTGCTCACTGGAATCGATGACACATTTTTACAAGGTTTGCGCTTTCAAATATGGAAAATGGGATATTTTTCTGCAGTTCATTTGCGTCAAATTAGAGCATCAAAATTTCCGGTTTAGAAAGTGAGACATTTTTTGCATTATGGGTGGATAAATAATATGATATTCTGCATTTTCAATCATTGAAATTGTCAGCTTTATGACAGATTTGGGTATTAAGATGAATGATATCCGAATATAGTGATTGCAAGCAAATGTGGAAATCTTGTTTGTTCAATTTTCTAGAAGAACCTTATTAATAAATTATCTACCTAATGTATGTACTGTATAACCAAATCTATCAAAACACATTGAAGATAAGTACACATTCATTTTCCTACTAAAAAAGATATTTTGAAGCAAGTTCAAAAATATTAACAAGATCACTAGAGCCACCAATTTTACTTATTTTACACACACAAACACGCACGCATACTGTATAAACACGCACACACACACACACACACACACACACACACACGCGCGCACGCACATAACCTTGAGGCTGCCCTTCTTCAATTTGCCATTGTTGCTACTGTCATTCATCTAAAATATGATATACTGTCGATATAAATATAATATACAATATAAAATGTATGGAAACAATTTTACTTT
Organism: Hippocampus comes; assembly: GCF_001891065.2. Taxonomy (NCBI): domain Eukaryota; kingdom Metazoa; phylum Chordata; class Actinopteri; order Syngnathiformes; family Syngnathidae; genus Hippocampus; species Hippocampus comes. The sequence goes on along the minus strand of NW_017805539.1, from coordinate 1,128,902 downwards.
ACCTTCCCCAAGTATTCATCCTTGTTTTTTTTTTTTTTGTCTTTTTCAGAAAAAAAAAATATATGACTGGAATAACTGAATATTCTCATCATACATATCTATAAAATTAGCAAAACAATTTTTTTTTTAAAAAAGGAGTTAATTTGTCTTCATTTCTCTTCATGTTATTTTCCAGATTTAAAAAAATCTAAAAAGTGTGATTATATTGAAATATGTACATATATCTATAGAATTACTAAATTGAGGAAGTACTTTTCCTGCATCAGCCATCCTTGTGACTTCGTGGATACGTTTCGACGTATTAAAAAAACAACAAAAAAAAACCCTTCCTTCTAATTGTGACTTTTGCAAGGAAAATCTGTGAACCTGAAAGTTACATATTTCATTTTTGTGCCTTATATTTGAGCCACAACATAAGTCCCCTTTTCCTCGATAAACCACCTTTGTTTTGTTTTTTTCTTTCTCTTTCTTTTCCTTTTTTTAAGAGCCGCCAACTTTGGATTGAAACACCCACACGCCACAGCATTTTATACCGCCCGCTAACGCAAATAAAAGGTGTCGACTTCATGTTTCTTCCTTATCTGGTTTGCTCATTTTGGCAGGAAATCTGGAGAAAAAAGTGTCAACTTTTTGCATTTTTAACCACATCTCTTCTTCACATAACGTGAACAATGCAAACACTGCGTATTTATAGATTTGAATGCCGCTATTTTCTTCTATCCGAGTGCCAAGTTAAAAACAATACATAACGATCCTATTGTATATTTTTGTATTTCTTTATAACTTATTGAGGTGATTATAGAGTCAGTAATATGATTTCCTAAGGGAAATCATAACTATGATATGGACTGTGACGAATAAGGAGAATGACACACCTGTGTGAGTCAAGACACCGATGCCTTGAATTTCAACACACACACACACACACACACACACACACACACACACACACACACACACATTATATACAAAGAATTGAAATGAAATGTTAACATTTGTACCTGAGCTGTCACTTTTCCTCTTTCCGTTCCTCTTTTCCGCCTCTGCAGGTGACAGCGTGGGCCTGCCAAACTCTGAGGCGGCCCCAGTGGGGGTGCTGCTGCCACCCAGGCCGGGCGTAGTGGCACCCATCGCAGGCCCGCCGGCGTGAGCCAAGTCCTGGGACGTGGGCCCCCCATCGTGGGACAGGTGGGAGTGCGGGTGGCAAAGGCTGGCCCTTGCGCCCCCGCCCCCAGGAGACATCTGCGGGATGTGCCAGGCGGCGGGCGTGTGGTGCTGACTCTGCGGGGCCGAGTGGTGGCCGCGGTGGTGGTGCGGGTGGTGCGGGTGTTGCTGCGGATGGTGGTGAGGGTGGTACAGCCCGTCTTCGGGGGCGTAGCTGGAGATGATGCAGGTGGACGGCGAGGACGTGGAGGACGAGGACGAAGAGGAGGCCAGGTCGGGGTAGGAGACGTGGTCCGAGCGTCCGTGCAGGGTGAGCGGGGACGGGGCGAAGGCGGCCGGGTGTAGACCCTGAGCCGGGGCGTGGGGGCTCCGCAGGCAGCCGAAAAGTGTGTGATCCATGGCAAACGCTCCTAAAGCAACCAGCGGCGCATATCCAAGAGCTCCGAAAAAAAGTTCCAAAAGAGGAGAGGGGCGGCGTCCTTTCCTGGCGTAATCCGCTTGGGTCTCCGGGCCGGAGCGGGATAAACCAAGTCGAGTCGAGCCGAGCCTCTCGGATGTCAGGGGAAAGCGTGGAGGCTGGGAGGAGGTCCCGGGAAAGTCAGGGAGCCTGGCGAGGGGCTGTTATAAATAGGTTGTAACGTGAGAGGGAGGCTGGCTCACCGAGGGACAGCATGCATGCAAAAGGAACGCCGCCATAAATCTGCCGGGAGCCACAAGGAAACGAAGGACGTTTTTAGAGAGTAAGGGCCCTCTTCAAACTGCTTGCTTTGGTTCACGGTTATTTCTCCAAAGGCCAAATAAATCAGAAAGCGAACACGTTTTACAGGTGTGTTCAGCCAGGTGAAAATCGACACCCATCAAAAATGGGCATCTGAATTCCTTGAAAATTCAGGACCCCAGTTCCACTTTGCAACATGAAATTTGGTACGCTTATCAATCATGCATAGAGACATAAAAACTGAAACTGAAATGCACAGAAAGTCAGCCATTTTAATTTGAGACGGCCATTTTGGGGTCATTTTGGCCAGTTTCAAGGATCCTTTGAAATGCTTTCACAATTTAGTATCCGTTGCCCGTTTCACATCGTAACAGGAAACCCGATAGGCTTATCTATCATGAGTAAACTCACAAAAAAAATCGTCACAAGAATCCATGGCTGAAAATGCATGGGAAGTCAGCCATTTTGGTTTGAAACTGTCATTTTAGAGTCAATTTCCAGGGATCCTTTGAATGTTCTGAAAATTTAGTCCCCGAAGTCAGTCTGACTTCAAAGCATTAAATTTGTTTGGCTTGTCTATCATCAGTAGCCCCACAAAAAGTCTCAAGCGACCATACCCGAAAACATACAGGAGATCAGTCATACAGGCTTGAGGTGATTAGGGTGATTTTGGGTGATTAACGAGATGACTGACGCTTAAATACAAAAAATACAGACTTTTGGTGTTTGCGTGTGCGCTGATGTGGTACGTGTGGCGTGGAACGAGGCGTCACCTGTGACTTCCCTGAAGGAAGATGGCCATTGTTGTCATCGTAGTTACTTCCTCTGGAGCACCCCTCAGCGAGTGGGCTCCATTTCCTGTTGGACAAACGCCAGGTAACGCATCACTGTTGACAAACACGGGATAAGCTTTATTGCATCAACGAAACTCCAGCTATAGAAAAAAAATTTATGAGCATGACAATGTTTTGGTTCGCTTATTTAACCACCGGAAAGGGTCAAAATATTGGAAACAGTCACGTTAATCGAACCAAAACGATAAACATACAGTTGTGAAATGAATAGCTCAACTTGTCATCATTATTTTGTAAATGCCAAACTAATGTGAAGTTTTGAGTTCTCTCAGTCGTCACGGTGACTGCAAATGTCTGCACACTAAGGGCTGGACAGAATTGTTGGGGGGGCAAGCGGGTGGGCCACGCAGGGAGGAAATCAATTCCTCTTTGAGAGAGAAAATGACTTTAGCAGAAGGCCACAGCTGGAACGCCGCCATGGTCCTAGACGGAAGCACACACAGAAGAGGAGGAAGCAGGAGGCGCCTGCCTTTTACTTTTCCAAAAAAAAAAAAAAAATATGAGAAAAAGGTTGGAAATGTAGTTGAAAATAAAATATATATATTTTTAAAATACAATGAAAAGTAAAACCTTCATAATTTTTTTCTAATTTAAAAAAAAATCACAAAAACAAACTCAGCCATGTTTTTTCCACTAACATTTAGATTATTCACATAAAACAAAAACCTTTTCATGTAATTTTTTTTTTAATGGAAACATTTTCACATTTTCTTGCACAATGAAAACATGCGTACTTGTTTTGTGTGTATGTGTGTGTTTTGTATTGTACCCTTGAGAATAACGTATTAAATTATTAATTATTCTTGGTCTTCGTGGATCCGAACTTTAATGTGGAAGTCAAGTCAAACATTTTCTTTACCGTAAGATGTTCAATGCAGCCCCACTTGTCTAACATGGCATTCCGATTCATACTGCGTTTGTGGAATATGCCTTAAAACTGAAAAATCCACCCATTTTTTTATCCATCTGAGGGGGCAGCCATTTTGCCACTACTCTTGACTAAAAATGACATCACAGTTACTTGTCTAACACGGCATTCCGATTCATCCTGCGTTTGTGGAATATGCCTTAAAACTGAAAAATCCACCCATTTTTTTATCCATCTGAGGGGGCAGCCATTTTGCCACTGCTGTTGACTGAAAATGACATCACAGTTGCTCAGGGCTCAGGTAACGACCAATCACGGTTTACCTGTTTTCCGTTTTTTTGTGGGGTTTTTTTGAGCCATGATTGGTTGTTAGACTAAAACGTGTGGATTTTGCTGCTTAATTTTATGTTCCATAAACACAATATTAATCAGAATGCCGTGTTTAGACTAATGAGGGTGCATTGAACATATTCTTGTCAAGAAAATCTTTGACTGCTCTTCAATGACAAAATAACAAATTAGCTAACATGAGCTATGCTTCATTTGTTTATTTTTAAATATCTTGCCATTAAAATGTCTTGATCTGGAAGCTACTTCTACTATTCACGAACATATCCGTTCACTAACATATCCGTTAAAAAAAAAAAAATCCAATAAAATGTCATCTTTTTCTCTTAAAATGACAATTTTTCCAATAAGATTTGTACTCGTGGGAGTGCGTGGCAAACCCCTACACCACACACACACACACACACACACTCACACACACGTGTTTCCAATGGTACCATTGGTGGCCTGTGGAGAGGTCCAGTCATTTTGAACCCCCTTTTTTTTGGTTCTCCTTCTGAACTCCAGCTGCGTGAATTTATCATGTGTGTCAGCTCAGCTCCAGGTTTTTATTTATTTATTTTAATACAGTGAAACCTTGCTATATGGCTGTTCTTCGATTGCGCTCCGCAATAATGCAGATATTTAAGATATCACTTACTTGTTGTTCCCATTTTTTTTTGGTTCTCCTTCTGAACTCCAGCTGCGTGAATTTATCATGTGTGTCAGCTCAGCTCCAGGTTTTATTTATTTATTTTAATACAGTGAAACCTTACTATGTGGCTGTTCTTCGATTGCGCTCCGCAATAATGCGGATATTTAAGATATCACTTACTTGTTGTTCCCAAAGAGAACATTGAATATTTGTATTTGCCTGTGGGTATTGTTGTACAGGTATGCTCTGGCAAGTGCGACCAGTAAGAAATACTTCTTTAAATGTGCTTAATGTGTGTGGGAGGGGGGAAAACTTATATGTATATGGTCTCCCTCTCAATAGTAAATTTTAAATGTATGGCGGGTGGTTTCGCAGGTGGGTCTGGAATGCGTCGCCCGTGTAGTCACTGTATGCACACTGCAAATAAAGTGTATCTGTTCATAATTTGTTAGTCTTTGAACACACTTGCACCTATTCAGTGATGTCATGCTCTATAAAGGGACTCTGGTTGCGTCCTGGTGTGATTCTTTTCGTCTACCCGGTTGCCCACCCGTCTCAAGGCTTCACGCAGACGTTTGGTGGGATGCGGTGCAGAGGCCCTCGCCGCACCTCAAACAATCTCGGGGTCACCACACTAAAACCTCCATTTAAATCCGGACTGGCCAGCGACCACCAAAACCACGAGGGAACGGCTGCCCAGGACACCATGGGTACCGGGGGCACCGGTTTACCGCCAAGCGCATACAGCATGTTGCCGAGCCCGCTTCCGGCCAGACTAAATTTGTCCGTGCCTTACCAAGCTCGTGCCAGGTGGGGAAACACTTCACACGTCCCAATATGGATGAAGTGAACCAGGACAGCTTTCATGTGGCCGAGCGGACCCACCCGACAGCGCCACACATCCTAGTGGGGCCACTTTAGTCGCTGTAATGCATCAGTACAGTGTGCTGTGTCGCTCCGGAGGTCCACTAAGCGAAACCATTCAGGAGAGTGAAGTCACCATTTTAGGATTTAACTGCTTCATTTGCTTTTTAAGCTTCCTCTACTTTGTTGAAGGTTCCAAAAAAGCTGGTAGTCTGCCCATGCATGGACTGTTCTAAAACCTTTGAAATAAAAATACAGCACAATTTTTCCATCATGACATCGAGCCACTTTGCTCTTCACTTCTACTCACTGTTAACCAACGAACAACCAACAGCCCAACTAACCACCCAACTAAGAAATTGGCGAAATACCAGTTTAATCAGAAACCACACAGATAAGAAACTAACCAAGCAAATAACTTACCAATCACCAACTTAAACAATACCTAACAAATTAGTTACCCTAATAACCAACCAAAATGACAAATAACTAAAAAAACAGCAGAACAACTAACAAACTATTTGACCTATCGACATGAATAACTTACAAACCAATCTAAAAACTAATTAACCTGCTAAGTGATTAACGAGCAAAACAATGAACACATTTTAGCTAACAAATGAGTCAAATAACAGCTTAGCCCACAACCACCAAATTAATGACATTAATCACCAAGTTAACAGATTTACTAAGTGGTTTACTGACTGATCAACTAACTAACTAACTAACCAAACAGCTTAGCCAACAAAAATCACATTAAAAAACAACGAACAAATTAGTAGAGCAACTAAACTAACTAAAATGCCAATTAGCAGTTTAAATCACAACTAACAACAGTTATCTAACCAAGCAACAGAACAACAAATTAAACAATTATCCAATGAACATAACAACCAATTTAATGGCCGCTTAACTAACCAACCAAATAATTAACCTACACATACAAATCAGTCAGTTCAACCAACAACCATTCAAATATTTGACAGACTGAAGAAAAAAAATCAACCAAAATGCAACCTGTGTGATTAACTGTGATTATCTAACCAGCTGACCGATTGACCAACCAGCAGAACAGCTAACTGATTGACTAACCAACGCACCAAGGAGCCAACTAAGAATTGAATCAGCCAATAACCACTCACTGACTATCCAACTGACCGGCCAATAAACACTCCATCCAACAAATTAAACATCAACTAACTCACTAACAAACCAAAGCCATCTTCAGAATTTAAGCAACCAAGCATGGATGATGTACAGGTGTCAAGTTGATGTCCACAGGTGCTTTAACTTAAGGTTAGAACCACTACTTCCTCTCCTGTTGTGGTAGCTGGTCTGCTTCTGATATAAAGCTGGAGATATATTGCATGCTTATCCCTCTTATTAGCAGATGAAATGTGATGACATCATTTGCCGCACACGCCGTCTAGACAAATAACCACAAACACCTGGACTGAGGGATTTGACGCTCATATTACCTCCTCTCCTACGCATCGAGCGTTCCTTGGCGACTGTTAAACTACGAGCAGGATCATTCAGGTTAAATAATGAGCTGCAACTGATCACTAAATCCGATAAACCAGATTGTCAAATAAAATAAAGCAAAACTGCCTCAAGATTGGACATAGGTACTTTATTGTCTTTCAGACAGAACTCCAATATTTATCGATAAATTGACGAACCACGAGTAAAGTCACTGGACCCTCGTTGCCCACTTTGTGGGTCACAAAACAGCGACAGGCACAGCCCACAAAAACCAGCCGACTTATTCACTGAGGGATTTGACGCTCATATTACCTCCTCTCCTGCACATCGAGCGTTCCTTGGCGACTGTTATACTACGAGCAGCATCATTCAGGTTAAATAATGAGCTGCAACTCATCAATAAAGCCGATAAACCAGATTGTCAAATCAAAATAAAGCAAAACTGCCTCAAGATTGGACATAGGTACTTTGTTGTCTTTCAGACAGAACTCCAATATTTATCGACAAATTGACGAACCACGAGTAAAGTCACTGGACCCTTGTTGCCCACTTTGTGGGTCACAAAACAGCGACAAAAACCAGCCGACTTATTGTTCCACACCATATTATTGTACTTTACGACTTATTCTTCCACACCCTATTATTGTACTTTAATATGTGTACTAATCATATATTTACTGAGGATAAGTGCGACAGATAATGATTTGACGGATGCGATCCTTCTCGCGAGAGTGCCTTGACCACCTGGGGGCAGTATAACACAGACAACCGGATATACAGTACATAAAGAAGACAGTCACAACTCCTCAGTCAGCCGCAGTAGTAGTAGTCGTTTTTCACAGAGGATAAAGAATATATGACCGTAAATATTGTCATATTTCCGTCATGTTCCACCGTTTGTGTACAAATATTCATTGTACTCCACTGGGGATAGAAAAGGGAACTTCCCCAAACTACTGTCGCAAAGTTAGAAGCACACAATTGCCTTTTTGAGTCATTGATTGATTCATTGATTGATTAAGGTGTCTGTCAGTGCATGGCCATTAAGTCTATATTTAAGGCAATCACACTTTTCCCTGTTGAAGCATCCATATTTCTTCGAGGCCCATTAGTCAGCCCCCATTTGCGAAGCACAAATGTTTGCTTGACATTTATCTGCCTGCAAATAAACAGCACCACACCCCAGTGGGCCGGGGGTTCAAGGGTTATTGTTGCTCGGTGTCAGTCAGATTTAGCTCTCGGACGCCCCCCCCACTCCCCCCCCAACTCCTACTGCATATTTTTCACATCCCTCCCGCCTCAAGGGACAGCTTCTTACTCTGCTGTCTCCTGTCGTTCCCAAGGATTTCCCCCTCCCAAGTCGGGCTACGGTCCAGGACAATTCCATGTCGTTGCCCAATTAGGAGGGTCTTTTTAAAAAAATAGACGGGTTTGTAGCTATGTGGACGTGACGCATGGCCAGGACAATGGGAGGATATAGACGCATAAAAACCTGCCGTCGTCATGACGGCAGGGGTTAAATAGGTAACCCGACAGTAGACTTTGAAGTTCAAGTGACCCCCAAATGTTGAAGAGTGTCAAAATGTTAACGTGACGCAAACAGACTCACATTTGAAGCAGAACACAATCTTCATGGTGAAATATTCATCCTGCTCATCGAAACGTAGATGTCATTTTGAAATATTTTGATTTGATCACAAATATTTCGATTCGTTTTTTTCGTCTTTCGGGAAAGAGATCGGTGTTGGAGTTGATTAACATTTAATTTCATGCGCTGTCACGTTAATAGTTAAATACCGCTTGTGAACTTCTCCAGACGATGTAAGCGACACGCTTGCGAGCTGTTATATTGTGGTTTTGCCATGACAGTGGTTGTATTAAGGGGTGGAGGGCCTTGGTACCAAATGCACAAGGATTTAAATGGCCTGTGTCACCACATGTGGGGGGGGGTCGTACTTTCGAACCGCACAATGTCGCCGTGGTAACCCTCCGGAGAAGCGGGTATGTAGGGAGGGTCTGTTTGTTACAGTGAAAGAGGAGGCGGTTTGGACGGGATGGGCCACGTTCGGTTCCAGGGCTTTCCAGAACCTCCCGGGGGCTTCATTAAAACAAAAGAAGGAGAAGGGGAGGGAGAGGGGACGGGTGGGTGGGTGTTGGGACTTCCTGTTGGAAACGATGCACACCGACACTGGCCCTGAAGGAGCCCGTGTGGGCAGAAAGCTGCAGTCATGCATCGGACTGTTCATCTACATCAGTGGTCCTGTTATTTTATTTTATTTTAATTTTTCACATCAAGTACCACTTCAAAAAAGTACTTAGTTCTCCAAGTATCACCAAAATGCCCAACATTAAAATCCAGTGCCGTAGTTGTAGTTCATACAAAATGAGGCAGACGGTTTATTACTGAATGGTCGATTGCCAGGTGTCAAACACAAGGCCCGTGGGCCAAATGTGGCCCGCCACCTCATTTTAAGTGGCCCGCAAAAGCAGATCAACGATGACAACTTCCATGCAGCTAGCTAAAATCTGTACCAACATTTCAAATTTTCATGTGTAATAAATCAGTGACATCTTGTAAGCATTTTCTTGTGACTTCACGCCTCATTCGTTACTTATACAATAATTGAATAAAATGTAATTCTTGACTTCTTATAGTTTCAGTCATCACGTCCCTCCAAGGGTAATTATAATGCGACCGTTGACAAAAATGAGGTTGACACCCCAGGTCTATTGAATGATGATTGGGTGCCAATGTCTGGTCATGCACAGTTTAAACATGAACTCAGCACTTCAGTATAGGAAATGTAAAGAAAAATGCTTAATGATACAATTAAAATACAACATTCATTTTGAATAATAAAGTGGCGAAAAAAAAGGATTCATCTTGCTTGCAGAATAAAGTGCGAATAGTTGGTTTCTGCTTGATCTGATATGAAGTCTTCATAACATTCTGCCTGTTATTGCACGCCAACGCTTGGATTAAAAAGCTGTCCAAAGCCAAGGCTTGTTTACAGCATTTGTAAACAAGCCTTGGCTTTGGACAATAGAACCATTTCATTCCCACTTCTTCATTCCCATTTCCTCATTCCCACTCCTTCCCATCTCCCACAACTTTTTACAGTCCGAGCTGTGGTCCAACTGTCATAAAACATTGCTGCATAACAAGAATAATGGTGTGCAACCACCTCCCCCCCCCCGCCTCCCTCTTTTCCATTGTCTTTGACTGCTTCCGAGCCGTAAATTGTCTCCATGTACAAACAACGCCGACTTTACTTTTCCTCAACGTACAGTATATTCTCCGATTTATTTGTTGCTCAGAATGGAGAAGGAAAAAAAGAGGACGGAAGCGGCACCTGGAGCCTGACAGGCGCATTAGTGATGTTCATCATCCAGCAGGAAACAATAGAGATTCCTGAACCCCGAGTGGGAAGATCCCACACATTTTTCCATATGAACAGCAACTGCACGTCTCAATTTGTCTCGGTCTCGCATGTACTCCTGACAAAAATGACAAGGAATCAAACGGCAAATGACACAAGTGGGACTATGAGAATTTTGGAATTATCTGGCAAACATCTGTATTTTTGGGTCGGGGGGTAGGGGTAAAATCCCCCACTGTTGCGCAAGTAGAATACAGAAGTGCAATGAACTATATACAGTGAAATACAACAATACTCACAGGCATTTATTCTTGATCATCTGATCATAAAAAAAGACTTAAATCATTGCACCTTATTGATTTACCGACAAATTTGGAATTATCTGGCAAACATCTGTATTTTTGGGTGGGGGGGCTGGGAAGGGGGGGAGTAAAATCCCCCACTGTTGCTCAAGTAGACTACAGAAGTGCAATGAACTATACTACAGTGAAATACAACAATACTCACAGGCATATATTCTTGATCATCTGCTCATAAAAAAGACTTAAATCATTGCACCTTATTGATTCACCGACAGTATTCTGAATGTGAATACAGGAACAAAGAACAGAGGGGCTCTGGACTTTCTCGGACCCGCCCTTGGTATGCTGGAATGGCCAACATGGTGCACAATGATGAACCAAATTCCCAAACAGGTGCAATGAGGCTTGCGCCTGCATGAAAATCACAATACGCGAGCATTTCTCCATGCGGCATATCCAAAAATTGACGCCTCAATCTCAAAGGGGAGGTCAACTCGAACATTTTCTTGACAAGTAATATGTTCTGTGCACGTCGGCTAGTCTAAAATCAGCATTCTGATTAAAATTGCATTTGTGGAATATGAGTTAAGGAGTACAGGGGGCGGCCATTTTGCCACTTGCTGTTGAATTAAAATGACATCAGTTTCGTGAGACCTGGGCAACTGTAATATCATTTTCAGTCGACTGCCCCCGCAACAACCCCCGCCTTTATTACTGAACTCATATTCCAAAAACGCAATGTTCATCTGAATGCCGTGTTTCAAATAGTGGGGGCTCATAGTACATATTACTAAAAAGATAGCTTCTCCTTTAAGGCGTCATAATGCCGCATAGCTCACAAAGAAGTTTTGGAATTTTCATTCTGGTTAGTTTTTATTTTTTTTTGGAGTTTTGATTATAGTAGATAGTTTTCAGGCCAAATGTGTTGGTTTTTATTTATTTTAGTATTAGTTTTAAAAAAAAAAAATTCTTGTGTGCAATTATTAAAAAAAAAAAAAAGAAAAGAAATCACAGTAAGTATTGTACATCGCAAGGAATGACAAGGAATCACATGGAAAAAGACAAGTGGGAGTTTTTGGAATTATCTGGCAATCTTCTGCATTTTTGGGGGAGTGTAAAATCCCCAACTGTTGCTCAAATACACTACTGGGAAATGGAAGTCCAAAAAAAAAAAAAATCATAGTGGGAGATGTTGGCGTCATTAGCCTGCAATCATCTCCGTGCTGAATAAATAAATAGCACACTCTGGGACCAGAATATCGTGTTGCTAATTTGCTTTACGTTTGCACGACTTGCACAGGTTAAAAGTTACGGACGCACGCACACACACACACACACACACACACACACACACACACACACACACACACACACACACACACACTCGCTCACACTCACACACAC
>NW_017805539.1:1115469-1116869 GCF_001891065.2 Hippocampus comes | reverse complement strand
CACACACACCCACACACCCACACACACACACACACACACACGCACGCACGCACGCACGCACGCACACGCACACACAGCTGCTGTTTATTTTTTATTGTCTGTCAACCAGAGGCCATTTTGGGAAATGGGCCCTAAAGTCGTTCATAGCGAATACTGTCGTGGTACAGTTAAATGTGTCAATACTGTAGTACAGCCTTATAAACCACATATGATTGAATTTAAATCAAATTAGGGATTTTAATTGTTGTATTTTTTGAAATGTAACAACATAATACAGGTATGATGTATTTTTACTTTTTTATGATTTTTTTTTTTCCTGGGTCACTGTGGACAAGCGCTGGGGCTTGTCTATGCGTCAATAATTATCAACAACTGCGGGTATGAGCTACTGTGGGGTCACCTCAGGAGAAAGGTTTTGGGAAGAAGGCCAGTCTAGAATTTTGTTAAATTACAAATATGTGGAGGATTAAAAAAACAACAAAAAAAAGTAATGGGAATAAATGGATGCTACTGGTTATACTGAAATATTTTTGGGGGGGTAATTTCCAAGACAAAGATTCAATGCTCTTTGACCATCAGTGATAATTGGTCAATTTTCTCTGCTAATGAAGTGTTACATAAGCAGGATGTGTTTATCCTCTGGACCCTGATTACAATCGGCTAATCTCACACGCACAAACGCCTACACACAAAAGTGCACGGGGAACAACACGCAGAAACGACGTGCACGCTGACAGACCCACACCAGCAACAAACCCACAACTCACATCTGCACACGTACAGTATACAGAGGAGACTGGGAAGGGGGGAACCGTTAGCGGTCTGGCGCGAAGCATCGAAAGTGATCAGAGCAACAAAAGGTTGCAAGCGTAAATAAGTCGTTAATCTTTCCCACATCAGCGTAACGTTCCCCGTAAACACAGCCGCTGATGGAAAAATGGACCGCATTCCTGTTGCTCTCCACAAGAAAGAAAGAGTGAATGAAAGAAAGAAAGAGAAAAAGAAAAAAAAGAAAAAGAAAAGGAAATTCAGCGGAAGAAGGAAAAAGTCCTCTCGGGGTTTAAAAAAAAAAAAGTAACCTGGACTTTTTGGCCGCTTTCCTCGCGACATTTTTCATGACAACAAAACGCTTTCCTCCAAAGGGGGGGAACGAAGAATTGGTCACGGGATGATGGATTGTTAGGAGAATAGCCATTCACTTTCAAAAGAAAATGGCCAGTCAGTTAAAAGCACCATAGTGCCTGAAGACCCAAACTTTTTTCCCCCCTCGAGATGCAAAGTCGTTAATTATTTGCCCATTCTTTGCTTTGACTTACGAGCACAAATTTGAGGTGCGAGGGGTGTATGGTGACAGGTGACCCACCTCCCTTCACAATAAGCAGCAGTTTGGCAGATAGAAT
>NW_017805539.1:1070348-1111396 GCF_001891065.2 Hippocampus comes | reverse complement strand
CATCTACATCAGTGGTCCTGTTATTTTATTTTATTTTAATTTTTCACATCAAGTACCACTTCAAAAAAGTACTTAGTTCTCCAAGTATCACCAAAATGCCCAACATTAAAATCCAGTGCCGTAGTTGTAGTTCATACAAAATGAGGCAGACGGTTTATTACTGAATGGTCGATTGCCAGGTGTCAAACTCAAGGCCCGTGGGCCAAATGTGGCCCGCCACCTCATTTTAAGTGGCCCGCAAAAGCAGATCAACGATGACAACTTCCATGCAGCTAGCTAAAATCTGTACCAACATTTCAAATTTTCATGTGTAATAAATCAGTGACATCTTGTAAGCATTTTCTTGTGACTTCACGCCTCATTCGTTACTTATACAATAATTGAATAAAATGTAATTCTTGACTTCTCATAGTTTCAGTCATCACGTCCCTCCAAGGGTAATTATAATGCGACCGTTGACAAAAATGAGGTTGACACCCCAGGTCTATTGAATGATGATTGGGTGCCAATGTCTGGTCATGCACAGTTTAAACATGAACTCAGCACTTCAGTATAGGAAATGTAAAGAAAAATGCTTAATGATACAATTAAAATACAACATTCATTTTGAATAATAAAGTGGCGAAAAAAAAGGATTCATCTTGCTTGCAGAATAAAGTGCGAATAGTTGGTTTCTGCTTGATCTGATATGAAGTCTTTATAACATTCTGCCTGTTATTGCACGCCAACGCTTGGATTAAAAAGCTGTCCAAAGCCAAGGCTTGTTTACAGCATTTGTAAACAAGCCTTGGCTTTGGACAATAGAACCATTTCATTCCCACTTCTTCATTCCCATTTCCTCATTCCCACTCCTTCCCATCTCCCACAACTTTTTACAGTCCGAGCTGTGGTCCAACTGTCATAAAACATTGCTGCATAACAAAAATAAGGGTGTGCAACCCCCCCCCCACCCCTGCCTCCCTCCTTTCCATTGTCTTTGACTGCTTCCGAGCCGTAAATTGTCTCCATGTACAAACAACGCCGACTTTACTTTTCCTCAACGTACAGTATATTCTCCGATTTATTTGTTGCTCAGAATGGAGAAGGAAAAAAAGAGGACGGAAGCGGCACCTGGAGCCTGACAGGCGCATTAGTGATGTTCATCATCCAGCAGGAAACAATAGAGATTCCTGAACCCCGAGTGGGAAGATCCCACACATTTTTCCATATGAACAGCAACTGCACGTCTCAATTTGTCTCGGTCTCGCATGTACTCCTGACAAAAATGACAAGGAATCAAACGGCAAATGACACAAGTGGGACTATGAGAATTTTGGAATTATCTGGCAAACATCTGTATTTTTGGGTGGGGGGGCTGGGAAGGGGGGGAGTAAAATCCCCCACTGTTGCTCAAGTAGACTACAGAAGTGCAATGAACTATACTACAGTGAAATACAACAATACTCACAGGCATATATTCTTGATCATCTGCTCATAAAAAAGACTTAAATCATTGCACCTTATTGATTCACCGACAGTATTCTGAATGTGAATACAGGAACAAAGAACAGAGGGGCTCTGGACTTTCTCGGACCCGCCCTTGGTATGCTGGAATGGCCAACATGGTGCACAATGATGAACCAAATTCCCAAACAGGTGCAATGAGGCTTGCGCCTGCATGAAAATCACAATACGCGAGCATTTCTCCATGCGGCATATCCAAAAATTGACGCCTCAATCTCAAAGGGGAGGTCAACTCGAACATTTTCTTGACAAGTAATATGTTCTGTGCACGTCGGCTAGTCTAAAATCAGCATTCTGATTAAAATTGCATTTGTGGAATATGAGTTAAGGAGTACAGGGGGCGGCCATTTTGCCACTTGCTGTTGAATTAAAATGACATCAGTTTCGTGAGACCTGGGCAACTGTAATATCATTTTCAGTCGACTGCCCCCGCAACAACCCCCGCCTTTATTACTGAACTCATATTCCAAAAACGCAATGTTCATCTGAATGCCGTGTTTCAAATAGTGGGGGCTCATAGTACATATTACTAAAAAGATAGCTTCTCCTTTAAGGCGTCATAATGCCGCATAGCTCACAAAGAAGTTTTGGAATTTTCATTCTGGTTAGTTTTTATTTTTTTTTGGAGTTTTGATTATAGTAGATAGTTTTCAGGCCAAATGTGTTGGTTTTTATTTATTTTAGTATTAGTTTTAAAAAAAAAAAAATTCTTGTGTGCAATTATTAAAAAAAAAAAAAAAAAAACAAATAAAATCAATAATTAAATGGAAAAAGACAAGTGGGAGTTTTTGGAATTATCTGGCAATCTTCTGCATTTTTGGGGGAGTGTAAAATCCCCAACTGTTGCTCAAATACACTACTGGGAAATGGAAGTCCAAAAAAAAAAAAAATCATAGTGGGAGATGTTGGCGTCATTAGCCTGCAATCATCTCCGTGCTGAATAAATAAATAGCACACTCTGGGACCAGAATATCGTGTTGCTAATTTGCTTTACGTTTGCACGACTTGCACAGGTTAAAAGTTACGGACGCACGCACACACACACACACACACACACACACACACACACACACACACACACACACACACACACACACTCGCTCACACTCACACACACTTTTTTTCACACACACCCACACACCCACACACACACACACACACACACGCACGCACGCACGCACGCACGCACACGCACACACAGCTGCTGTTTATTTTTTATTGTCTGTCAACCAGAGGCCATTTTGGGAAATGGGCCCTAAAGTCGTTCATAGCGAATACTGTCGTGGTACAGTTAAATGTGTCAATACTGTAGTACAGCCTTATAAACCACATATGATTGAATTTAAATCAAATTAGGGATTTTAATTGTTGTATTTTTTGAAATGTAACAACATAATACAGGTATGATGTATTTTTACTTTTTTATGATTTTTTTTTTTCCTGGGTCACTGTGGACAAGCGCTGGGGCTTGTCTATGCGTCAATAATTATCAACAACTGCGGGTATGAGCTACTGTGGGGTCACCTCAGGAGAAAGGTTTTGGGAAGAAGGCCAGTCTAGAATTTTGTTAAATTACAAATATGTGGAGGATTAAAAAAACAACAAAAAAAAGTAATGGGAATAAATGGATGCTACTGGTTATACTGAAATATTTTTGGGGGGGTAATTTCCAAGACAAAGATTCAATGCTCTTTGACCATCAGTGATAATTGGTCAATTTTCTCTGCTAATGAAGTGTTACATAAGCAGGATGTGTTTATCCTCTGGACCCTGATTACAATCGGCTAATCTCACACGCACAAACGCCTACACACAAAAGTGCACGGGGAACAACACGCAGAAACGACGTGCACGCTGACAGACCCACACCAGCAACAAACCCACAACTCACATCTGCACACGTACAGTATACAGAGGAGACTGGGAAGGGGGGAACCGTTAGCGGTCTGGCGCGAAGCATCGAAAGTGATCAGAGCAACAAAAGGTTGCAAGCGTAAATAAGTCGTTAATCTTTCCCACATCAGCGTAACGTTCCCCGTAAACACAGCCGCTGATGGAAAAATGGACCGCATTCCTGTTGCTCTCCACAAGAAAGAAAGAGTGAATGAAAGAAAGAAAGAGAAAAAGAAAAAAAAGAAAAAGAAAAGGAAATTCAGCGGAAGAAGGAAAAAGTCCTCTCGGGGTTTAAAAAAAAAAAAGTAACCTGGACTTTTTGGCCGCTTTCCTCGCCGCATCTGCGACATTTTTCATGACAACAAAACGCTTTCCTCCAAAGGGGGGGAACGAAGAATTGGTCACGGGATGATGGATTGTTAGGAGAATAGCCATTCACTTTCAAAAGAAAATGGCCAGTCAGTTAAAAGCACCATAGTGCCTGAAGACCCAAACTTTTTTCCCCCCTCGAGATGCAAAGTCGTTAATTATTTGCCCATTCTTTGCTTTGACTTACGAGCACAAAT
This sequence comes from Hippocampus comes, assembly GCF_001891065.2. Lineage (NCBI taxonomy): Eukaryota > Metazoa > Chordata > Actinopteri > Syngnathiformes > Syngnathidae > Hippocampus > Hippocampus comes. The sequence continues at coordinate 1,107,434 of NW_017805539.1, read as the reverse complement.
TTGAGGTGCGAGGGGTGTATGGTGACAGGTGACCCACCTCCCTTCACAATAAGCAGCAGTTTGGCAGATAGAATAGGTTAATATTCTTAAAAATAAATAAATAAAAAAACGAGAGGGAATCCAATATGTTTATTTTCACTTTCAGTCAAAGGTTACTGTCACACTAAACATAAAACTAAGAGAATGACATTTTGTGGATACTGTATTATTGTTATTATTATACTAATATTATGATGAAAACCTGATGTGTGAGAGGGATATATTCTCTCTCTCTCTCTCTCTCTCTCTCTCTCTCTGTCTCTCTCTCTCACTCTCTCTCTCTCCCTCCCTCTCAATTACAAGGACGGGATTTAGGGCTATGTTCACACTATGTTCCTGGTGACCCTGTTCCAGGCCAATATGTGCAAAACAGGGTGGTTTTTGAGACAACGCGGAGGAACGTGATGGGAAAATGTGACAGGCTGTGAATGCTGTGGATGCCTGCCGCACCGCGCAGTAATTCTGAATAATGGGCTCTTTTGCATGTTTTGGTACAATAAATGGATTCGTGACTTTGTTGTTGACAGAAGAGCTAACGTAAAACATTTCTTTAGCTGCAGTCCATGCAACCCCCCTCTGGAACCGGGCCTGGCAAGGGGAGTTTCATTCGACTCCTCCTAGCATCCTCCATTCATCCATAGATAACCAGAAAAGATCATACCAAATGAGGAACCCCTCCAAAATGTGACAGGTCAGGAGGGAAAAGTGCTGGCATGAATGATAAACCACAAGCTGAACCATAGTGTGCCTTTGAGCCTCTCGGATTCAGCACCCGCTTCATGATAGGCCGTGAGAAAACGTAGCAAGACTTAAATAGAGAAGAAAAAAAAAAGGCCAACATTCGACAGCGCACGATATTTCAGGCAAACAGGACTGCGCTGGCCGGCGGGAACAGCGTGTCAACGTAGCCTTGGCGAATCTGTTGTATTTGTCGGGATACAGAATGTAGGGGGGGACCGCATGAATTACGGAGCCGCTTATTTTTTTTGGGGGGGGGGCAAGGGTTTGAAAAGTGATCCGCCGCCTTTTAAACGTTCCAACGTGGAGGCCGAATTTGTGAGGAGGCCAAACTGATCTTTAGACACCTATTGGTGTGTGTACGTGTGTTTGGCTCAGTGTGTTCGCGTGCATGTGCGTGTCTATGTCTGTGCAGATTTGTTTTTACATGTACCTCCGTCCATGTGCTATGTGAATGTGTGAGTGCTTGTGAATGTGTCAGTGTGTGTGTACTTGTGTGTGGGGGTGTGTGTGCGTGCGTGTGTCTCCATCTGTCTGTGTGTGTACATGTGTGCTTATGTTTGTGTAGAAAGTGAGAGTGTACGTGTACTGTACGCGTGTGCATATTTGTGTGTGTGTGTGTGTGTGTGTGTGTGTGTGTGTGTGTGTGTGTGTGTGAGTGTGTGTGTGTGTGTGTGTGTGTGTGTGTGTGTGTGCGCATGGGTGTGGGTGACATCTGAGGCGAGGGGTCAAGTGAGGAGCAATAACCTGGCTCACTTCTATGGCTGAAATTAGCAGAGGTTTTTTTTAACAGGATGGGTGGTGGTTGAGAGGGTTGGGGGGTTGTGGGGGGGGCCTCCCACACCATCGTCTCCCCAAGAAAGAGCCTCATTATCGGCTTCGCTCCTTGGCACAGACGACCACGCCTCCATCTGAAGAATAAAACTACCCCATGACATAAAACAAAACAAAGGCTTTGACATTTGTGGGGGGAAGGGGGGGGGGGTCCCCCCAAAAGGGAAAAAAGGGAACCGGTTCTGAAGTTATCCTCCTCTTCGTGCGCCTGTTCGTCGGATTTAGTTGTGTTGAGCCGAGCTGCACTAGGACATAAGTTCCTCACATTAATCACGAGACCGCGCCCCTTAAAAACACACATAAAACACTCAAATAATGCCATATATACAGTAAATGCGTTTTTTTTTTCAATATTCTCCGACCGTTGGTCGGTGCTTCAGTACAGGATCTGAATCAATCAGTACATCAACTTTTTACCACAGTCTACCAAGTATCTATACTTGTACTTCAATTCAGAGTACTTTTGCCACCTCTATTTGTAAGGTTTGTGGCTGTCTTCAGGATAGTGCCGCTGGCTCCCGTTTCGGAAGAATCAGCCACTCAGACATTACCACACTGGATTTTTTTTGTGTTTTTCAAACACCACAGGCCCCATTGGGCCTCTTTCTTCCACTCTCTAATTAGATTAACTGGGTCCATCCTCAATCTGGCAACCCGGGGCTTCCAATCTGGCGGCCCCTGCCATCGACGGCTCGCCCCGGTCCAAGTGGGAGGAAATGACCTAAATGTGGGTCTACACCCATTGCCCAGCTGGGTAATGAAGACATGACGGATGTGGAGGGAAGGGATTAAAAAAAAAAAAAAAAAATTGTGGGCCAACCGAGGGCCTGTGGTCGGGGCGGACATTTTGGGAAGGAAGCTGAATGCACAGGCCACCATCACTGCAATAAAAAGACCAACGAGGAGCAAAGGAGGGAAGATACCATTGGTGAGCAGTCACGGCATCAGAGGCACGAACCTCCACTTACAAACTACCATTTTTGTGTCCCAAAATGGTATTCATTCTGCCCAATGGTCTATTCTTTTTATTTTTTTAACATTAGACTTGGCTACACTTCAAGTAGGTGGATGGAAGATTTGTCCAATCAGATTTCAGCCTCTATGTGTTGCCATGGCAATCTTATCTGCCAAAGGCCATGGAATTGGAAGATTAATTCCAATGAAACTTCTTGAACCTATCACATTTCACTTTCATCTTCACGGGGCCAACTTGGGAAGTTTTAGTGTCGTCAGACGTAGTTTAGCTGTCGAAAGTTGTTGTGTAATGTACTACACTCTCTAAAGTACAACTACCTTACAAGGTAGGTCACTACACAACAGCGACACAGCGCTACAGCCCCGATCCCACTGAGGGGTGAACAATTGCAACTGTCAGCGAAGGTAGCAAAATGTACATCCACATCAGAGTTCTTTCAAGGTCGCAAATGTGAGCAAAACATTTTAGTCGCATGTGAGCAAAGAGTTTTAGGGATTTTTCTTGTTGCAAGGAAATTTGGAAGGTGTTCAAAATTCCCTTGTGTCAGGAAAAGTACAGGCGAATGTACATATTAAATGTTTATCAGCGTTTTTGTTGTTAACTAATTTTTGGGGTTATGTATGTTTTATTTTATTTTATTTTCCACACAATGCATTTCAATGCGTGCCAATTATACGTTCTCGCTCTACGCCGGGTGGGCCAGTCCCTATCTATCCCCTGCGAATATTGGGTGGCCATTGTACACTACACTACACTCCAACAAGTACAGTTCACCGAGCAACGCCTGCAGAGAGCCGGGTAAAAGGAGGAAGTAAGGGGTGCACGTTCATGGGAAAGATCATCCGGGATTGGTCTCTACGGCGTCGTTATTACACCGACTTGGGAGAGAGACTTGGGGCTTGATTTGGCGCTTTAAAATTCCATTTGAAAAACATGGGCAACAATAACAGAAGCAAAACGTATTTTCATGTTTCTAAAGAAATTAAATTCAGCAAACTTGAACACAGAATTTAAAATGTGCAGATTAATTAAAAAAAAATACATTTAAAAATTGAAGTCAAATGTTTGCAAAAGACAAAAACTGGAATACATGCGATACAGTACAGCATATTAGTTATTTGGGCTGCGATGTCTCCTGTCTACTACGGCACAGTCTTAAATCTGATTATAATGTGTAATAAAGGAAAAAAACATACAATAATGTATTTGCATCTTAAAACATTACTTTTCAGATCCATCATTAGCATAAAGTATATTTTAGTGTCAACGTGTTTCAACCTCCAACCTTGGAATCCCGTCAATCACCAAACTACGCACAAAATCTGGAATCTAACCTGGGTCAACCCTGCCAACCACTTCACCGCGAGGCCCGCGCCTTACCGAGTCCGGACCCCCTCTGCGGTGAAGCACAACCCGACACCGCTGGCCGCCATATGCTTTGTGGACCACCACAGAACCATCCAAGACTCCAGGGGACAAGCCACATGGAGGACAAGTCCAGGACACGGACAGGCGTCAGGTACAAGCAGAAATTAAACCACACAACAACATTAAATATACTTAGAGGAATGCAGAACATGAAATAATATGAAAATGTGTTTAGAACATTACATATACTTTAAGTATGGTAAATTCCAGGCATACAGTATGTTAATGTATGCACGGAGCATAAGTATTCTGTGTTGTAAGTCGATCTATTTTTCTTGCTTTTTTTTATTGAGGCTACAATGTAATGCGGTGGTGTAACATCTAACATTTTTGTACGCAATTTTTGTTATTTAAGTTGCGGCGGAGAGTTGGGGGTGGGGGGGGCGCAAAATATTTTCTTCTTCCTCAGCGGGCATAACAGAAAATAAGTGAGGAGCACTGCATTATAGGCATAGGCAACATTAAATGTATGTAAATGTGGTAGATTGTCGGTATAAAGAACCTTAAATATGATGTAAAAATGTTCCGTTTCAAATATATAACATTAAATAAGGTGCAGATGGAGCTGTGACAGCGCTGGGAGTAGAGAAATGTGGAATTCGTTTGGCCTTTAGGGGTTCTCTGGGATGGGAGAAATATTTGGGTGGGAACACGCAGGCCAGATTGGGCAGCAAAATAAGAAATTATGAACGAATATAAATATAAACTCTGCTGATGTTTGGGGTTGGGAAACTTTTAATATCTTTCGGTGTCGCGTTCTTCAATGCAGCTAGTTATCATTTGAAAACACAAACTCACACATTTGCACCCAACAAGAGTCAAACACATTCTAAGATGTCACCATTATGAAAAATAATAGACTTTATACGTAAAGGTACGGTATATACGTGTACATTTGGAAAGCCAACACTTCATAGTTCATAACATGAAATCACCAGTGCTCCAACATCAAAGGATCAACTTTGTGTGCTATGTTTTGCTTTTCCTTTGGCGTTTTTAAATGGAAAAGGTAGATTTTTTTTTCCTACTTCAGCCTTTGTGTGTTGCTATGTCAATCGAATATTATACAATAAGTACAGTTTATTTGGGTCAAAGCTAAGAGTTTCTAGCTCACTCCAGATGGGAAATGGACTCAAATGTATGTGTTCGTCTTGAAGAAATAAACTTGAACTTGATCGTTTCCCTTTGACGAATGGACCCGAGGAGATCTCCTTGAGAAGTGCAATTTGGCCATCTAGTGGGGGGAAACTGACAAAGCAACTACAAGAATAAAGTAACGGAATTGATCAACAGATATCGCCGTATCCCCTTAATCAATCAATCAATCAATAAAGGACCAAACTTGCCGTCATTCGGGATATAAAGTGTAAGGGTGGATGAATGGATGAATAGGCAGATGGATCGAGATCGAGAGAAGATAAATCTAGAAATGGATACATGGACGGATGGACAGAGATAGATACATAGGGGCATCTAAACTTATGAGCACAATTGTAGATGAATGGATGGGTGGCTGGATGAGAACAAACAAACTTTTCACTGGACGATTTGCACGTTTGGAGCCCCCCCCCCCCCACACACACACACACACACACACACACACACACACCCCTCCTCCCCCTCCTTGTGGTTCAGGTTCATTGACTGCTGACTGTGAACTCATGTTTTGCGTATGTACACCTTTTGTGAGACAGATAGACAGACAGACAGACAAGCCCTCTGACCCCTAAACCATAATTCGGGTTATCGATTTTTAAAGATAAGAAAACCTTTATTTGTTTCACAATGGAGAAAGTACCTATTTACAGCAGCAAAATTATGAAAGGGACAGAGTAGAAGACAAAAAGTATATAAGCAAATCATTACAAATGGGTGAGTGAGGGTGAGTCGAGGTTTTCAGGACCGTCTATTCAATAGCCTGACAGCGGTCGAAAGTTTCATTCCATTCCATTTTAAAGGGGGAGTGAAGTCAAAATTGTCCTTTGCAATATTATGTTCTGTGCACCCACGCGATTCAAAACAGGGTCTTTGGATGAATATTACGTTTGTGGAACATGAATTAAGCAGAAAAAAATCACCTGTTTGTCTCCACCTCAGTGGGCGGCCATTTTGTATTGTACTGCCACTTGCAGGTCGACTGAAAATGACATCACAGTGTCCAGGCGCTCATGACCACATCACATGACCAAACCCAGGAAACAGGTCAGTCATGATGGTCGAGCACTATTCAATTACCTGAACGTTTTGGTGTTCAAGGCTACAATGTTTCATTCCCTTTTTTTTGCAGTCAACTGTCACTTTTCACTTTAAAAAGTGCTACAGCGTGCAGTTGCAATCCATGATATAGAAATAGAGTAAGACTAATAATATCCTCAAGTCTGTCATTTCTTTTTAAATCAAATACAAGAAGTGGGTGTTCTCCAATCTCGTGACCCACCCAAACAGAAGCACCTTAAAACCCCTCCTCCATATAAAACCAGCTGCAATTTCCTTCTCTTCATCACTAACTCCCTCCTCCTCTTCTTCTTCCATCATGCACCAAGAATCCTTTTCACACTCGCTGCTTTTACTTTGCATCCTCCTGAGGAGCAGCCAGGCCCTCAACAACGATGCCACCGAGCATGCGGGAGGCCTCTTGCCCGAGGTCGGGCCGCCGCAGGAGGACGCGAAGCAAGGAAATGTATCCCTGAACCGGGCTCGAGCCGGCGGGAGAGCGGCAGGGCGGGACCGAAGCGGTAAGATGAGATGAATGAGAACCTGACTCCTAAAACGCCATTAGGTGGACTTAAAAAAAAAAAAATACAACTATATTATGTTGGTTTGCGTCAGGATCTGGAATGTATTGATGTACATTAAGTCAAGACAAAAATTTGCAGAGAGTATGTTAACCTTCGTTGCATGGATGATTTGGTAACTAAGAATGAACGATGCTTGATTGTTTTTAATTCAAAGAATGACCATATTTGAGAGATGAGTCTCTAAAAATGAAAAGCACTGTCGATTACTACAGAAAAAGTATAGTGGATTCCATGTTGGTTAGTCATGCTTTGTAGATGAAGTAAAAAAATCAGAAAGGGAAAAAATGTCATGTCTATGTAAAATGTTGTTGTTCAAAGAATTAATTCACATTGTTTTATTTAATTAGTCGTGAAACAAATGTAATTATACTTAACACTTATTTCACAGAATACAAAATAAATATAAAATAGTTCAATTTAATCATTCATTCTGATTCACTTTATTATTCATACCAGTACTTAATTTATAATTCAAAACAATATAAAAAATAGATGTTAAATGTATTATTAAACTTGTTATAATTTGATTATTTGTTATTCTATGTTCACAAGAAATCACAATTATTTAATTTGATGAATCCATTTTTAAAAAGTAATGAATGCATTTGAATTAAATAATGTGGGAGGGGAAAAAAAACCAAAACCATCATGTTGCTGGGACTGAGCAAAAAGCTCCAATGTCCAAATTGGTTAATTTCTTTTTTTTTCCCACAAATCTAATTATTATTTATTTTAGTTATGTACTCATTTATTTAGGGCGGCCCAGTGGGCGAGTGGTTAGCGCGTCGTCCTCACAGTGCAGAGGTACCGGGTTCAATTCCAGCTTCAGCCTCCCTGTGTGGAGTTTGCATGTTCTCCCCCAGGCCTGCATGGTGTGAATGTGAGCACGAATGGTTGTTCGTGTGTGTGTACACCCTGCGATTGGCTGGTGACCAGTTCAGGGTGTCCACCGCCTACTGCCCGAAGACGGCTGGGATAGGCTCCGGCACCCCCCGCGACCCTTGTGAGGATAAAGCGGATCGCAAAATGGATGGATGGATGGATGGATGGAATCATTTATTTTTTTGCAAATTATTGATCAATTTGAAATGTTGCTCTCTTTGTCAGTGTAATGTTAATGGATCAACAGACATGTTTTTTCTTTTCTTTCCTGAAAAATGATGGCTTTAGATATACAAAGATGCACTGCATATATTAGTGATGCATTTTGTTCAAAGCAGGGATGTACGGTGATGTTTTTTTTTTTTCCTATTAGGAGTTTTGAGTAAGTCCTTCCAAGGCATAAGCGAACTTCGTACCTGTTTAGGGCACCAAGACCACAAGAGGCCGCCAAGATCAATTAATGGTCAACAGAGCCCAGACTAGTATTTTATCATTTTATTTTATTTTTATTATTTCTGTCGTCGTATTTCTCTAGTAGTAATGAGGAAGAACACATTTATTATTATTAATAGTAGTAGTAGCCAAGCAGTATATGTTTTTTATGATAGCAAATGACATGAAAACAGACCATAAACCCTCTGACTAGTTTCAATTATGTGCATTTCGAATGGCATCATTCCATTTGATGTCATCGACTCGGTGATGACATCTCCTGTGGTGAAGTCATTCTCGATTCATCAACCGCTGTCATGGAAAGGCAGCCATTGTCAGGGAGGCGTGTGATGTTATGAATGGATGCCGGTTTGAGTTACAAGAGGGGACAGTTTGCAGCCTGCAGCAAAACTGAAAAAAAAAAAAATGAAAACATTCTCTCATTTACTTACCGTTTGTATTAATATCCAAACTTTCTTTGGAGGGGGTGGGGGGGGGTCTCGTGTTCTCGTGTTTGTGTTTGAGCAGCTTTGCCTTCCCGTGCATTCATCAATGACTTTGAATGCATTCTCAAGGAGGGAAACTGTAAAGGGATGTACTGTACTTTCGGGGGTATTGGCCCTGAAAAGTTCTGAAAAATGACCTTGGAGTTTAGTCATGTTTGTCATTATTTGGATTATATTTGCAATTGAATCCTACTTTAGTTGAACAGTTCATCAGACATTGTAGAATCTCAGCAGCAAATTGTCCCAAATGTTTTTTTGGGTTTTTTTTTAACAGCCTTTGGTTGACTATACCACATCGGACTGAGCAGCCAGGACAGAGAAACCACAACATCTTTTCGACTGACACATCACAAATTCAAACACCGGCCGTAGAGAAGAGCACTAGCCAAACAAAAGAGACATACATAGCCTTGTGAATGAGACTTTCTGTCCCACCCATAACGCAAACAACCATTCAAGCCTTTCCCCCTGTTTTTTTTTAACCACTGTACCTTGGTCAAATGACATGGAAGGATTTGTTTACTAGCAGAAGCATCGCAGAACGCATCGGAATTTGCCATCCGTAGGAACGTGTGACATCATGGGGAATTGTCGTTTTCTGTCTGTTTATTGACCTGAGTTTTGGGTTTGTTCCCCCAGAGCGAAGCCAGATGGGTTGCAGAGAGCTGAGGTCTACCAAGTACATCTCGGATGGCCACTGCACCAGCATCCACCCCATTAAGGAGCTGGTGTGCGCCGGCGAGTGTCTTCCGGCTCAAATGCTTCACAACTGGATCGGTGGCACGCACCAGTCCAAAAAGTTCTGGACTCGCCATAGTACAGCTACCGGCAGTAACCCAGACTGGCGCTGTGTCAATGACAAAACCCGTACTCAGCGCATCAGGCTACAATGCCAGGACGGCAGCACCAGAACATACAAAATCACTGTGGTCACTTCCTGTAAGTGCAAGAGGTTCTCCAGGCAAAACAATGAGTCGGATTCGGGACACAAGTTTGGGGTTCTGGTTCCCCCACAGACGCAGCTCCCACATAAATCCAAGAGCAGGAAGTCGCTGGGAAAGAAGCACATGAGCCAAAACTGGCACCAGACTGCACCATGAGGACTGCAGGCTTTGAGGCCTTACCAGAAGACTATTTCATGATGTTTGTCAAAAATAGGCATGGGGGCTACTTCCGGGTGGCAGAATGCAAATGAACCCAACTGAAAAACCATGACAAAACATTTTTGTGTTTGGGGGGTGTACAACTAGAAATTTTCCCAAAGTTTCTTTTTACCCGCCCCTCCTCGAATGAATCCAGTGCAAACCTGTGATCAGGGAGGATTATATCCAAAGTGCCATTGGGCACCGTTTTTAGCCACGCCCCCAAGTTTCAAGAAACTGAAATGGTGTAAATAATTAAATAAATAAAAAATACTATTGAGAATATATAAACATATTCAATCATTAAATGTTTTCTACAGCTATTGCCAAACATATATATATTTAGAAACAAATCTCTGAATTCACCTGACAGGGTTTTTAACCATTTAGGAACTTTTTTTCTATCCTTGAATCAATTCATCTTTTGAAATGTAAATTACATCTTTCCTTCTCAATTTATCTCATGTAACAATTCCGCCTGATTTCCAATGACTCTGCCTTGGTCAAATGGCATGAAAGGCTTCGTTTACAGTTTGTACCATCGAAAATTGCTGAATCCTCTGCCACCTGGAAGTACAAGTGACATCATGGTGAAAAGGTCTACATGGATTATGGCGTCTCTCAAAAGGCTGGACTTGGTTTTTGCCTGATTAGAGATCTAAGGACTTCCTTGTCATTTTAATAATGTGAAAAAAATATTTTATTGAGACAAACATGCAGTCTCATGTAGTGGTGCTAATATTTTTTTGGGGTGACCACATCCAAAACCAGTAAGTGGCACCAAACAGTTAATAGGGTTACAATTGCAGGAATTTTCAAAGTTGGAAACTTTCCATGAAAATTAATGTGAATTGATTGGAATAAACCAGGGATTTTGTTCTCATGTAGTGGTGCTAATATTTTTTTGGGGTGACCACATCCAAAACCAGTAAGTGGCACCAAACAGTTAATAGGGTTACAATTGCAGGAATTTTCAAAGTTGGAAACTTTCCATGATAATTAATGTGAATTGATTGGAATAAACCAGGAATTAAAATAATAAAGGTTGGCTCTCATGGGATTTAAGTTACACTGTACTGCCTTTTCATGTGGGCAAGGAGAGCTATTTATTTTGTGTCCATATGTCTGCTTCTAACAAAACAAAATTTCCATGACTATGATCCTTAATTCCCAGTTAATTCCCATTACTTCCCATGGAAGGTTTCCGATTTGGAATATTTCCAAATTTCCTCCATTTTAAATTCTTGTGGAAATTTACTGGAAACTTTATGGAAATTTCTTACAAATGTTCCACCCCTCTGCAGCCCCAGCTTAAAACCACACTTGTGTAAATACTTGTACACATATACAGTCTGTCAAATTCTTAACCCCCGCCTTTTTTTGTTTTTGGGTGGGAAGGGGGCATTTTTGGTTTTCCTCCTTAAAACGTGTGTATAAAGTCAATGATGTAATATATTCTAATGTGACTCTGTGTGGTAAAGATTTGTCAATAAAGTTTTAAATCCATAAAAAGAGAATCAAGGACCTATAACATCACAGACAGAAATGTAATACATTCCAAATAAAAAATGAAGAAAGTTAAATCAACTATTATGGATCCTCTATCATCGTTAATGTTGGACTCACTCGTAAAAATTTAGCTTCTATTATCTTGGGATATTTCAGTTGTGCATAATACAGTGCAGTATTCAGAAATGAAAGGTGATTTATTTATTTATTGTCTACTTTTACCATTATTGTTAATATCACCAGTAGGAGACCGGTGTTATATAATCTGAATAGACTTTAATTGTGTATCACATTCCAGATTTTAGCCGTTAATTGATAATAACAATGATCAATCTTATTCATATCTTATTCTTACTGTTTTGACTCATGTTTCAAATAAAATACAGGGTTACTATCATCTAGCTGGACTACAGTTATAATTTTTCAAACACGAATGTAGAAAGTCAAATCAAGTTTTGGGGACACGAAAAGGCGTTCGGTCGTCTCGCGAGATGTGCGTGATTTAATACAGACAAAACCACAATCCCGCGAGAACATCCCCCAATGCGCTTTATGTGTTTACAGTACAGTTCGCTGAATTCACTAAAGCGAAAATTTTACATTTTTAGGTTTACTAACTGAATTTTCGAGTTGACTAAACCAGAACTATTGCTTTATATTGAAGCACTGGAGATAATTTTGATCGTGGTGAATGGGACATTCTATTATTATTTATTGACAAATAATAGTTTTATTTTATTATATCAGTACTTATTACTCAAACCAACCAAATATATGGTGGACATACATAAATATAGCACAGCGAGACCACGCATATAAAGTAGTGCACTTGTATTATGAGAGACGAACGCGTATTATTTTGAAAGTGCAAGGCGGAAGTAAAATGTAACATGAAATACAAGCTCCAAAATCATCCAAGTTAGTAAGACTTACCTCTTCAATAACTTGGGATTTATCGGGAATGGATTTCCGGGACATTCCACCCAGGAGATCATGGACGTGCCCCTTGTCGACATGTTGTGCGAGGAACCGGGCAGGCCCGCACATCCTGAGACTTTCCTTTCCAGCCAACGCGGAAAGAACGGGCTCGCGCCGGTCACAGTTGGCGTGGACTTCCCGGTGTGTGTGGTTCTTCCTGCCGGTGGCAGCGGAGAGAGGACCGGACTCCAGACACCGAAACAGTTCTGCTTGCTATTGGGCAGACCGCTTATAAGCTACACGATTCGGAGTTTTGAGAGGTATGGACACACTTGAAGTGAGGAAACATTGTTTTACATGTCGGCGTTTTAAACAAGTGTGAATCAAGTGAGTGTTTCACTACACTCTAATAGCAACCATTTGGAAACGTGATCTTTTTTTTCACTCTTTAAACATGTTTTAGTGTCTTAGTTACTGCTTTAGCAAAGCTTTCCCCAAAATTCCAAGAATCAAGAATTACATACACGTTTTCGTGAACTATTTTCTCCGCTAACTCGCCGTGCTGAAATCTGTTGGTTTTCAAGTGTTATCTGTTTTACGGCCAGCCCTGGTTCCGCCCCCACTTAAAGCTGAACCAATAGCAAGGCCGGATGTGGTTAGATCGACAATCAATTTGCTTGATGTGGCAAATGCAATGTTCCAAAGTTTGTGGCGGGCGGCTGCTACCATTTAGACTCTAAATGACAGGTGTAATATCATCTCATTAAATGTTCTAGATTTTAGAAAATTAATATCAGAAGCAAATTATAATCAGCTAATGCTGCTAATCATTAGGTAAGCGTAGGGTCAAAGTGCTGAACACCTCGCCTCCAAACACAGATGAAAGGGGAACTCGAGTCCAAATTTTCTTCCCAATATGTTCCATTTACTGCTACTAGTTAAAACACGGTATTCTGAATAATAAAGTGCTCATAGAATAAGAATTATGACAATTAATCCAGCCACTTTCAGTTATCTCAGGAGGCTAATAATTTATACAGCCTGTTGTCAGCGTCAAAATGCCCTCAGGCTCGCATTGCGAATGTCAAACCAAACCCAGAAAACAGGTGAGCCGTGACGTTCACAATGCAAGCCCAAGGGCACTCGGGCGTCAATTTCAGTCGACAGCAGAGGACTGTAGGATGCCAAAATAAATGACCCTAAAATGGATAAAAACAGGTGGATTAATCTGGCGTCAATTTCAGTCGACAGCAGAGGACTGTAGGATACCAAAATAAATGCCCCCTGAGATGGATAAAAACAGGTGAATTAATCTTCTTAATTCATATTCAACAGAATACCAAATTTAGACAAGCGGGGCTGCATTTTTGCAAATAACTTTTTGGACCAATGATCCGTTTTTAATATTTTTAGCACCATGCATCACCACCTCCCACCTGTCATAGTATATGAGGTTGTGAGTGCCCACAGTAACATATGTCTAAACCTTTAAAACACACCAGTGACTGAGCAGTGGTGTGTCCTCGCAGAGTATCATGGATCCACAGCATTGTGGTTGTCGTGGCCAAAGAAAACATGGACCTGATGACGGACATCGTTGGGCGCTTCCAGCACACCAAAGTCCGGCTGGTGGCGGGCGGCTCCACGCGTCACAGGTCAATTTGTAATGGAGTCATGGCCCTGGCTGAGGAAGATGAGGAACAGGAGCGGGAGAACAAGGTGGTCATCATCCATGATGCCGTTCGTCCTTTTGTGGAGGAGGAATTCCTGTATCATATTACCGTGGCTGCTCGGGAACATGGAGTGAGTATGATAGTACTTTGTTTTATTACTATACCATAATATGGCCACTCTCTAAGACAAAACAATTTACAAATCCTTCATAAGAATACTTACTTATATTGTTTGTAGAGACTCAACCTGATGCAAGTCAGTTTTTCCTTTGCAACGCTCCTGCAGATGTGTGACGTTTAATCGCTTCGGGTGCGGCATAGAGTTGCCAACATGTTGTTTTTTTTTTTTTTTTTTTTTATAGCTTAGAATTAAGTCAATAGCCATGCAGTCTAAATCATGTATGAAAACACAACAAAGTTGTGTAATATTTATTTGCTACACAAAATAACTAAACACAGCTGGTAATGTTCAACCACTGGAAACAAAAATGAGTACACCCCTGAGTGAAAATGTACAATTTGGTGTACTCACCTTTCAGAGATCGCATATGGAAGCAATAAATAGAGTCAATAGTCCTGTAGGACGACAACAAATTGATTAAGTCAACCTGATTTGTGTTACAAACTGCTGTCCACTTAACTGTTCCCCTCCCCAAGGCGTCAGGGGCCATCCGACCACTCGTCTCCACGGTGATAGCCACTACGTCAGAGGGCTTCCTGGATCACTCGCTGGAGCGAGCTAAGTACAGAGCCAGCGAGATGCCTCAGGCCTTCAAGTTCAACATTGTCCATAAAGCTTATCAAAGGGTGCGTAGACTCGGAACACTCTCGGGGGCTGATTGGCCCAAAGTATGCCTCAATCAATTGGTTCTTTAATTGTATTCATGTTGTGCTCGTGACGATAAGCGGTTCGGAGAATGGATTGCTGGATACAATTTCAAACAGCGAGGACTCTCAAAGTTATGGTTAAAATCCAGAATATTTTATTTATGCATTCATATGTAAATCCACCAAATTCAAAAATTAAAGAAGACATTGAACATTTACATAACATCATGGGTGGATAAAGTAAGACATCTCAGTTTTGTGTTTTCCAGAAAAATCTTTTTTCATTTATTTATTTGTGTTTCATTCATTTATTGTAAAGAGTAAAAAAACAAATAAAAATAAATAATCGGATACGCTTTTCCTCACGAGGGTCACGGGCGTGCTGGAGCCTATCCCAGCTGTCTTCGGCCCAGTAGGCGGGGTACACCCTGAACTGGTCGCCAGCCAATCGCAGGGCACACACAGACAAACAACCATCCACGCTCACACTCACACCGAGGGACAATTTCGAGTGTTCAATCAGCCTGCCATGCATGTTTTTTGGAATGTGGGATGAAACCGGAGTACCCGGAGAAAATCCACGCAGGCACGGGGAGAACCTGCAAATTCCATGGCCAGAATAGGACCCCATACCGCTGCACTGTGAGGCCGACGTGCTAACCAGTCGACCACCGTGCTGCCCTCATGCCGTGCCACCTTTTAAATAATACCCCCCCCTAAAAAAAAAAAAAAACAATGCCGTGGCCAAGCGATTAAGATCACATGCTACGGTAGGGACCCCAGTTCAAGACCATCCTCTGACACACGGCTGCGGTGTCCTTGAGCAACAAGCATTACAGGACTCTTGTAAATGCTTGGTGGGCCGCATTAAAGAATGGAATGGGCTGCATTTGGCCATGGGGCCATATTTTGCCCACAACTAGACAGACTTGTAATGTTGTCTCCTTGACCGAAGCAAAACGTTCACTTTTTGAAACATGGGAAAATATCCCGGCTGGCCAAGAGAAGTGAAGGATGCGGTGTCGCAGATGAAGATGTTTTCATTGTGTTCCTCTGCTGACGGCAATGGGGATGAAAGGCGCCAGATTAGCGAGACGCTTTAGTGAAATATCAGCAGACACAAAGTATTAGAGAGTTTTCACCAGACAACGGGATGATGCATGAGCAGACATCATTTCGCTGCTTGTGAACTACTCCTTTGATCTGCTTTATTCATCGTTTCTTTTAATGTGACACTGTTTTGCTTTTGAGTGGTGTGTAATTTAATGTGCGTTAAGCATTTGGCCAGGCTTCTCTTTTGTCTGGGTCACTTTTCTAATACAGTGAACCCCCGGTAATCGCAATGGATGAGTCTCAGACTCCAGAGGATTTTTTTTTTCTTTTTCTTTTTTTTTTAAACAAATAACCCATTTTACAAGTACTGTATTCTAATTCTAAAAAGTATAATATCTTAATGATTCAACTGATTTTTTTTTTTGGGAGGGGCGGGTGACTTTTAGCCAAATGAAGCAACTTGGCACAGAGTGAACAATTCCTCAAAAAAGAGGCTTCAAGCTGTTCATTGCCGATCCCAGTTGAAGTTTGCCATCAAACTAAACACCAAACAAAGAGAATTACACATTGAGTATTTAGAACGACGACGTAAAATCTTTCAGCTTAATGCTAACAGACAACGCAAAACACATGTACTGCCATTGATGGCGAGAGACGTCAGCGCTCCATTTTTACTGGGCTAGCAGTAAATAAGTTAACTCATTCACTGCTACTGACAGCTAAAAACAATTTTAAACCCCCAAAAACATTTTAAAGGGGATTTTTTTTTTTTTTTAACAATATGATCTCTGTCCCCATTTTCATCCATGTCAGGGGGCGGCCAATTTGCCACTTGTTGTCGACTGAAAATGATATCACAGTTGCTCAGGTAATGACCAATCACAGCTCTGCTTGCAAACATCACGTCATCAAACTCAGAAAACAAGTGAGCCGTGAGTGGTTGTTATCAGAGCTCTTTTGTAACCTGCATTTTCTGAGAAATTCCTGTTGTGGTGGTCGTCATGTCATCACTTTCCTTCCCTCAGTGCACTGAAGCCGACTTTGCCTTTGGTACCGAGTGTCTCCATCTGGTGCTGCAGTACTGCGCCACCAACGCCAAGCTCATCGAGGGCCCGCCCACATTGTGGAAGGTGACTTGTTCACATTTGATTCCCATGTTACCGAACTAATCATGGGTAAAAAGCAGGGGTGTCTAAGTCCGATCCTCGAGAGCCCCTATCCAACACGCCTCATTCAAATGATCAGAATCGTTATCAGGCTTCTGATGATCTGATCATTTGAATGAAGTGTGTTGGAGTAGGGAGACATTTAAAACAAGTTGAATCAGGACTCTCCAGGACCGAACTTGGGCACCCCAAAGTAAGAGGGTTCAATTTGATGTACTTCAGGTCACCTACAAACGGGATTTGGCTGCTGCAGAGTCTGTTGTCAAAGGTGAGCTACGTACTCCCAACATCTACTTTTGTTGTGTGTTCATATATATATATATTCAGGGGATTTTTTTTTTTTTTTTTAAGTGGTAGAACGATAAATGGCATTTCAATTTATTACAATGGCGGACATTGATTGGATAGGAGTGTAAATTGAGTTACATGCTTGGAAACGGAACAAGTTAACTTGTAAGTCAAGGTACCACTGAGAACATCGAATCCTATCACTTTTGTTAGCTTCTGAAAGTCACTTGATCGTTGCTTTCCAGGCGTCTCCGTACTTTTACATGTAAAATACAGTGAGCAAATGAAAACCAACAAGCCTCCAAAAGGCAATTGTTAATAGTTTAAAAAAAAACGCCGACAGGAGCTCTGTTTGCTTTGGGCAAAGATGAACGAGCGGAACCATCTCAGAGGGTCGCACAGGGTTCTAAATAATCTTGAATACAAGAGGGAGCACCTGTGGCAACAATCACCTGTTTGATGGTGACGCCAACGTGCCTTCGATTCCCGCAGTGAATGAGTGCATCGCAAAGTTCTCACGTCTGTCAGAGTGATGGAGCGTCGAGCCTTTGTGTGCTTGTCTCAGATTGCGTCTTCTGTTTCTGCACGTGAACCCCGCCTATACACGGTTCACTATTCACAAATTTACCAGCAGTTGTACCTTGATTTAAGCGCTTAACCCATTCTAGGACCACACTCATGACTATTTACACACATCAGAGCAAATTTCCCCTACTTAAATCAATTAAACTAAGGGTTTTTAAACTCATCATTGTAATTTTTTCCCCCCACAATATTGCGATGTAATATGCGACGATGGAGTCAGCTGTTCTTTGCACGCGTTTTCATATTGTGTGTGTGTTGGACTGACTGTCTCGGTCAATAAACGGCTGAAAGTGTGTCGTAACCGTGGCTCTCCGTCCTGTTGCATGCTTTCCCTCCAGACAAACTATCTCGGTCGGCCTGCGTGATCACAGGCGCATGTTCGCGTGCTAGGATGCTGGCCGACTCCCTCCACGAGGCCTTTTGTAGCCTAGAAATGGTACGTAAATCGGAGCCATTAACATGTCTGTGTCGCACGCACCCGTTTATTTTCCTCCGCAATGGGAGCATCAATGAGCCCGTGTTAATATGAGCGTCATCGGGGTGGTCCGCTGGTGAAACGACTGGGCTGTCTGTGGTCAAACAAGTAATGAAGTGTGACTGGATGCATGCAGGAGAGCAGATGGCCGTCACATTTGCTGAACCGCGGCACTTTTGTTTGATTAATTGTGGTGTGGGCGGCCTTCATTCCTTTGTTGCTTGCTAGCTCATGTTACGACCTCGCAGACAGAAGTGGGGGGGGGGGCAGTCACATGACTTGACTCGAGTTCGACTAAAGTTGCCAACTTTATTGCTTGAGATTTGCTGGGTGAAAATTTTCTGAAAGACTGACGTCAGGTTGCAACGATTATTCAAATAACTGTTCTGATCCAATTACAAAAGGAGTCAAAGGAATGTTTTTCGACACAAACTAAGCAATGAGAGCAAACGACAGAATTTTGGGATCTTGAAAAAAGAAGCCGTGGGACTGCAACAAAGCAGAAGAGGCTCACGCAACTGCACGTCTACGCTAAATAACCCACTGACTGGCGACTGTCACTCCAAAAGCCAGCTGCTAACTTGAATTTACAACGGCCAACTCGACACTCCCATGGTTGTTCGTCTCTCAACCCGACTCCCTTTCGATCGACCGGGGGCGACGTAGGCCATCGTCCCGCGCTACCGAACTGCGTTCGCCCATCCCTTGGGACCGACTGACCCATGTTCAACTGCTGTTTACATGGAACCCTTCTCCACTTCGGCCTTCAAAGTTCTCGTTTGAATAATTGTCTTGGGGTTCGATTAAGAGTTAGGATTAGAGCCCTGGGTAAGGGTCACGTGTTAGATTTAGGATTAGAAATTATGGATTAAATTTCGGGTTAGATTGTTGACTGTAGTAGATGGGGCTCTCACATGGGTGAATGTTGTGGTGACAAAAACACAAACTGGAAGGCTCTTAAGACCTTACAACACAGGTGTCAAAGTCAAGGCCCGGGGGCCAGATCTGGCCCGCCACATAATTTTCTGTGGCCCGCGAAAGCAATTCAAACATGGCAAATTCCATGAAGCTTGCTAAAATATGTCCCAAAAGTTCAAATTCTCTTATGTAATAAATGAGAGAGACATTGTCAAGCATTTTTTGTTGCCAAACACCCCATTACAATCACTTAAACAATAGTTCCCGAAGCTATTAATCTTGACTTCTTTAAATGATTTCAATCATAATGGCCGTCCAAGGAAAATGGGACCTAAAATGTGGCCCGCGACGAAAATTACTTTGACACCCCTGCCTTAAAATGTTACATTTCATGAATACCGATACGAATAACCTGTGCGGAATGTCTCTTGTCCTCCAGGAGCTGGACATCATCCCAGATGTGATTGGTGACAACGGCGGGTATCTGCACAAGGCCTGGAACTTTATCCAATTTTTTGTACGTTTACATTTTTTCACAGGAAGGGAAACCTCAGTTCCTTCAAACAAATTTACTATCTGGCCGCATAACAGAGAAAAAAACACATCTGCTCTCAAAGATGTTATCTTGATTTGGATTTTCTTGGCGTTACAGATGAATGTCTCTGACTTGGCTCAACTGGAGACCACGTTTGCGGCGATAGAGGCGGCCCGTCAAACACTTCTACATCCGGTGGTTGTCATCGTGGTGAGCAGTTCTGCATCCGTAATCGTACACGGGACAACAAAGTGTTATCTTTATATGCCTGGGATGAAATCTAGTCAGGAAGGCTGAAAAGAAGACTCAGAGCCCAGGAGTTGGGGACCACTGCTATAAGGGGCAACAATCTCCCATATTCTTCATAGGGAAAGAAAAAACAGTATGGCAGGGTGATGAGGTACAGCGGCAAGACGGAATCCATTAGTTTTGAGGGAAATGCCATTAAAAACCAAGCAAAATTACCCAGGCTGACCCATTTCGCCGGCATGAAGTCAGTTGGGGCAGTTGCGACTTTGAGAAAAGTTCAAACGGCCTCCCGAATTTCACGCTTTTAAGCGAAGCAACCCAAAGTGTTTGTCTTAGGTTCTGTGTGGCAGCAGTCAGCATGTTACTTATCACAGCTTTGGTCACATGGTAACAATCAGAGGAAAGTTGTTGGTGGCGCAGCCGCCTCTGGGGCGGAAAAAAAGCAAGCTGCTGGTTGAGATTCTTGTTTTGTCTAAGAAAATTGGATTGAAATGAAAGCGGCGCGCCCGCCCCTCAAGTCATGCCGTTTGGGTACCAGTGGTGCAATGGAAGTAAGTCACATATGTGCAAGTCAGAAGTCATTCTTAAGTCCTAATCTTGAAATTTCAAGCAAGTCCCAAAGGACTGCGGTCAAGATCTAACAAGTCAAGAAGTCAAGTCCCCACTACATTTCCAGCAAGGCGAGTCAAGTCGTTTTTGGTGTTAAGAAATCCAACTCCATTCATATTCATTCACACATTAGCAACTTTGCACTCAATATCTTTTAACTCGAGTCAAGTTATGTGATTTGAGTCCCCCCACTTCTATTGTGTAGTATTTGGACAACGTAGCCACGCTTTTTGTTTTCCACAGGTCCATTTAAGCAACGCGGATCGACGGGCAGTTGAGCCGGCAGCCTTTGCCGAATTGGCCTCGACAGCCAAGCTCCGCAATATTCTCTTGTACGGTGTCCATGTGCAGCAGTCAAAGGTAAAGCCCTTCGTCTTTTCATGTCTGACTTTTCCCAGCCAGCGCATTGTTCCCGAGCGATGGCTCTTTTTAAGAGCAGCGAAACTAAACACGCCAGCCGCTCTTTTGTACATGATTTGTTGTCATGTCTTTTCTCGAATGAATGCCTGTTGCTGGTTTTTATCAACCGGTATAAAGGCCTCCTTGGAAATTGATTCATTTCGTTGTCATTATTCTTATGTGCGCCCCCCCCCCCACAAAAAGCTCCCATGAAGGGTAGGAAGTAAAACCTTTCTCATATTCTGGTTTGAAAGCAGCCATTTAACGTTCAACATGTCAATTTCCAGGGTGCTTTAAATGTGAGTAACTGCAATAACTCCTCTCTGGATGCTCCGACTTCCTTTCCAACTCTGTAACTCCCATCAAATTCACCACTCCTGTGCTCACGAGTGAAACGTAAACGTTTCACCTCTTTCTTGAACCGAATGCTCAATAAGTCGGCTCACTTTGCAGTTGAAAGCACTTTGACCTCAGCACGTGTTGTGAGGAGAGTCATTGGAAAGCATGCGGTCTACGTCCAGGTTCTAAACTCATCGCTTGGTCATTATAGTGGAGTCATCTGTCGGAGCGAATGAGAAATCGCAAGCTTCACATGAAGTCAAATTAGGACTTTTTTTTTTTTTTTGGACACAGGATATATGTTCAAGAGTGACTTTGACACTGGGATAAATGAGGCTTCTCGGGCTGATCTGTCTTCATGAATCAAATATGCTGCGTGTCGAGGATTGATCTGTTCTGTTCTCAAAAAAAAAAAAAGGAAAAAAAGAGGAAGGACAAGATATAGAAGTTGTTTTCTCCGTGAATACATCTGCGTTTGATTTGACGATCGCCTGTTGGACGTTGCGGTTCTCAATTACGGAGATGAATGCTAAAGTGAAAGTCATGGTGATACTCTACATGTCGCAAAATACAGATTGGGATAAATCTCTGTCCTTTCTGATCTTAAAATAGATCATTCTTTGCAGAAGTACTGGCTGTGTCCCACATGGGACTACAATCTCACAAATTTTCCAGAGAGCAGAGAAGAAAGTGGTCGACAGCACAGAACTGTGTGTCCAAATGTGACAGCAAGCTTCTGCATCTGAGAGGAAAACTATTCAGAGACAGTGGATTGAGGCCTCCAGAAAAGTTGGGTCTCCCATAATTTTTATATGTACAACGGCTTCTGTCATCTATGTGATAACAATCGTCCATATCGCTCATCTACTTGGGAAGAGAAACTGGATGAATAGTAAAAGCGAGTGGGTGGATGCATCTCAACACTGAGTGGAATAAATCTGCCCTCTATCGTCTAAACTAGATCATTCTTTCCAAATGAGCTTTCAAATGACCTCAAAGGTCCTCAGTGAACCACTAAAGTCCCCATTTAATGCATCATCCAGGCTGCTTTGGCCAGCGTTGTGGTGGTTAGCTGGTCAATTTGCAGCACACTTGCGCCTCTGTCCAAAAATTAAGAAATTATTTGGCCTTGGTAAAGGTTTTCGTTTCACTCTGGCCGCGAATTAATAATAGAGTGACGTCTGCGTTAATTTCCTGTTGAGTCAGGTTTACTCTGAAAAAGACATTTTGAAAGAGAACACAGAACTAGTGTAACTATTCGCACTGCCAAGTTGACCAGAATTTGTCAGATTGCATTCGATGGCTTTTAAAGCATTAAACACGTCATCGGAACTTAATTTGGAGGCATTTGGGGGAAAAAGGGCAAGTTGTGATCACACCTGGCTACGGTTTCGGAGAAAGTCAAACCGGCAGGAAAAAATAAACTGCAATCTGGTTTCTACTTGGCAAAAAAGGAGTTCACAACTGCCAGTGGTTTGTTTTTATGGATTCCAAAAAAAAAACAATACATAATGTTATAATGTTATTGTATAACATTATGTTATACAATATGAGTTTCCCCCATATTCTCAACTGTTTCAGAGTCACGTGACTGTTCTTTCTAGAGCCGTGGCTAAAATTATACGCAGGAACAATTTTCAGATATGCCGCCGGTTCTGCACAGATGCCTGCTTATTGAAGAAACAATGTTTATCTCTATTTATACTCATATGAAACCTAACCGTTAATTTCCCCTTGATTCCCAGGTGATACCTATAAAGTCTGATGTTTCCAAACTGGTATATTTCAAAAATTCCCGATATTGATTTCTCATGGCAAAAAGATCTCTTGCAAAATTTCAAGTTCAGGGAAACATCTGGACAAAGCATTTCTCTCTGGTAGTTGTTCCACCCTCTGAGGACACAGCCAATCGTCAGGTGTGCGCTATGGTGTGAAAACTTAAAGCTGCATACTCTGACATCAGCCCCCCCCAGAAAAAAAAAAGTGACACCGTGTTGTGAAAGCGTCTGCGGTATGCGGCATATTGGCGTGGATAGGAAGTGTCACAGGATCCTTCCCCTGAGCTCAATCCCTCTCCCTTGTCACCCTCTCAAAAGACACTTGTCAGTCCGATGTCAGGCCTGATGCATGGCTGTTGTAATTAGCGCAGTGAGAGCCCTGATATTTACCCAAGCCCGTATTTCCTCCCCGGCCCGGGAATCCTAAACCTGTGAAGAGATTAGCCGGCACGGGGAAAGAAAAGAGCAGCAGAGAATGGAGACGACCTCAGGTGAAAAACATTCCGCGGGGTCTATTCTCCCGGACCTGTTCACATCAAGGTCTGAAAGGCAGACGGGTGAAACCCGATCCTACCCAAAGAATCTTTTACCGCAACACCCTACGAGTTGCACCGTGGTCTGGGTCAAGGGAGATTAGGGACAACGGGAATCTCTGCGGTTTCAGCACACTCCCCACTTTTTCTCAGGCTAAATCCCTGCAGTTATCACCCATGTTCAATGAAGCTCTGGTGTTAAATGGCGAGGAAGCGCGTAGCCTGAAAGTTTATCTCTTGTAGGAAGCCGCAAACACATTCTTTGAAGCCCCCCCCACCCCCGCGTCATGTCAGTTACGGGTGCTCTTTCTGTATTGAACACATACACAAAACGCAATGTATTATCGGACGCAGGCACGCTAAAACGTACGCTAGCTTAAACAATACGCTAGCATGTATGCATGCTAGCACATGTTTTCAAAAAATAGCGGGAGTAAAACTGAGTTTTGTTGTACTTTATTGAAGTATTTAACACAATGCACTCTTTTTTTTTTTATCAATCCTCATTCTCAAATCCATCAAATGTCCTCATCTTCTGTATCCGAAATGAACAGCTGGGCATTTTTCATAATCAAACACGCCAGGTTACCTCGCGTCACCGTCAAGTCTCTTTGCCGTGCGGCTCCTCGGAAATGAATTTTGGGGGTAAATGTTGAAAAGTGCTCCGATAGCGTGTTTGATTATTTTTTTTGTCCTGCGGCAGAAGCTACGGAGTTGTAGTTCGTGTATAGCGTTTTGGGGGTTGAACTAGCACGATGCGGCACATGTGCATGGTTATCAAGCCGGATCTTCTGTGAAAGAGAGCCAGCTCCAGATGTGTGAAACCCGAGCGCCTCAAGTTGGCTCTGAGAATTGCTTATACCAGACTGTGTTTGCTCAGCTTTGATTTGTCAAATTAAAAAGATGGAACTCAATTCAGGCATTGAATCAGACAAGTGGTTAAATTGGGTTCCGAAAATAAAAGTGGAATACAATGTCATGACATTTATGGGCGTGGCCACTAATTTGGAGATGTTTCTGACCACCCAGCTTTGTCTTCTTGCTTGCTTCTCCTCAGTTGTCATGTGAGGGGAACCAGAGATTACGCACAGATTTTTTTTTTCTTCAGACAAAAGAAAATGCAACCAGATGCCGCCAAATGCCAACTCCTCGAAAAGATTTGATTGGACCTGCAGCAACATCAACACAAAAATGCGAACACAACTTCACGCTCCAGTTGGAATCCTGATAAACACTTGCCACCCAACGTGAATTTCAGGCATTTCCCACCATGGAAAATTAGACACAACTTCGAGTTAGTAGAATACCTCGTCGTGCAACTTTCAGGGGTACGAGATAGGGACAAGCACGTTGATTTCGTGGTTAGCGAGCACAGTTGTTGTGCACCTGTTCCTGACACCCTGCCACCTTTGCCCTACCGCATACCCTCGACAGTTCCGTGCGTTCAGGCTCTCGTGAGCTGATAAAAGGACAGGAACGAAGGCCAGGCCAAAAGACGGAATGTGCCATTTGTGTGTGGAATTGTGTCACTTCATCCATCACACTCCTGGCCTGCATGCTTTTCTCTGACTCCCACTAAACATCCAGAGTTCTGCTCTTTGTTGAGCGGTATGTCCGTCTAGTTCTTCACTTCCCCCTGGAAAGTATCCGTTAAGTTCATACCTCCTTACTGTCTAGTTTTGGCTTCTCTCAAAAGACGCTGAACATTAAGAGGTGATGAACGAACTGCTGTGTTGAAAGAGCTTTCGCGAAAGGCTTGGATGCTCACGGTTGTTCTCACCGGGAGGTCCCAAAAGTGACAGATTTGCTTTCTTTACGGCCGGAAAGAGTCTTCATTTTCCTAGATTGCAATCCCTTTCAGGTGAAGCGAGGCAGAGTGGGGAACCACGCGGGCGTGTCAATGCGCAGTGTAAAAACACGGTGGGGTCGAATTGGAATAGTCTTCCTGTCAGTGTCAAGGGGGTTATCAAAGTCCTCTCGATGTCAAGACGCAATTCAGATGACTGGGATTACTGTCGGTTTATTATTATGCACACTGGATCTATTATTTAAACTTTAAAACGCACTTTAATCCTTTTAAAGTATTCCTCCTGAGCATCGCACGGTTCACCAAATATGGGGCAGAGCATGTCACATCGAGTTGAAGTTTACTGTAAAAATAAGGGTTAAAAACAAACACCACCAAAATGTTCAATCAAGTCATATTTTGTCAAATCAGAGGCGGCTTCCTTAGTGCTAACATATTATGCTTAACACCATTGGTGGGGAAATGGAAATTAGCAGAAATGTTGCAGTACAAGACTGATTGGAGTAAATCGTTATTGCCGTATTTTTCGCACTATAAGGCACACCTTCAATGAATGGCCGATTTTAACTGTTTCTATAGATAGGGCACACCGCAGTACAAGACGCATAGAATAGAAGCTACAATAGTGGCTGCGGTGTCATTATGCAGCCACTAGATGGAGCTACGTTAAAGGGAATACAATACAATACAGCTTTATTTATATCAAGCTTTCACAACTGCCTCAGCTGTAAAAAAACGCTTTACAGAACATTTAAAATACTACATCCAGGAAATCAGAATATTGGTCCATATATAAGGCACGTCGGATTATAAAACGCATTGTCGGCTTTTGAGAAAATTGAATGCTTTTAGGCGCGCCTTATAGTGCAGAAAATAATTAACGTTAAGTCACTTAAAACATGTATTGTAAATCGTGCCGTTGTAATTTTGTGCAGTGTTGCAATCTTTTTCCCAGCGCTTTTGTCCTCATTGTCATTTGTTCACAACCTCAGAACTGTGAGGCACGTAGCTCATTTATTCGCCTTTTTTCCCCGCCACCTCAAAAATAGAATTACAATAAGTCACTTGAACAAGTGTAAAATCCAGCCTTGGTAATAAAAGCAGACTTAACTTCTGCCATTGACAACCGACCGTGAACAAGCTTTAATAAACCGACATCCTGACAGTCAATTCTCGTACAAAGGCAACATTTTATTTGCCAGTGGAAATTTTCTAGTCTCGTAAATGATGCGTTAAACACCAATCGAATGCCTCCATCCATCACAGATTCTGTTGGTCACCGGGCAGTTCCAATTTATTCCAAATGGCACCCTTCGAGACCGGCCACCCCTCAGGATACCAAGGTTGGGGGGGGCTTTTAGAGAGACTTGCGTACACATGGCTTTGACTAGTTCGGTGAAGAGCTTGAAGACGCTGATAGGGATCAAATACAGGATATATAGAACTGTCAGAGCCAGTGGAAAGTAGTTTTCCAGACGTAAATCAACCTTGGCATTAATGCGACTGCAACTGAAGGTTTTGAATTCCTTATCTTTGTAAATCATCTCATGAGAGGATTGGCTGAGTTGTGTGCGTAACACGCATGAACTCTAAACCCCACTTTTCTATATAAACTGTCTGCGGTTGCTTGCACACGAGCTGTCAGGACAGGCTTAGTCATTACGATACATATTCAGTCCTGCTTTGAGGTACAAATGACCCAACTTATACGTTTTTGGAGATACTGCACATGCCATCTTTCGGACAATTGTCTGATTTGACCTGTGAGCGCAAACTTGAGACTGGAGCCATGCATGGTGGCCGTGAACTCAACTTGAAACTGCCTATGTTAGACTACACAAATGCAGCCTGATTAAGAGCCGATATACGTGTCACAGGCAAACGTAGTGTCTCAAAGCCGATTTTGAGTTGTCTTGTGTAGTGTGACATACTCGACGAATGATCGTGAGACAATTGGGACACTTCACGACCACGAAAGTCAGAATTTTTGTTCGTCTTTCCACATAGTGTGACATGGTCTACGTTTTACTTCGATCGGTTCTTCGGCATTGACCAATAGGAATACGGTGCCCGCCTACTTATGACGAGAGACTGGACGTGTCGCGCACCATCACAATGCAGTGTTGAGTATTTAAAAAGTGACTTGAACAAAAGGGGAAATATCGAAAAGTATACGTAGCATTTCAGCTCATGCTATGTTTGCTAACTGCAAAGCTAGGAGCTAATTAGCATGAAACAAATTATCGACCTCAAGCTCTTTGTACGTCCCCTTTGAGATTCCAGACTGCGGGGAAATGCACTGACGGTCAAAAATCTTCTTTTTATAAATAGGCCAAAGATTAATTTAACCCTCTCAGGGACGGCGGTAACTGCAGTGGACGGCTTATCGTGTTATCGAGTTACAGGGTGCATGAAAGGGTTCAGGAGGCCATAAAGGCTTTCTGAAATATAATTCTCGGGCCCCTGGGTCTCCTTCTCTCATGGTTTGGGCATCCCACCAGTGGTCTTGGTGAGCTGTTATTTAATTAGGACTCTTGGCTCATCTTGAAGTAGAAAAAGCAAAGTGGGAGCCCTCCGAGAACTTGGGCGAGGGTAACTATCCAACTTCGTAATTACCCAAAGAGACCTTTTGGACTTCAAAACGTTTATTGCGTTGGTGGCATTTGAGGTGGGGGGGGCAACCGCTTACTGTGTGGTTGCCCAGTACCCCCCCCCCCCCCAATCCCTCTTCGTCTTGCTCCCTCTAAGACCTGTCCAGAGTCCTCCCTGACTGAGGTCTCATCGGTTAAATAGTTGCAGTGGCGGCATCAATAACAATAACAAGGCCCTTTTGCTTGTGTTTACGTACACGCCTGCACATGGGAATGATTGGGAACCGTTTCGCTTTGAGCTCGTGCCCAATCTTCCATGGGGGCAACCGCTTACTGTGTGGTTGCCCAGTACCCCCACCTACAGAATATTAAATCAATGCTGTCACCTCATTTGGCAAAGAAACGGGCTCCGCTCAGTTGAAGACATTATTTTTTTTTTTCCACCCATCAAATGACGTTTGTGTAGCACAGTGGCAATGCTTTGCACATCTGCTTCCCAGTTCTAAGGTTCTGTGTGGACTGGACCGTTGCAAATAAATATTTTTTAAACGGCAGATGGTGACTCACACCTGTACATTGAGCCATTTGATCGATGGATGCGACGTGAAATGGAGAGCCCGCATAGTCTTATAAGGCTGTACATTCCGTATATAGTACTACTTTATCACTTTTACTAAGGCAACAAAAACTGTGGAACATTCACGGAAGAAGCGGGTTTCTTCAAGAGTGAGGATGGGTTTGCGTGTGTTGCTGCCCCGTGTACGTCAAAGTACGTAGCGGTTAACATTTTATGTTAAATGTCCTGTAAAGGGCTTTGTTACAGTTGCAGCTGTTGCAAAAAGATGTATTTCATCCACAGGAGACTATATAGTTAAATATTGTTGTAAAGCACCTATGTTTAATTTATTTTAGATACTCTATTTGTATGGCTTGGTGGCCGGCTAGATCTTGCTAGCTTAAAAACCGGATATCTATTTTTAGCATTTGTGAAAGCTCATTTGCATTTTGATCGGCTGTAATCTACAACGGTGCCACATCGTGAAGCGGCGATTCAAATACTGAATGGCGGCAAAAAAAAAAAAAAAAACAGTTGCCAAGAAACTGGCACACTCATGAAACGGCGAAAGAGTTCCGTCAGGTTTCAGGCATATGAGCACTTTTGTAAAAACATTTTCTGTCTTCTTCCCGAAGTCCGAATTTCGAGTTGCACGCCTTCACTGTAGTAACACTTTGTGCCACAACATGATGGGCAGCACTGAGCTCAACTGGAAGAGATGTAGCATAATTGACAGCAAAGAGGCAGAGAAGGTCCCCAATGACCATCATATCTATTCCAAATTATGCTGAGCAAATTTCTGTTAGCCTGCCTCGCAATGCTGAAAAAGTCCCATGTCAAGAAAAAGGACATAAAAAGTGCCAAGAAAAGATTGGATTAGTCCATAACGGACATGGCAGAGGACGGGCGGAAAATGTCCCGGTGCTCAGCCTTTATCCTAAACATGCATCAACTAACATCTGCAATCACACTCCTTCAGATTCGTGCCAATCAATGATGACACTTCTGGCATCGGGTGTCCGTGTCCTGAGGCTTTGCAGTGGTGGAAAGTGCTCTCGTCTAGTAAAAAACGAAACCCCAAATCTCATAAAAGCTCAGTCAACCTTTGATATAGAAAAAAAAATAAATAAAGCGAATAGCAACAAGCTGAAGATGAGTGGCTGGCCTTTAAACAGGTGAGGCATCGGTTAAGACTCGGAGAGGCGTTTTGCCTTGAGCGCTTACTTTGCCGTTTCATCAGAGGGATTTACAAAAAAACTGTTTGGCCTGCGATGAAGACGCGCTAATCCCACCGAGGATCACGTTCCCCCTCCCCAATTCCGCGTCAGGAGCGGTAGCCCCAGCTCCCCCCTCCCGCCATCCACTTCCAGTCCCTTTGATGCCTCAACTCTTTGTTGTTGTTTAGTAATTCGACCCCCGGAGATCACATTTTTCGAGACCGACTGGTTAGTATTTGTGTGCCACCGTGCAAACGGCGACTTGATTCAATAACGCTCGGCTTTGAAGCTTGATTCAAAGACTGCACGCGTATCGGGAGGGGTTGGAATTGAACGAGCAGCGGAGACTTTCTGGGATCCTCCTCGGTGATCTTGACTTCCCCTTTTTTGTTTTGTTTTTCTGTCTTCTGTCGAATGCTAATGACTCTTAAACTTGGGAGATTCCCAACCAGCGGGTATGAGACATTAGTACCTGGCTGCACAAAGAAACTGATTTTTTTTTTTTTTAATGTTGCTTGCTTCCCATTTTTAACATCTGGTCTCCGTGAAGAAGGATTTTCTTCAGGGACGATGACCAAAACAAAAGGACAGCGTAGACTAGATGAAAGTTATGAATCATCTGTTCCATTCGTCCCTTTGCGAATTGATCCAGCCACCTAGCAGTCATCCTTTCATGTCGGTTGATTCACGTCGTCATCCGTCTCTAGTCCTGAATTCATCAGTTCTTCCATCGGTCACTCACTCAACCATTCTGTTCCGTTTATCAATGCATTCATCCACTCATCAGTCCATGACCCAGTCATCCATCGGCCCATTCATCAGGTCATCTCCTCCACCCTGGACTCATCTGCACGGCACCAATACATGCATTCCTTTATCTAACAATCTGCCCATCATTCATCCATCCATCCATCAGTGCATTAAGCCCATCAGCAATCAGTTATTCATTCATCTCTTTGCGGCATTTGCCTCCTTTTGAAAAAAAATAATCAAGTAACATAATCTCCGTCCCTGGTTGTGATTACAGTCTGCTTTGTATCATTATCCACGGTCAGGCCCGATGATACGCTTCGCTAACACAACTCGTCACGTGCGCTGTGCGTGAAGCCTCGTCTGTCCAACTCTTCAAAACACACAAGCTGCTTGGTCAAACTTTGACGCTGAGTAATATTTGTGTTTTTATGGCGAGTCATCAAACGTCCTTTCAAAACAACAACTCAAATGCTTCCGAACGTGGCGTCATAGATCGGTATATCGGGTTCAAATTGCGTAGCAATATTGAGCAAAAAAAAAAAAAAAAGTGTTTGGGCGACCAAAACAGGACCGTTTCGCACTTTATCATTGCCAAGCTGTCTTGGATATGTAGTTCAAATTCCGTAGCAATCAAACTTTGAAGGACGTCTGAAAATGCCCTAAAGGATTTGAAATAAAAAAATAAAATAAAAAAAATCGAGGGGGGGTGAAATTTAAGAAAACTGAGTAGGAAAGGAAAAAAAAACCAAAACAATAGCAAAAGCAAACCTAAAAAAGACCTCGGTGGCCTGTTGTGTTTAAATGTGACATTTTGAAAACACCAAAGCGTCTTCATTTGGTTGCGCAATTCTTGGAAAATTGCTCTCACGTGTCAGGGGAATAAAAGAACGAACAAGGCACGCACAAGCTCACGCCGATTACTCTCATTAATCAACAACAACGAACCAACCGCCGCCGCATTTATCATACCAACCGCTCGTCCCAATCATCCGCTCGTTACATAGAATTGCGTCGCAGGAATAAAAATTGTCTTAATCTCTGTATCACCAATCATGAACACTAGATTTGTTGTTTCTTTTCCCAGGATGCCGAGCGATGGGCGAGGTCTGTGGCAAAAGTGGCCGAGCTGACATCAGCTTTGATTCGGGAGCGGAGCGAGGCTTTGGTGGGACAACTTCTTCAAGCGTGACACACTTCAAGAAAAAAAATCAATCACATTCAAATAGACCGGGAAGCACAAGCTGCCAGTCATCTGCTTAGCCCGCCTCCACATCTTGATCGGAGTCTTTTTTTTTTTTCCTCACTGTGACGAATAAATTGACTTGGACATGTGGAATTGCTGGAATGTCCCTTTAATGCCCTCCAGGCCGATGCTTTTCTTTCATATTTAGGGTGCTTGTTCAAAAAGAAAGGAAAAAAAAGGTTTAACTGATTCTTCCTCACATGAAAATGCATTGGGAGCTGGGGTATTTTGACTCCCCCACCCCACCCCTAACCAAAAATATCTCATTTGAGTAAAGATGATTCATTTTACCATACAAACATGGACACTTGCATTTAATACTTACAAGATCTCTATTTAAAAAAAAAATTCTTAATTTCGCAGTTAAAAAAGATTTAAAAACTTTAATTGCTTCATATTTGTATTTTTTTAACATACACTTTGTATTTTTACATTTATTTATTCACTCTAATTGCCCCATGGGGATAAATAAAGTTTTCTGAATCTGAATATATAGCTATATAAATCCCCCCAAATAAATCAATATATAAGCCGTTGACATTTATATTTTTATGTATTTTTAAATGTGAAAATGTCAAAATAGAAGTAAAATGTTTTATAAACACTGAACAAAATATTTAAAAAAACATTTCAAATAAGTGCAGTGTATTTTATTTCCATTGTTCATATTATTTAAAATAGACTCAAATAAAAGTCAATATTTGGAATTTATCTTTGCCCATCTCAACCTTGAGGTTCAAAAAATTGAATAAAATTAGAATGTTTTAAATACATTCTAAAATATTTTTAATGGGAAACAGCTATCAATAAAAATAAAACGTTTGAAAGTATTTTACATATTTCAAAGTACTAAAAAAGCAAACAGTTTATGCGTTTTTACACATTTATAAAGAATATCGAAAAAACAAATTAACATTTCTGAAACAGTGTCGCTCATTAAAACTTGATTAAAGTGATTTGATTTTCGTCTTCTCGACAGAGCTGCACTTACTTCATCACTATAAAATGCTGCCCCCTGCGGGGCTTAAGTAATCATTGCATCCACAGTTGATTCGCCTGGGAAGCAATCGAAAGATTCACTCGTTTCATGGGGAAATACACACAAAAAAGTTTTGTTTTTTTTTTAATCCCTTCAAGTCTCATTAAATATAAACGAAAGAAAATAAAAGGTCTATATTCCCAAACTTACTTTCTCCTGATGATCCTTTGAAAATGTAGACTTTCATGGAAATTTTGTCAAGTTTATTTATTAAA
This sequence comes from Hippocampus comes, assembly GCF_001891065.2. Classification (NCBI taxonomy): domain Eukaryota; kingdom Metazoa; phylum Chordata; class Actinopteri; order Syngnathiformes; family Syngnathidae; genus Hippocampus; species Hippocampus comes. Next base: position 1,074,383 of record NW_017805539.1, on the reverse strand, counting down.
CGCACCCTATGGAAACGAAACCCTGACACAACACCATCTAAATGCACATACAGTACTGCGCTTATAAATATTTCACAATGTACATATTTTGTCTCGTCGCGGTTCTCCCCGAGTTTCTCTCTCCACTCAAAGACGGGGCATCCGAGTTGCGCAGCGGATAAAATAGATGCAACGGCTCTTAAAATGTCCGCGGGAGCCTCAAGTGGTTTTGGATTTGTTGTGTTCAGCGAATGGATGTGTGGTGTTTTTTGTTGTGTACACACTTGTTGGGGGGGTCACTGATGTGCGGAGGCGGTCTGGCTGTTGGCGTCCACGTGAAGTTGCTTCATGGACTCCGAGGCCTCGTCCACTGCTTCACTCTCCTCTGAAACACACCCACACAACTCAAAAGTGAATTTTCATTTACAAAAGGGACACAGACTCATGACGTATATGAATCTCGCATAGTCGATACTCCAGACTTCTGAGCAGCTGTCCGCTGTGTTGACAGTTGTTCAATTTTGACATCAAGACTCTTTACATAACTTTTTTGAATAGCTGATCACTGTCGTGACTAATGTTCAACTCTAAATTCAAAAGATGTGTGCACAGACGGGGGCTTTTAGTGACTGATGTTAACCAACCTGTGACTTGGTTGCTTTGCGCTTGGTGCTCCTCTCGCTGCTCTTCAAGTTTCTTGCAGACTTTCTTATGCGTGAACCAGTGCAACTTCTGACACGCTTGGCCGCAGTAGGTCACCTGGTGGCAGAAACGGACAATACAATGGAGATGAAATCAATAAATACTGTGACCTCTGCCAAGGAACTCAACATGTCCTCTTACTTCATGGACATATTTCTGGCTATGGTTTTTGATTATTTTCATTATTCTCAAAGACGAATTAAATTGAGATTTTTCTTTTTTTCCCTCCATTATTTAAAAATGTCTCATTTATGTCATCTGAATTACCGTATTTTCCGTACTATAAGGCGCTTCGGAGTATAAGGTGCACCAATAACAATTACTTCTTGAAGAGAAATATAATTCAACTTCTCAATTTTTACATATATTTCATCAAAATCTGGCGGCAAGCCGGTCAATCGGTTAGCACGTCCGCCTCACACTGCAGAGGTCTCGTGTTCGATTTCGGGCTCCAGGCTTCCTGCGTGGGTTTTCTCCGGGTACTCCGGTTTCCTCCCACATTCCAAAAACATGCATGGTAGGTTGATGGAACACTCGAAATTGTCCCTCGCCGTGATTGTAAGCGCGAACGCTTGGTTGTCTATTTTGTTGTTTATCATTCATCAGAGGACTCAGTTGTAACTTGTAAAGATGTAGCCTATGAGCAAGTTTGCTTGTCGTGCGATCCAAGAAAGAAGCGAGCGCTCACCATTTTACAAATGGAGCATCTTTTCTGGGCTCCTTTGTCTCCACACGTGGTGCAGAACTCTGCGTCCATGAAGCCGACCTGACCCGTGATGGCTTGCGTCAGCACCGACAGAGCTGTGGGGTCGTTGCCCTGTTGCGGTGGAGGGGGAGAGAGAAAAAATAAAATAAAACAGTATTCATGTGTTGTGCATGTGCCTTTAAGGGGCAGGGCCTAGTGAGTGACATCAGTGGCTTAAGTCTGACTTTCTCCTCGCACAACCTAATGCTTGCTATTTCTGGATTAAACACCGTGTCTCGTTTGCAGTCATAGTAGAGGTACAGGCGGTGAACTCACGATGCTAACTGGAGCGATGCTGCGCACCAGCTGCTGCAGCAGCGTGGCGTCGCAGTAGGGGAACTTGCGCACACACTCGCGGATGAACTTCTCCTGGTACACCGGGAAGCCGTCGCTGTCTCGGCCTTTCAGCAGGCTGCGGGGAGGAAAAACGACGACGAGTCAAAAAATGTTAAATGTGAAGAGGATAAGAAGTCACACTGTAAGACTGTAGACGTAAGATGGCGAGAGCAAAAAATTACTTTCTGAGCACAGCTAATATAAAGTGAGCAGAATGAGGCGCCATGATATCGCAGTTCATCTTTCGTACCCCGAACGATATTGTGTTGTGGTTTTTTTTGTTTTGTTTTAAATAACTCGTTAGCCTCACGGTGCAGAGGCGCAGGGTTCAATTCCGGCACTAGCCTCCCTGTGTGGGGTTTGCAGGTTCTCCCCATGCCTGCGTGGGTTTTCCTCGGGTATTCCGGTTTCCCCACACATTCCAAAAACATGCACGGCAGGTTTACGGAGCACTCTAAATTGTCCCGAGGTGTGAATGTGAGCGCAAAGGGCTGTTCGTCTGTGTGTTCCCTGGCAACCGGTTCAGGGTGTCCCCCTCCTACTGCCCGAACACGGCTGCGATCGGCTCCAGCACACCCCCGTGGATGGATGGATGGATGATTTCTTGAATGGGTTTTTAAAAGAAACTTCCTGGAATGCCTCACATGTGAGAAAAGAGAAAATTGCTTATGTACTTTTCCACTGTTTATTGGACGCCTGGGGAAGAGTAAAAGACACTCAAAGCACACTTATGCGGAACCTGCTGTCAGCTGCAGCTGTCGCACAGACCTATCTAGTCAGGGGTCTGTTTTGTAAGCAGTACTAGTGGTCGGATCGTCGTTTTCCACCGAAATGGTTCGCGTACGTCCCACCATTTTTGAATGGCGGTAACGTCGTCCACATCGTCTCGTGTCACTGACTCGTGTCACTGGCCTTTTAACGAGTCCGTCCAGCTGGTCATCGCGCTCGTTGAGGAAAGAGACGCACTTGGCCAGCACGCAGCTGATATAGTGCATCTTCATGGCCAGCACTTCGTTCATGTCACGCTGTTTCATGCACTTCTCGCAGATCAGCTCCATCACGCGACGACACTTGTCCAGGGCCGAGGGAGAGGCCAGCAGCGGGTTCTCCTTCACCAGCAGCACCATCTGACACCGGAAAGGACGGAATCACTAAAACAGAGGAGGCGATTGGCCCGTGCCTGCTGCGTCTCCCTTCACGTCTCGAATGCTTTCAGAGCCTTTCATGACACTCTAATTGTCCAGAGTCATGCTATGGTGTTTCACATTTGGGTGTATCGTATTTAGTTTTGCTGACCGCATCAAAAAAAAAAAAAAAAAGATAATTGGTAAGACAAGTGGGCCGAAAGATGTTTTCTTTCTTTTTTAGCACAGGCACTAAGCGAGAGTTAGCGTGTGGGAGAGCTGAAACGAGAAAAGACACTTTTAAATTGTCTTTCTGTTTTGTAGATTTTCACCTATCGCAGGTGCGTCTGCGATATCCCCGCAATTAGCGCGTTTACCTTTTGGATGCCCCATATACATTTTTATGGCTAAGAAAGTCATTTCGCGGCACTGCTCTTTTCACCTTAACAGGGTTGAGGTTGGTACTCATGATGATCTTGTGAAGAGGTCCAGCCAGCTTCGGGGGCAGCTTGGGTTCCTTCTCCAGACCTTGGGCTTTGGTGTAGTAGTCCAGTCGGGCGCGAGAGAAGAAGTTGTTGATCACCGTCACGCAGTCGTGTTGACCTGGATAACAAGATGCCAGCTGCGTCAGGGTTTATGTTCATACTTGCGGGTCAATTACGATGTTTTTTTTGTTTTTTTTAGCCCATATGCAACATGCATCAGATTTGGTTTTATTCATGCAACTTCAACGGCACAATTCCACTTTTTTTTTTTTTTTTTGACCTGGACAACTTTCATATGTGGACATAAATCTGACAAGTATCCAAAGCAACGGCATTATGAGTGCTCAGTTCGTGCACATGGGAAGAGCACTTAGAAAAATGAATTATATCTTAAATCGCAATAGTGAGGGGGAAAATTTACAACTGGATTTTTCAAAATTGTTCAGCCCGACTTTACACTAAGCAACGGCTCATAGCTTGGGAAAAAAAAAATCGATTTTAAGTTGGCGTACTTGTGTGTGTGGTGTCCACACATACCAACAAAGGCGGCCATCTGCGCGGCGGTCCTCCCCACAGAGTTGACCACGTCTGTCTCAGCCCCAGCATCCAACATCATCCACGTGATGTCAGTCTTCCCTGTGAGCGCAAACAAAAACGGTGGGGG
>NW_017805539.1:980399-1053754 GCF_001891065.2 Hippocampus comes | reverse complement strand
CTGGCTGTTGGCGCCCACGTGAAGTTGCTTCATGGACTCCGAGGCCTCGTCCACTGCTTCACTCTCCTCTGAAACACACCCACACAACTCAAAAGTGAATTTTCATTTACAAAAGGGACACAGACTCATGACGTATATGAATCTCGCATAGTCGATACTCCAGACTTCTGAGCAGCTGTCCGCTGTGTTGACAGTTGTTCAATTTTGACATCAAGACTCTTTACATAACTTTTTTGAATAGCTGATCACTGTCGTGACTAATGTTCAACTCTAAATTCAAAAGATGTGTGCACAGACGGGGGCTTTTAGTGACTGATGTTAACCAACCTGTGACTTGGTTGCTTTGCGCTTGGTGCTCCTCTCGCTGCTCTTCAAGTTTCTTGCAGACTTTCTTATGCGTGAACCAGTGCAACTTCTGACACGCTTGGCCGCAGTAGGTCACCTGGTGGCAGAAACGGACAATACAATGGAGATGAAATCAATAAATACTGTGACCTCTGCCAAGGAACTCAACATGTCCTCTTACTTCATGGACATATTTCTGGCTATGGTTTTTGATTATTTTCATTATTCTCAAAGACGAATTAAATTGAGATTTTTCTTTTTTTCCCTCCATTATTTAAAAATGTCTCATTTATGTCATCTGAATTACCGTATTTTCCGTACTATAAGGCGCTTCGGAGTATAAGGTGCACCAATAACAATTACTTCTTGAAGAGAAATATAATTCAACTTCTCAATTTTTACATATATTTCATCAAAATCTGGCGGCAAGCCGGTCAATCGGTTAGCACGTCCGCCTCACACTGCAGAGGTCTCGTGTTCGATTTCGGGCTCCAGGCTTCCTGCGTGGGTTTTCTCCGGGTACTCCGGTTTCCTCCCACATTCCAAAAACATGCATGGTAGGTTGATGGAACACTCGAAATTGTCCCTCGCCGTGATTGTAAGCGCGAACGCTTGGTTGTCTATTTTGTTGTTTATCATTCATCAGAGGACTCAGTTGTAACTTGTAAAGATGTAGCCTATGAGCAAGTTTGCTTGTCGTGCGATCCAAGAAAGAAGCGAGCGCTCACCATTTTACAAATGGAGCATCTTTTCTGGGCTCCTTTGTCTCCACACGTGGTGCAGAACTCTGCGTCCATGAAGCCGACCTGACCCGTGATGGCTTGCGTCAGCACCGACAGAGCTGTGGGGTCGTTGCCCTGTTGCGGTGGAGGGGGAGAGAGAAAAAATAAAATAAAACAGTATTCATGTGTTGTGCATGTGCCTTTAAGGGGCAGGGCCTAGTGAGTGACATCAGTGGCTTAAGTCTGACTTTCTCCTCGCACAACCTAATGCTTGCTATTTCTGGATTAAACACCGTGTCTCGTTTGCAGTCATAGTAGAGGTACAGGCGGTGAACTCACGATGCTAACTGGAGCGATGCTGCGCACCAGCTGCTGCAGCAGCGTGGCGTCGCAGTAGGGGAACTTGCGCACACACTCGCGGATGAACTTCTCCTGGTACACCGGGAAGCCGTCGCTGTCTCGGCCTTTCAGCAGGCTGCGGGGAGGAAAAACGACGACGAGTCACAAAATGTTAAATGTGAAGAGGATAAGAAGTCACTTTGTAAGACTGTAGACGTAAGATGGCGAGAGCAAAAAATTACTTTCTTAGCAGAGCTAATATAAAGTGAGTAGAATGAGGCGCCACGATATCACGGTTCATCTTTCGTACCCCTAACGATATTGTGTTGTGTTTTGTTTTGTTTTGTTTTGTTTTGTTTTGTTTTAAATAACTCGTTAGCCCCACGGTGCAGAGGCGCAGGGTTCAATTCCGGCACTAGCCTCCCTGTGTGGGGTTTGCAGGTTCTCCCCATGCCTGCGTGGGTTTTCCTCGGGTATTCTGGTTTCCCCACACATTCCAAAAACATGCACGGCAGGTTTACGGAGCACTCTAAATTGTCCCGAGGTGTAAATGTGAACGCAAAGGGCTGTTCGTCTGTGTGTTCCCTGGCAACCGGTTCAGGGTGTCCCCCTCCTACTGCCCGAACACGGCTGCGATCGGCTCCAGCACACCCCCGTGGATGGATGGATGGATGATTTCTTGAATGGGTTTTTAAAAGAAATTTCCTGGAATGCCTCACATGTGAGAAAAGAGAAAATTGCTTATGTACTTTTCCACTGTTTATTGGACGCCTGGGGAAGAGTAAAAGACACTCAAAGCACACTTATGCGGAACCTGCTGTCAGCTGCAGCTGTCGCACAGACCTATCTAGTCAGGGGTCTGTTTTGTAAGCAGTACTAGTGGTCGGATCGTCGTTTTCCACCGAAATGGTTCGCGTACGTCCCACCATTTTTGAATGGCGGTAACGTCGTCCACATCGTCTCGTGTCACTGACCTTTTAACGAGTCCGTCCAGCTGGTCATCGCGCTCGTTGAGGAAAGAGACGCACTTGGCCAGCACGCAGCTGATATAGTGCATCTTCATGGCCAGCACTTCGTTCATGTCACGCTGTTTCATGCACTTCTCGCAGATCAGCTCCATCACGCGACGACACTTGTCCAGGGCCGAGGGAGAGGCCAGCAGCGGGTTCTCCTTCACCAGCAGCACCATCTGACACCGGAAAGGACGGAATCACTAAAACAGAGGAGGCGATTGGCCCGTGCCTGCTGCGTCTCCCTTCACGTCTCGAATGCTTTCAGAGCCTTTCATGACACTCTAATTGTCCAGAGTCATGCTATGGTGTTTCACATTTGGGTGTATCGTATTTAGTTTTGCTGACCGCATCAAAAAAAAAAAAAAAGATAATTGGTAAGACAAGTGGGCCGAAAGATGTTTTCTTTCTTTTTTAGCACAGGCACTAAGCGAGAGTTAGCGTGTGGGAGAGCTGAAACGAGAAAAGACACTTTTAAATTGTCTTTCTGTTTTGTAGATTTTCACCTATCGCAGGTGCGTCTGCGATATCCCCGCAATTAGCGCGTTTACCTTTTGGATGCCCCATATACATTTTTATGGCTAAGAAAGTCATTTCGCGGCACTGCTCTTTTCACCTTAACAGGGTTGAGGTTGGTACTCATGATGATCTTGTGAAGAGGTCCAGCCAGCTTCGGGGGCAGCTTGGGTTCCTTCTCCAGACCTTGGGCTTTGGTGTAGTAGTCCAGTCGGGCGCGAGAGAAGAAGTTGTTGATCACCGTCACGCAGTCGTGTTGACCTGGATAACAAGATGCCAGCTGCGTCAGGGTTTATGTTCATACTTGCGGGTCAATTACGATGTTTTTTTTGTTTTTTTTAGCCCATATGCAACATGCATCAGATTTGGTTTTATTCATGCAACTTCAACGGCACAATTACACTTTTTTTTTTTTTTTGACCTGGACAACTTTCATATGTGGACATAAATCTGACAAGTATCCAAAGAAACGGCATTATGAGTGCTCAGTTCGTGCACATGGGAAGAGCACTTAGAAAAATGAATTATATCTTAAATCGCAATAGTGAGGGGGAAAATTTACAACTGGATTTTTCAAAATTGTTCAGCCCGACTTTACACTAAGCAACGGCTCATAGCTTGGGAAAAAAAAAATCGATTTTAAGTTGGCGTACTTGTGTGTGTGGTGTCCACACATACCAACAAAGGCGGCCATCTGTGCGGCGGTCCTCCCAACAGAGTTGACCACGTCTGTCTCAGCCCCAGCATCCAACATCATCCACGTGATGTCAGTCTTCCCTGTGAGCGCAAACAAAAACGGTGGGGGTTGGCGTGTGAGTGACGTAGCGCGTGCACCTTTTTGGGGACGCCAACCAACCCGAGAGTCCGGCAAACATGAGCGCAGTGTATCCATGCTCGTGGTGGTTGCAGTTGACGTCGGCGCCGTGTCTCAGCAGCAGCTTGCACATGTCAGCTTTGCCCTTGTAGGCGGCGTGCATCAGCGGTGTCATGCCGTACTGCGCCGGGAGAGACGTTACGCAATGGAGAGTATTTACTATTAAACTGACATTTTATATATATTTACAAACACACAACTTTTCTGGGGAGGGAGAGTCATCTGTTTTGTTTTGAAAATCAAATGCAGCCCTTGGGTAAAAGTTCATCCATCCCTGGTTCAGAGGCTCACTGAGCTGAAGTCTCACAAGATTTGCTGACACCTTGTGTGATGACAAATTGTGATTAGCCTTTGAAGCATATTTTTCCAAAATGTTTGTGTTGAACTCCAATTTGTTACACAGTTATTTTACAGGTGAAAAGAAGAAAATGGTGTAAAGTATCAGAATGAGGGTAAAAAATTCAGGAGTGCTTTGTGTGGACAAATGGTTCAAAGGACCCCAAAAAAAAACTAAAGTTAATAAAAACAAATTTTCTCAAGTATTTTAGTTAGCGGTAAAGTCAAGATGGTAAAAAAATGCTTCAAACATCTGACTTTGACACAGGCGAGGACTTTGAAAGGAAAACAAAGACAAGAGAGGAAGTGAAGGGTTCTTCTACGCCTCCTTGGGGGACGCCAATGACTCCTTATAGCCCTTTCCCCACAAAATCAGCTACTGATGACATTTTTATATTGGAGGCTTGAGTAACATCAACACTGATATGTACTTTGCTCAGATTTGAGTCATGATGATAGAAAACTCAAAAAGATGGCTTACTAAAGCTGGGAAAGGTCAAATTAAATGTTTTCTTACCTCATCCAGGCAGTTGACTCTGACATCTTTGCAGCCCAGTAGTCTGGACGCCTCTTGGACATTTCCTGCAAAAAAAAAAAAAAAAAAAACTCATTTCAAATGTAACCTTCCTGATACATTTGTTTCTTCAGTGCATCACAAGAAAGAGGGAGGAGGAGAGCGAGACAGATGGATATGACAAGTGCACTTGTGAGTTACAACAGCTCCATTACTTTCGCTCTCATCATGCTGCGCCGTCCGCACTAATGCAGCCTTTTGGCCATGATAATACATCACGCCGGGAATATTTTCACCAATGCAACGCGAATAATGTATCTCTGAGAGGAGATGGAGAGGAGAGCTGGTGCTAAAGTTAAGTCAGAGAACTAACTAGGACAGCAAAACTGAACCAAGCCTTCTGAAAGCGTGTTACCTCCCAACAGACAACCCATTTGACTTTAGAAAACTGAAGTTGTTTTTTTTTACCTTCAAACAGCTTGTAGCAAACCTGAGTGACTCCATGCATAATGTGATTGTGAGATTTCGGTTTCGGTATCCCGGTGACCTCATATTGGTCACTGGAACCCTCTCTCTCATCTACTAACGGATTTATACAAGAAATGCAAAACCTGCACCTCCGTGGACGCTAATGCAAATATAAGGGGGTCTCTTTTGATTGTATTGCTAAGTGCCTTATATTTTGTGTGCAGCACTAGTGCTCAAGAAATAAAGTTGGACTTATAGTTGAGTATAGACTTTAACACAAGGTGTAAATATGCTACACTGGGTGTAGAGTGCATTACATGATGTAAACTTGATATAGCAGAGATTCACACGTTACAAATGGTATCGTAGACCGCGTAAAAGTGATTATATAAATATGCTTGTAAGTGCGGTTGTCGATGTGTAGCTCAAGAAGCCAGAAGTGCTGTCGGTATTGGAAAAAGCTAAAATTTAACGCATAACCATAACTGTAACTATAATCGGGACGTCAACAGTAGGTAGTGTGGTTCATCATGCAAGCTAAGTAGTACTAGCCGCATTGCATTGTGGGGCAGAACTTACCTGTCGTGATAACGTCAAACAACTCCTTTTCGCTGGGGGACAAGTCTCCCTTTTTGGCCGCACACATTTTGGCGATGTAAAAGGGACAAGAGCACTCAAACGCCTCGAAAAGACGAGTAGTGACGGCCTACTGGTTATTTGGAAAGATGAATACTACGCCTTCCGAGATTCTCCGGCATGAGCAGCAAGGCTAGCTCAGCTGTTACTCTTGTAGGGGATAGACCATTGTGGATTAACAGTAGGGGTGGATTTTTCTTTATTCGCGGCGTAATACAGATGTATAAAAGATTTTTTTAGGTACTACAAATTAATTATTAATAATAAAAAGACATGTATACTATCATTTTGCACCATCCGTTCATTTGAACGGATTAAAAACTGTTGCATGTACCCTGCTCTTTAGATAAAGTACTCACGCCCATCCGTGACGTTCTGGAAAGTTCATTCGGTCTCGGGGCAGTCGACGCGAAAAGTCCATGAAAGAAGGATTCTGTCTGTAATAATGATAAATCTAAATTTTATTTAATATTGAGGAAGAACTTAGTACATACGAGTATTACGCTGGTGAATTGCTCACTAAACATCTTCACTTGAGTATAATGAGAATTGTGAATAAGTGAGAGGTATTTGACGAAATTACTAAACACTTGACAATCATTTCAATTGAATTGGGAGTTGTCCTAAAATACAAAGTACAACCGATAGAGTGGTCTATGGCTTTCTGGAAAACTACCAACCAAACCAGGAAAGGGCTCCTTTTCGACTGACAAAATATTCAAACGAAGAGAATGTTCAGGTTATTAAGGCAAATATTTGAGGATTTTTGTGGTGCCCAACAGCCCTCTATCTCAGAGTAGATCTAGCTCTGCACTTGACAGCAGCTGATTCAGACCCCCCCCAAAAAAGAACTAACTGTAGTTAAGTGACCATTTTCTTTCTTCAGGATCATTAACGTGATCTCATCATAAATCAGCCATCCAGCACAAAGTGGAACAAACTATTTTTGCCTCCACAATAGAATTGTCTATTCCCTACAGTGTTTTGAAGAGAAATTGTTATTCTTTTCATCATAAATGGTTTATTTGTTATCTGCTACCTATTTTTTCTGACACCCTCCCTTCTCACTCTGCCCAACTACACCTTTTTAACTAACCTTGGGACCCATGTCTGTCATTTTTAGTTCCATTTTTTACATTTTTGGTCACGTCACGTGTTGCTGAAAAATGCTAATGCAAAGTAGCATTTCAAATTTTGGCTCAGATCGCAAGGCAGTAAATTATTTCGAAGTGCACCTTCAATGCATCAGTGAGCCAATTCAAGATTATAATGACGTGCTGCCACCTACCGACGTAAATTGCAACATAACCCTTTTGGATTTATGATCATGCCAATGTTCAGCTCAAAGACAAGCACATCGTTCCTACAGATTATTTTAATAATCAAAGCTGTCAAATGGAAGGGGGAAAAAAAGGTGAGCGTCGAAACAGGACGGAGACGCTCTCAGTGAGCAAACAAGTAAACTGGAATGAGAGAAGTTCTGTAAGAGCAACATAAAAAGAACTGGAACAAAGAAGGTAACAGCAGGGCAGATGCAGTAGTTTGTGCAACAGCATAAAACATTTAAGAATATACAAGCCTTACTACCACATAACAGCGTGGCGCTCATTCACATTCTAAACGGTGAACATGCACAAATGCCAAATGGTCGGCATGTTTTCCTGTAACAGTGAAGAGGAAATCAGGGATGAAATGAAGTCAGGTGGCTATTTTTTTCCCATTGTTCAACAGCAACATCAAGAAAAATTACACTTGCACCTTTACCGTTACATATGGCAAGCCGTTTTGAGTATTTATTCCATCATCCTTTAGGTCCATGTACTCTTTGTCCTGACTATTAAGATAATTCAGTGCAACAGAATATTCAATAAATGCTCAAAAGGCTTGCCATAAAGCCATACGAATGTTTAATCAATATTCCAACTACTGCACTTGTGTTAAGGTCCAAGTACTAGTATGCCCTTTGTTACAGCTCCAGCTTTGTGAAAGTGCGACAGAAATAAAGATGTATTGACAAAGAGCGTACGAGTACATGGACCTATCAGGAATAACGGCTTTTGAGAATTTGCGCACACTAGTTTTCAGTCAACATTTAGTGCACCAGTAGCATAGCGAATTGTCTTACCGTAGTAATGACCAAAAAAAAGCATACAAGAAAATGGACATCAAGGATATGAATGAATGCTCAAACGGCTTTCCGTAGTTCCATCGACAGGCTGAGGACGAAGCAAGGCTCCATTGAGGGATGAAGCGATAAAGAAAGCATCAAGATTGAAGGTTTTCAAATAAATAGAATAGCTCCAGAGAAGAATACATTCTTCTCTGGTGGAAATAATCATAAAATTCTTCTTTATAAAAGAAACATACAATTTTGTACACGTATTTACAAACAGAAAAAAAAAGATAGGAGGGAGAAAGCAAAGGCATTAAGTGTTTTGTTTCTTTTCCTCACACATCCTTCAAGTCTAACATTCAAAAGGAGTTCAGTTCAGTAGTCCGTTTTCAGGGAACGTCGCTTCCTGGGCCAGCCCAAGTCCCTGAGTTGCTTCTTCTTCTTCTTTTTAATTACTGTTTTCTATTTTAGCCGCAAAGGGTCTCAGCCGGAGTCTGACTCACTGGTGTCCGAAGACGAGGATGACGAGGAGGAAGAAGAGGAGGACGAGTCTGAGCTGGAACTGCTGCCGCTGAGGCGCGAGGGCTGTGCCTGGGCCTCGGCGGGGTTGGCCTTCTCCACTGACAAAAGTCGTACACAACACATAAAAGTCAGCAGGATGCTGTGTCATCACTGTCTAGTTACATGTACTGCATGTAATAATTTACTTTTTTTTTTTTTTTTTTGAATGGTCTACACCAGGGGTCCCCAAACACCGGTCCATGGACCGGTACCGGGCCACAACCCATTTGGTACGGGGCAGCAGAGAGCCCGACCTGCGAGCATATTGACTCACTCAGACGTGGCGGAAATGTGCGCGACTCAAGCCAATCGGAGTCCTCCTAACATTGGTTTGAGAGTTGAAATATTTCCGCCAATAAATATATCTCCAGAATGACTTGGAGGAGAAAGCTCTTGTGCATGTGTCAGGGAATACACCCGAACATCTTGAACTTTGAATGAGAAGACTCGCCTCAACTCAGGAGCAGATTGTCTTTTGCTGATCAGCTAAGGGGGCGAAGTTCCTCGAAGGCAACACAAGTCGTGTTTCCTCTCAGATTGAACCCCCACCTTAGCACCCCCGCTGACCACTTTTTATTCACAGGATATGCAAAATACAAGTAACATATCAGAAAAACATTCCTCCTCATTTGCATGTCGCGCTTCCCAGCCCAGCCTACCGATATGCCCCTCGGTGGACACCTGGAGGCCAAAACATCTTTCCGGTGCAAACAATGGATACCTTGTTAATACAATGGGTAGATTTCGCATGAATTGAGACACTGTAACAAACTGGAGGACATCTGGTCATGCTGCCCTCCCGAAGTTGAACCCTCCTGCCTGTCTTATCAGTTAATGAGGCCCTGGCTTCCTTCAGCTCAAGTTGGCCCTTTTTTCTGTGTGCTCCATTGTGTACAAATTGTGAGAATATAGCGTTCGAGGTCAATTAAGCAGACACTGAAATGAAACTTTGAAACATGATAATATTAAGTATGTCTTTCTCCATCAGCGTGGTATGTCGTCAAAAACAAGGCAATCCAAGAAACCCGTCGAATCATTTGAACAAGGAGCGCCCAAGTGATCAAGTGGAAAGCGCGAAAATAGGAGCAGAGTAAACATTAGCAGTTTAGTCGCTAATAACTAGCCGGCAGCTACTGGATGAAAGCAGCACAATCAATCGTGTCATTTTTTTGAGTAGGTCCAATTTGCAAGTAGAAATGATGCTAACACTGTATGTATGTTTTCATTATAAAGTGTATTTATTTTTTCCTGATTGGTCCATTTCTTATTAGTTCACTGCGTTTTTTCCCTACATTTGTTGTACAGTAGAATAACACGGTTTGAAATGAATGACCAAAAAAAAAAAAAATCTACGTTAACCCTTTCATGCACCCTGTAACCTGATAACATGGTAAGCTGTCCACTGTAGTAACCGCTGTCACTGAAAGAGTTAATAAAGTGTTTAATTCCCTTTATTATTTTTGGTCAATATCAGAATCAATCTGGCAATTCAAAGGCAATGGGGAGAAAAAAAATGGTCGCCTGTCCGCGAACAGCATGGACTTGTCACAATTTGTCCATGATGCAAAAAAATAAATAAAAGATTTAGGACCGCTGGTCTACACGCCTCTAATGTGCCATATCATCACTGTCAGCCTTCATGTTTTTTCCTAAAATCAATACTATTGGTCTGTTCCCCCCACATCGTCTGTTATTTTTAGGCGTTATTAAGCCATTTTAAGTGCGGAAAATAGCTTGGGAGCAAAGCCAGTACCCGTTGAACGCTCAGCTATTGAGAAGCGTTGCAAAAACACTCTCCCTCCTCCCCCTCACTCTGCGAGAGCCGTGCGGCATCGTGTCGCCAGTACAGTCGATTGAAGTCTGCGTGTTTTTGTCGATCATAACGAGTGAAAATAATTTTGTAGCATCTCTGTATTTAATGTATGAACGCCTGAAGGATGAAAGTGACATGCAATTTGAGCTGACCTTTGGGTTTTGCAGGCTTCTTGGTCGAGTTCAGCTGCCCGCTGACGTCCTGCAGCCTCCGCTCCAGCTCCAGACGCTTCTCCAGGGTCAGCTGCTCTTTGGATTTGACTGCACCGCCTTTCTTCATTGCTAACCAGAGAACCAAGGCATAAAAACAGCGGCAGTCAGGGAAAGGGTTGGCGAAATGAATCCGATTTTTTAAAAATAGATTATTTTACAGATTCTTTGCTCTGTTCTCATCCAACTGCTGTCCTTTATTGCATAACAGAATGGGAGCTAATTTAATCACGGATATCTGGACTGGACACATTTTGGATTTTACAAATAGGCAGGGAAGCATGAAGTGCATCAGTCACACACGGTGTGTCAAGCTTGTCGCATAAAATTCAACATGTCGACTCAGGTTAGTCATTTCCATCATGACTCAGACAAAGGAAAGAAAAGAACCAGAGAGGGGAAGCTTTTTTTTTAGCCAAGGATTTCTGGCCGCATCCTCAAGTAGTGAACAAACCAGGGATGCGGTCCTTCAAGAAGGATCCATTTTTCAACAACAGCGTGCAGTTCGGTTGGTTTGACTCGTGGAACGTAGTCTAATTCAGTGTTTTTTCATCCTTATCAAGTGTTCTGTGCTCTTATTTTATTTACTCTAATTTCAGAGGCGCAACGGTTAATTGACAACTGATCGATGATGAAAATTTATCAATAATTATTTTGACAATCATCCAAATCCTCTGAATTTCAACCTCACAGCAACATGGATTACCAAATTTCTGCAGTGCACTATGAAACCAGAATAATTATTTGTGTTGAATCAAGATAAAAGCAAATAATGATCAATATTTTGCCTACTTTTTTTTTTCATTATGGACCAAACCAGTAACTGAATTATAATTAACTTTTTATATTCGTGCATTTTCTCCACTGTCGAATTTGAAGTTTGACATCGCGCTTATCCTCATTAAGGTGGCGGATGAGTCTAGCTCACCTGACTTTAAGTGTACACCAAGAATATATGAAATGGTACTATGTACCCAGGTCAGTGTAGGGCTTGCGCGGCTTCTTCCGCAGACACGTCATGACGTAGCGCTCCAGTTCCTTCAACGTGGACGGTTTAAGCGTTTCAAAGTCGATCTCAATCTCCTCGGGGTTGGTGTCGCGCAGAGAGGGCTCCCGCGACTGGATGATGTGCACGACGCGGCCCAGTTTCTCGCCCGGCAACTTGTTGATGTCCAAGCTCAATTGGCGCTTCTCGTCGTACGTCATGGGTACGATTTCCTCCTCCTCCTCAGAGTCGTAGTGCGGAAGCATGCTGGATGGCAGCGGCGGGTAGAACGACTTCTTGGCGCTCCTGATGAGAGGGTCAATCCGACATTAAATCAGACAACAATGCTAAATTTAAACGAATCTCTTATGTAAGCAGGATGGTGATACAAAAGACAATGTTTTCTCGCATTTTTTGTGATAGCTTTTTTTTTAAAGCAACTTACAGGCAAGTGCAAATTTAGAGTTGATGAAGTGTGTAGGACCAGAATATAAATATTTGTGTGTGCTGTTCCCTTTACATTGATGCTAATTTCTGTTAGCATGTCTATGGTATTTTCCATTTTATCAGGAGAATTTGGCTGGACAAAATGTTCTGTTTTGGTTGAACATTGGTGAGTTCAAATATACAATGTTTCATTTTTTGTTGCCAGTGTCAGTTTTACAGTAAACTCCAAGTGGGAGTGACAACTGAAGAGCGTGAAAAGACCACACTTTGCTTCTTGTGAGGATAACTGTGCGAGGAATTCTTCACTTCTTCAAAGTGATGATATACGATAGTCTCCCATTTCTTGACAGAAAGAAAATACCTGCAGGAATACTGTTTCAAATGAGCGGAGGGTTTAAAAAAAAAAACAAAAAACTTTTTTCCCCCGTGACTTGGTTGTGAATTTTGCCTTTTAGCTTTTTGTTAGACCGCAAGAAAGTTGTGCAAAAAGTACTGAAATGTTGGACATGCCTTCCAAAGTTTTACGGTTGAATTAAGTTCACCTGTCAGGGTTAAAGTGCATTTTAGAAACATCCTGAAATTTCATGCACATGCTTCTACATGTCAAATTTTGGGGGGGCAGCAGTATTTACAGCATTGCAGTAAAAAAGCTGGAGATTTTATATTTCATATTGCAATCCGACATCAGAGCCATAACCTATCAGTGTTACTTTGGTACCTTTCACACATTTGGCTAGTGGTAGCACAAACAACGATGGACACAACTTGGGTTTTGGCCTGCCCGCATGGTACTAACTTGCTGCTCTTCTTGGTCTGGCTCTTCTTGGTCTGCGATGTGCCGGCTCTCGATGCCTTGTTCTTGAGCATTTTAGTGGGCATGGTCCACTCTTCGGAACCCGCTCGGCTTTTGGCTCCACGGCTTCGCTTGTCCGGCTTCCTGCGCTTTTTCTTCTCTTTCTTGTCCTTCTTCTCACGCTTCTTCTTCGGCTTCACGATGGGGCCCTGGGAGAGCGCAGTCAGCTGCTCGTGCACGGCACGAAGCTGCGTGTGGCGGTGGTGGTGGTAGTAATAATGAATTAGGTGAATGTGTGATGAACAACGTAACACAATCAGAGTGATTTCAATGCAGTCAGTTCTTAATACTGAATGACTGATTTGACTGTTGAGTAGGTTTGTGTTTAACTCATTCACCGCTGCTGACAGCCATCGACATTAAAGTTCCATTTTAACTGACCTTCAGCGATTGACAGCTATACAAGTCAAAAGATCAATTTCAAATGGGCTGATTGTGAATTAATTTAAGGCAGTAGTCCTCATTTATTTTTTTGTTACACCCGCGCCAGGAAAAAGGAAACATTTTGCACTCCGCAAATCTCTGCCAAGACTATAGATAGCATCATCTGTCTCTAAAATTGTTATAAGTACATTGCTTCCTTATTATCATAAAAGAAAACCAAAAAAAAGAAAATAAGAGCTGTAGACCAACTTACAACAAAGACTAACTTTATTAACACAATTTTTATAGTCTGTGCATCAATTTGCCTGAAAAATAAAAATTCTGAAAAAAAAATACTCGTAATAAGAGCACCACCGCTCACTTGCTCAAGTGAGTGTAAACAGGGTAACAAAATTATTGCAAAATCGCAACGTTATTTATTACACATTACAATTTGATATTTTTCGGTTCAAGGATCATGCAAGTTGACACACATGATTTGCTTTCGTGGGCCACATAAAATGACACGGTGGGCCCAATTTGGCCCCCGGGCCTTGAATTTAACACTGTGATTTAAGTAACTGGAGGGTCTTACCTGCGTGCATACCTGGTCCTGCAGTTCGGCCAGCCGGTGAGCTCGCTCCTCCTCACTGTCCGAGCTGGGGCTGCTCTCGCTCTCCTCACTCTCACTGCTGGGCTCGCTTTCGGACGTGGACGAGGAGGAACACGACGACGATGACGATGAGGAGGAGGAGGAGGATGTTGGGTGGCCGCTCAAGGACATGGTGGTGTGGTCCAGCTGTGGCTCGTCGGGCATTTTGGCAAAGCTGAACTCAAACACGTCCTATAAATGACACGCACACACCAACAAGTAATAAATACATTGTTGTGATTCAATTTGAGAGTCTGCTGAGGAGCAACTAAGGTCATGCAAAGGAACAAAACCATATTTCTATATTCCTGGTGTAAGGGAACCTCTGGATACGGAATGAAATGCATCGCGTGAAGCTGCTTTACCCAATAGCAAGTAAAGTGAGTGAATCTATTCCAGTGTCTTTCTGTGATGATGTCACACAGACAAAAAAAAGTCACAAGAATACACTTGCGGCGTTAATTAGATGCTCACTGACATGACGCCTCATTTCACAAATGCCGACAAGTTAATTTTATTGGGGCATGTCGACTTTGGAGGTTCTGCTGTTTGTTGCCTGTACTGTACTCCAAATGTAAGCCTTCCACAGGGAGTGGTCATTATAGTGCGCACTACGATGCCTCAGGGGAGCAGCAGCGCTCACCTGTAGCTTGCGGGCCATGCCCACCACGTCGTGGTCGGGCGGGTTGTACTTGTAGCAGTTGGAGAACATGAGGCGCACGTCTCCGGCAAACTGCTGCGCGTCACGGTACTCGCGGCCGTCCATCTTCCTCTGCCGGCAGAGTCACACGAGGTTTGGAGGGAGGTTGTCAAAAAAAATAAAATAATGCGTAACGACAGTCCTTGACCACGAACAGAACGAGTGGTAAGGGTAATGGATGGAAAACGGGGAGGGGTGTAGAATAAAGGCATGCACGTGTTTTTGGTGCAGTGATATTGTTCAGTAATGTGCAACATATAGAGCAATGATTACGTTTTTTTTTCCATGTTTAGCCTGAGATTTTTTCTCAAATTTATGACCAGGATTAAAAACAAACAAAATTAGGAAATTGTATTCACTTTTAACAGCTACTACATTAAAAAATGAAATCAGTTTTTTACATAATTGAACAATAGTTGTCTACATTAAGACTTGTATATTCTCCCCGAGTTCTGACTTTAAAATAAATTTGTCATTGACAGTACAGACAACTCAAAAAAAGTTGTTGGACTTTGGAGTGAAATTTCAGGATCAAGATAAAATGCATTAACCTTTATTGAACTTAATTTGACTTTAAGAACCTAATTTGGCCAAACCGCTCAATGTTTCAGTAGTTTTTGCACAACTTCCTGTTCTTTTATAAGGAGCTAAATCGTAAAATTCAATACAGGTGTTCGATCTATGAACAGACGAATACATTTCCAAGGATGTCTGCTTCTGTGCGTTTCTGTTAATCTCCCAGTCTCTGTAAATCATTGCATCTTTGAACCTCTCTGATACTCAAACTCAACGGCTAATTTGCAAATCTTCAAACAGGATGTTCTGGGTGGGATGTTACCACTGACCTCATAGTGTCATCAGAAGGCTTCCACAGCGATAGAGAGAGACTAGAAGAGTCACAGAAAGAAATACAAGTCGACTTCCTTGAAATTCAAGGTAAAAAAAAAAAGTTCAGCTCCTTGTTGTCCAACAGGAAGTTGTGCAAAAAGTACGAAAACACAACAAACAGCTGTACGTGTGTATTCAAGTTTAAAATAGCCCTAACTTTTTGAGCAAAGTAGAACAATCAACTGCAGCTGTGTATATGTCACGATAGGATGATGAATATTATACATTTCTATGGCTTTCGGAGTCATAATCACTGAAGGATTATAGAACTACAAAAGTGGCATGCAAACAAAGAGAGTTTGACAACTTTAATATACTGCAGACTCATTGTAAATAACAAGAAATGAGCGCTGCATGTCACCTTGATGGTGCTGAGGTCCATGGGACACTTGATGATGTCGTGATAGTCATGCAGGCCGAGCTCAGCGGCATCCACGGGTTTGTAGAAGGGCCAGGCGTAGGCGGCGTGCTTCTTGGATAGCATGTCTTTGAGCAGCCCACTGCAGTAACGCATGGGCGGGCTCAGCTTGCCCTTTCGCGAGGGCTGCAGCTGCGCACAGTCAGGCAGGTCCTTCTTGGGTGGCTTGATGGGACGCCCGCTGCCCACGCGCCGCCCCACCACCGACATCATGGGCTGCAGTAGTACGGGTCCGCCGGGGCTGTGGACCAGGCCCATGACGGGCGGCGTTTCCAGGGTCATGCCGCCAATGCAGGAGATGGCGTTCATGGGGGAGTCGTGGACCTGTCCGCCGTGGCCTCCTTTGCCCAATCCCACCAAGTGTCCGTGTGCCTCTGCCGAAATGCCCACCGTCAAACCCATGGTGGACGGAGTGGTGGTGTCCGCCTTGCGCTTAACTCCCTTTTTCTAACCCAAAACAAAAACCAAAAAACCAAAAAACAAAACAAAAAAAAACAAACAAAAAAAAAACCCACAATTGAATGTCACCATGGAAACCAAAACAGACTCATCTTTTGTTGCTGTGAAATATGTGTGTCGTCTCCGGGTTTCTGGAGCAACGCGTCACTAGAAATGTATATTGGAATGGACAGTCAAAGAAATCGCAAAGTGGAATTCGGGCCTAAAAGGGGAGCGCAAAATCGAGATTTTGACCAATCTTGCCAGACGTCATCACAGTGAGCAACTAAAGGTTTAACAGCGCTTGCTTTTTCTTGATGCCACCACAGAAGTGCACCTGCCTGCTCTGGGATGAAAATAAAAGAAGAAACTCACCTTCCTATGAAGAGTGATAATCTCCCTGCCTCATTGTTGCATCTGGACACTCGTCATTAAAGAACATCACGTATTGCTCTTAACATTTTCTACCTTTGATGACTTACACTTTATTACATAAATTGCCTGAAAGGGTTATTTGTATTTCTACTGGGGGAAAACTGTTTCCATATTGGGACCTTGAGATTTTCCACTGTACTTAACTCGTGGACTGCCATCCATTTTCAGAGCTGTTCCCCAAATTGCCAAGTATTTTAGAGCCTTTTGACTGATCTTTCAAGATCCACAAAATATTGTGTTATGTGATGATATAAGCAACGAACCGAAAAATATACCTTGGTGGTGGGCTGCGTGGGAGGCAGGCCCATGATGGTGGCCGGGGGTAAGCTCTTGGTCAGCACCATCTGCGGCGAACTGGCCAGCATGGAATCGCCCGTGTCCGAGGAGGACGGCGAATAGGCCGATTGCGACACAGCCGGCACCTGCTGCGCCCGCATGGCTGACGGACACACACAGGAAGACCGTATTGGTTAGGACCATGACGGTAGGGGCAGAGTGGCTGCTCACGGTCAGGATGGATAGACACTCACGGCTCGTCTTGCGGCCGCGTCCTTGGCTGCTCTTCCTGCGGGGGGCGGGCGCAGGGAGCTCCACCTCCTCCTCGGGCATCTGTGCCACCTTCTGGAGGAAGATCTTTTCCAGGGACTGGGCCATCAGCACAATGTCATCAGTTGGCTAAAAGACAGTGTGCATTCCAATTAAGACACCACAAAAATAAATAAATTACATCAATTTTGCGCCACTGGACGTCATGTGACACAGCAAACAGGCCAGAATAAGGAGAGACCTTGGATATATAAATATATATATATATAAATATCCCATCTCTTTCCATTAGCATGACATGTGATCGCTGAGGCCCACCTTGTTGTAGATGTAGCAGTTGGTGAACATGGTGTTGAAGTCCTGGATGCACTCGCTGGCAGAGCGGTAGAAGTTGTTCTCCAGGCGCTTCTTGATGGTGCCCATGTCCATGGGCTGCTTGATTATCTTGTGGTAGTCCTAACCCAGTGTGAAGAGAGGTCACATTTACACTGCATTTCTCTTGAGATCTATAAACAGGCTTTGAGGACACCTTGAGGGAGAGGCATTAACATTAGTGTCCTAAAAGGATTGTAACAACAACGCCAATTTATTGTTTTGTTTTTTTCTAGACCAAAGATATTTGGTTAGACATCAAATGATAATTATGAGTCAAGAGATCAACGATTTGGCTTTTATTACTAGTTATTAACATCTCAACACCAAATCTTTATCTGATTTGATAATCTGAATTTGAATCTGATCCACTGGTGAAAGGACACTTTGATCCTCTCCTCTTTCATCTATAACTGCTTCAAACAACAAAGTGTATGCGGGAAAACTGGTTAAGATTGCACAACTGCCTGTGTCTTATGTGTTGTGTTGTGTTGTGTTATTTTGTTATTTTGACTTCAAGATGGCGCCGCGAGAGTGGCTGCCTTTCCAGCAGCTCCTATATTTTGTTCTTCTACTTCTTCCTTTCATAACTTTGCTGCTGTGAATTGGGAATTTCTCCCTTGCGAGACTAATAAAGGATTTCTTATCTTATCTTATCTTTAAGTGAGCAAAAGTTTGGATGGAGAGAACAAGGATGAGGACATTTTAAAAGAGTAGAAATGGTTCTGGCCAATTTTTGTACAATAGCTTTGATAGATCTCTCATTTGTACAATTGCCTGTTTTTCACTCTCAATTGACTAATCTGTACCCACAGTCAATTTTTTACCCAATTTGGGTTATTTTTTTACCCAACTGTTTTTTGAGTGCATAGCTAATCCGTAAATACCCGCAGTCTCTGGTCTCATATTCATCTTTTCAGACTCTAGCAAACGCAAAGGATTTGGCATAATTGTTCCAATACTTTTGGAAGAGAGTGTACAATTGGAATACTCACAGGCAAATTGAGCCTGTGCGCATCCACTGGCTCGTGGAAGGGCCACGCGAATTGATGTTTCCAAAGGCACTTGAGCAGGGTCTTCTGGAGGTACTGCAGGTGATTAGTGGCCCGGCCCTGTCGGGACGGGTCCCTGACAGCAGGCTGCGGAGGGGCAGGTGGACCTGGCGGTATGGTGTGTGGCAGGGAGGGGCTCTCAAAGTCCTCATAGAGCAGAGAGGGCTTGCGGATACGCTTGCCGGTGCTAGCGTGCGGGTCCATTACGCCGCAGGACAGCCCCACCAGAGAGCTATAGTGGAGAGCAGCAGACAGACATGCACACACTTGGAATAAAATCAGCTGTCCAAGCACCAGACACTAACAATGGAGAAAGTTAGACTTTTTTTTACCCCATTTTAAGACCTTTAAAATGTCATAACTTACTTAATTCTATACATTTTGATAAAGTTTGAAGACCGTTTTGTTCCTTTACTCAACCTCATTTCGATGACGTTGGTCTTGCTGAAAAGAAAGTATTTGATTTTGTTGTCACGTTCCTAAACATTTCTTAATTTCGTGTCTGGGACGTGTTCACGCCATGTGTCCGTCCCGCCCTCCATTTGTGTTTGTAAACATTGTCTAGCAATGACAAGGACGGATTGTAGCTTACCGTTATGGCTAAAAAAAAGTCACATGTACAACTTATTTCACCCACACAAAACTTCGCATGTTCAATTAATCTAGGAAACTTAACGGCAGCCCGCCAGTCCACCCCAACATATATCTAACGTCACCGGCGAACGACAATGGCGAAGCAAACTAATAAATAGACGCCTCACATGATATTTGGCGTTGAAAACATTAAAACGCAAGAAATGAGGGAAATTGATAGAACAGGAGCTGTCCTGGTTTGACACGGCGGGGCGACGAATGAATGGAGGGCGGCCGGTCGAGGACGGAGGGTTAGCCAGAGGTCGGTCACTACGCTGTCAACCGCCCTCGCACCTAATTCCGAGGAGAGGGGATAATATAACGCCCTGGTGAATGAAATGTCTTCGAACAACTAAGTTAATTAGGAAAGCCGTCCCTAAGTGACACTGACAGCTAGCTAGGTGGAAGCTAAAGGATAGCTAGCAACGGTAACTAAGCACATTACTGCCTCGCCAAGGCTAACAGTAGAGATGTGAATACAGTACTGTATTAACTCATTTAAAAAAAACATGCTTATGTTACCTTTCGTGAGGCGAACTAAGAGGTGCTTCCATCAGTCGGGGTGTTATGCAGCTATCCAATTGGGGAGAAGAAGAAGAAAGAAATTAGGGAAGGAAAAAAAAGCTGCTGGTCCGCTTTCGTCACAGCGGGTGAGGAAGATAGGATCACTCGCAGCTCCTTCACGAAATGGCGCCTGACTACTTCCGCTTCAGTTGTTATATATGCCCACGCACGTCGAGAACACCCACTTTCTGTCAGGTGGTCGCCCATACTGCTCGTCGATTGGCTCCACGCGATGTCTGATTACGTCACAGCACGTCTGCGTTACCCAACTAACTACTCTGGGCTAGCAGCTAAAAAATGTTATCAAACTACCAATCTTACACGTCTAAAGTGGCATTTTTCGGGTTTTGCGCATATAAGCGCTATGGTGATAAGATCGCTCACGAGCTAGCTCACAGAATTATTCAACGTGTGAGTTTTTGTCGCTTATTTTAGCAAACATAAAGCATTGAAACTAGGTGCAAAAAATGCTAACATCATTCTGAGTCAAGGAACAGAAAGGAGCATATCAGTTTGATGATAACGTGCTGAGCCTTATTGAGATAATATCCATTGCATTTGTTTTCTCTCACGCTTGTCCACGTTCACGTGACCGGTAGTGATGATTGGGTTGGCCACCTTCAAAATAAAATCTTACTATTAATGCAAATGTCTCAGCAGATATCTATCTATCTATCTATCTATCTATCTATCTATCTATCTATCTATCTATCTATCTATCTATCTATCTATCTATCTAGATAGATAGATAGATAGATAGATAGATAGATAGATAGATAGATAGATAGATAGATAAATGCTGGTTTTCCACTGGACGCTCAGCGTCTCTGGGAGTCTATGGACAATGGGAGTTTATAGGCTGGCCAAGAAGCTCAGCTTTTCTGCATGATGATTGGATGATCTGTCTGAGGCTGAATCTTTTTGATTGGCAGCGAAATGAGCCAATCACCGATCTTATGAAGAAGGCATCCTTTTCATTTTTTTTGAAAAGGAACGAGAGTAGAATTCACGTATAAATAAACGGACACATTTTATGATGTAGGCCGAAATTGAGCTTGACCTCCTTTACAGACCAGCATCCGCCACTGATACGATGAAACCAAGACAAAAATTTGCAAAGGTAAATTTGGCAAGCTGTAGAGACGAGGTGCGGAGACTGTTCACGTCGGTCAGTGCCTTAGCCAATCAGGATGCAGAACGCAATTCACTGTTTAAAAGCATTAAAAAAATTGCACTAAAAAAATCCGTGAAACAGCGAAGCCGCGGAAAGTGAACCGCGTTAGAGCGAGGGATCACTGTATTCACAAATATACACGTGTATTTATTAAGCAGAAACAACATTGCATCGTAATGCATTGAATTTGAATGAAAAGAAATTTAATCTGCACTAAAGACACTAAAAAAAGTGGCCCGATATACATGGAATCCTTCATTGCATCTCCTTTTTCACCAGTTGAGCGTAGAGCTGGCTGCTTTCCAGTAGCTGGTGGTGGCGGCCCTCTGCCTCGACCACGCCATCATGTAAGACGATGATGTGGTCGGCCCTCTCCACCACGCTCATCTTGGTGGAGATCAGAAGCACGGAGCAATTGTTGACACGTTCGCTCAGCAAAGCCTGGTAGACCTGTTGGGCACAACAGCCACATTAAACTGAGCACAACCTGTGCGTTTCTTCCATCTTTAAGTCAGGTCCACTCAAGATAATAAGTGTTAGGATGTTTTTTGTTTTTTTTTAATTACCTGTTGTTCATTTTCGGAGTCCAAGTCACTGGTGGCGTTGTCTAGTACCAAGATAGTGGGCTGTCGAATTAAGGCCCTGGCAATGGCAATACGTTGCTTCTGACCGCCAGATAGCTGTCCCCCTTTCTCGCCGGCATCTTAAAAACAGAGCAGTAACTGTTATCACATTTCCAACATGCACTTGGAAAAACTGGTGGTGGCAAGGGTGGCAACATTCCAACAATTTTCCATGGGAATTGACATATTGTCGCTGTTGTGTGAAAAACACGTCACTTTTTGTCATTTTAAAAATCTTTACATGATTGGGGTGTCCGCGTTTCGGACATGCCACTGGACAGCGTCAATATGGGATACATGGGGATAGCAATGGAATTTACAAAACTGAATGAATCTTAATTGGGAACTTGAATATTGTTGGTTAATTTTCCACTGAAATTTTCAAGCAAGATTCCTGAAATGTTCCACCCGCTTTGCAAGTCTAATGGTGGCACCTGTGTCGTAACCCTTGGACAGCCCCATGATGAAGTTATGGGCGCTAGCCAAGCGGGCAGCCCGGTACATGTCCTCATCACTGACGTCCGGGCAGCCGTACTTGATGTTCTCCCGCACAGAACGTGCGAACAGGGCACAATCCTGGCTTACCACCGAGATCTGAGGGCAGTAGTGGGAAGTCGATTTGTTAAATGCATTTACTACAACTGCAATTAGATAAAAGATGAACTGTATTTTTCATGAGGTGTCGTTGGTTTTTATGCCTTTCTGTCAAAATATGTCTTTATGTGAAAGCATTTCGTGGTGCAAAAAAAAAAAAAAAAAAAAAACTTTTGGGACCGCTGTACTCTCCTGAAAAAATGTGATTGACATAATCAATGAATTAACTTTGATTTGAACTTTGCACTTAATTGACTTAAACATCCCAAAAAGTTGCTCTCACTCACTTTCTGCCGAAGATAAGCATCTTTGTAACTGTCCAATGGCTCCCCGTCCAGAAGAATTTGTCCGCCTTGGGGTTGATAAAACCTTTCCAGTAGCTTGACACAGGTGGACTTCCCGGATCGGTTGAGCCCCACCAGCGCAGTGATCTGCCCAGGTTTCATTTCCAGGGTCACACCCTGGTAGAGAAAGGCCGATATTAGCATCAAGCAAGACTAAAGCGCCTTTGACATTTGCAAAAATAAATGATTTAGGTCTATTGGAGTCTGGAAGGTGTCCTTTATGTTATGCATGTTGGATTAACTTGGGTTTGTTGAAGGCTCGAAATTGTCTTTTTTTTTTCTTTCTCATGCACGTTTGGTGTGGTGAAGATTTCAAATTTCATGTCTTTGATGTTTACGAAAAAGCAAGACATATTCGTTGCGCTCAGTCGATCTTGACAAAAACATATCGGTTGTAACGAACCTTGAGGATGACATTGTCTATGTCGCTGGAGTAGGCAAACTTGACATTTTGGAACTGAACGTATCCCTTCAGGGATTTGGGAGCCAAGGTTCCCTCTGGGGGTATTTGAGGTTTCCGCTCCAAATACTCAAAGATCTTCTCAGAGCCTCCCACAGCCTTCTTCACCTCCGGGTACGAATGCATTAAGGCCTGAAGAATGGCATATGACACATGATTATTTGTTCTTTATAATGGATACAAAACCCTTTGAATTGATGGCTCACATCCAGAGCCGAAGCAAACTGGAGCTCGTAGAGGATGAAGGAGACAAGCTCCCCACTGCTGACAGTCCCTCGAGTCACCAGCATGCTTCCGTAGTACAGGATGGACACCTTCATGATGAGAGTGGTCATCTGGGAACACAATACAATAATTAATTTGAAAAGAAAAATAAAACAAACAAAAAAATTGTCGTCATTGAAACATGCAATCGTGTCTTTGATATTTATGAAGAACTTCAAATTTGTTGAGGAATCCAATTTCACTTCAGTCTTTACAATTACATTTTAAGTTCACTAAATTGTCTTCTGTGTTTCTGTAAATCTAGTTGAGGTTGTTGAAGATTTCAAATTGTCTTTAATTATTAAAAAAAACTGTATTTAAGGTTTGGTGAAGCCTCCAAATTGTCTTAGGATTTTGCCATGTTTAGCTAGTGCTCATGTTCATTATGATATATGGACAAGTGATAAAGTTGTGAGTTTGGAATCGGCCATTTTGATCAATGGCTGACTTGGTGAAGATAGTTGCACCAAATTTATCGCTGTATTTTTTGTGACTGCTCGTCTGCACGTTTTTTTTTTTTCCCAGACAATAATATGTATGTTATATTCAACGAAGACAAAATTGTCTTTGCGCTGACTGAAAATGTGTACTTTATGTCCATTGAAAAATTAGATTAACCCTTACAGGGACAGCGGTTACAACAGTGGACAGCTTCTCATGTTATCAGGTTACAGGGTGCAAGAAAGGGTTAAAGTATGTTTGGTGTTTTGACAGTGCATGATCCTCACACTGTTGGCTGAAGTCGTGCCGGCATATGCCGCCGCCTCGATCTTGTTCAGGGCGTACAAGTCCTCCATGCAGCGCTCGTAGCGTTTCGTCTCACCGTCTTCATTGGCAAAACTCTTCACCGTCTTGATGCAGGAAAAGGTTTCTGTGGCCACCTGATTGGCTTTCGCTAGAGCGTCTTGAATCTTCACTGATATTCTCTACACAATATTCATAGACATACAGCAAATCAGGTCATGGTGTCTTTTGCACACAACAAAACAAGTACGGCATGTTAGGTAATGTTAGCTTCATGGAAGACTCTCGGAACATGAAAACGCTGTTAAGGAAGTGAAAGATTCTAAAATCGACAAAATGTGAGGTTTATTTATGGAAGATTCAAAATTGTGATGAATCTAATACACGTACATTAGACTCAACCCTGGTTGAAAGGGAGTATGCCTGGATAAAACGGATTATCTTGAGCCGGATGCCATCCTCTTCTATAATCTTCTAAAGTAAATCTTGGTCAACAGAGTCGAGGGCTGCTATCGACGACCCTACTGCGAGTGTTGAGATGAGATTGGGGTGCTTCTGTTACAGGTGTTTTCATCTTGTGGTATTCAGTCTCCGCATCGGAGTCCGAATCTAATTCCAATCTGTTTCAATTTTCTCAAAAGCCGACAGTGCGCTTTATAATCCGATGCGCCTTATATATGGATCAATATTCTGATTTCTTGGACGAGGTATGTTCAGTTACAGCGCTTTGTTACAGCTGTAGCAGTTGTGGAAGCTCTATATAAATAAAGCTGTATTGTATTCTAGTGGATGCATAACGCAACCGCAGCCACTATTGTAGCTTCTATTCTATGGGCCTCATAATGCGGTGCGCCCTATATATGAAAACAGTTTAAAAATAGGCCATCATTGAAAGTAGACCTGATACACCGAAGCGCCGTATAGTGCAGAAAATTTCCGGATATTAACTCTCAAGCGGCCATGGATGTTTTTTGTGTTTTTTGTGCTTTCGTTTTTGTCGTCAGTTACCTCGCGGAGGTGCGCGGTGAACTTTGGCAAAACCCAGATGACGGGCAGCCCCATGGACGTCAGCAGGGACAATTTCCACGACTGCTTGACCATGAAGAAGAACACGAAGAGCATGCGAAACGTGTACCACATGAGTAGGCTCAGCCTCTCACTCAGTGCCTCGCTCATGATGTTGGTGTCTGTCGTGATGCGTGACACCAGGTCACCTGCAAAAGCACAAGACAACGGTACCTTCACTTACAAGTTCAATTTGCTCGGGGACCAAGATTTGCAACTCATTTTACACATACATCAAATCAGTTTTCCCCATTAAAATGAATTGACATTCCAGGAATTTGTTCCAACCTCCCAACCCCAAAAAACACTACATTTATATTTTTTGTCATTTGATTTTAATATAGAAAATATATTGTCTAAAAACATATAAAAAGACAATAGAATTTTTTAAAAATCTATGTAAATAGTAAATCCTTGTGGCGGATAACACTCGCTAAAAGAGCAAAGCAGCCGGAGAAATTTGTTGTCATGAGAGGCAGCAGCAAACGACATACATGTCACATCAACTGCTATAGCTACTTTTTTCTTTTTGTTTTCCATCTTCTTTCTGTTCTTCTTCTGCCATTTCTTTTTCTACTTTATTATGCCAGTTGGCAAGTATTTTTGGTGCATTACTGCCGCTTTCTTTACCAAATTTTGGCTTGCGACGTAATGCAAATTACTCAAATAACGATGCTAATTTCTTTTAGCTTGTCTATGGGGTTTTGCATTACGTTACCGGATTTTTGAAACAGTATGTTTGAACATTTTTTTATGTTCAAAAACACAATGTATAATTTTCTTTTGTTTTCTGTGTCAGTTTTACAGGAAACCTTAACTAGGAGTGTGTTTCAGTGTGTTTTAAAAAGCCTGAATGCTTTCAAAGCATGGAAAACTTTAGGGGAAAACTTTAAAAACACGTCCTTTTTTTGAACCTATATATGTTGCAGATTTTCACCTATCACCTGGAATGGAATAACCAGGAATAACCTGTAGGTGTTCTGTCAAAAAAGGCGATCTCCTGTTTGAGAACAGCCTGGAAGACGTCTCCCTGGACTGTGCTGTGAACGTTGCTCATGGTGACAATGTACATCAAGTCCCCAATGAACTCCATCACCGCACTGGAACAAAACAATGGAAAAAATCTCTTGAAATGAACATGCACAAATGGCATTAAAAAAAAAAAAAAAGATCTTTATTTTTACCTGACAGCAGTCATGATTGCAATAATTGTGATGGCCTCTGTGAAAGCGTCAGGCGTCCCCTTGTTCTGGATCCATTCTGTCACTTGACCAGTGTACATAGGGACCGCCATCTCGCCTGAAAACACAACGACATGCGTCAATCACAAGGCAAAAAAAACACATGACTTTCAGTGCAACGGGAAAAGAAAACGTGTCCATGCAAATTCGGACAATTGTGTTTTGGATGTTGACAAAACATGTATGTAAAGGTTTGTTTCGATTTTTTTAAATGGGGCGCTTCCATCTCTGGGATTAAAGTTGCCGAGGTGGTGACAGTAAAAAGCAACTTGGGAATTCAGGGGGTGAACAAGATCCACGCGGAATTCTGAAATGCTAACGATGTGGGGCTGTCTTGGTTGTTATGGGCCGAAGTGGAGAGGCAAATTTAGGCTTCTCTGCTTCGACTGCCAACCCCACAACCCCAAAGTGAACAAAATGGATGGATTATAGTTTGTTAGGTTCATCGTAGACTAAATTGACTCTGATCTTTTCAATGTTCATTAGGTTTGTTTAAGACTCAAAAGTGTCGTTCATGTGTGTGAAACTGAATGAAAGAACTTACAAAAGGAGGAGAGCCCCACCAAAAGCATCACAGCCAAAAAGCAACCAAAGTGAGGCCGCA
This sequence comes from Hippocampus comes, assembly GCF_001891065.2. Taxonomy (NCBI): domain Eukaryota; kingdom Metazoa; phylum Chordata; class Actinopteri; order Syngnathiformes; family Syngnathidae; genus Hippocampus; species Hippocampus comes. The sequence continues at coordinate 1,026,839 of NW_017805539.1, read as the reverse complement.
TGAAACTCATCAGTCTCCTCAAAGGCGAGGTGGCCTTCTTTTTGGGCTCTTGTTTGCTGCTCCTCGGCCTCCACACAGATGACACGGAGAGAGACAAAGACACCAGCAAAGACTGGACGTATTGAGTCCAGTAGATCCATGACACCATCATTACCAGGTAACCCTGAAACATCTGCACAAATGTTTTCACCGTCAGTCTCTTTAACACGATTGGATCTCAGTCCCTAAAGTTACAAGAACATTTAGTTCCTGTAGGAAAGGAGCTTCAAGAACAGAATATACCTGGAACTTAAGGTGAAATGTGGCTCTAGTTCCAGGAACTGCAAGTACCAAAAACTAAAGGTTACTGAAACCCCATTTCCAACTAAAGTTCCGGAAACCTTAAGTTCTTGCTACTTGAAGTTTCTGAAACCAATGCCTCATTTCCACCTAAATTTCAAGGAACCTTTAGTTTTGGACACTTTTTGCTTTCCAACAAAAAATCCACTAGCATTCCTTTTCCATCCAAACCTTTAGGTCTTGATACTTGTGGTACAATTCAAGCATCGTGAACTAAAGTTTCCTGGATTTTATACTGGTAAGTTCCAGGAACTGGATTTCCAATGACCTTTAGCTTGAAGCATGTGCATTTCCTTTCCACCAAAGTAAAGTACCAATAATTGAAGGTTTGTGGAAGTTTTGAGTTATGAAAGTGTTTATTTCTCACCCTTTCCCAGGAGTGCCAACCCCACATCTCTTCCTCAGCAGCCCAGCCTAGAGCATGGAGAAGAGTCACGTAAGTCGGGAGGTGCAAGCACAGGACCAGGATGCTCTGGACAGCCCCGAAGACTCTGGCCCCCGAGAGACCATTGGCACACAGCAGCAGCAGGAGGAGAAGGAAAACAGCCCTGGTCAACTCTCCTCCCCATAAGGCAACGAGTGGCGGGCACGGGAAGAAGAGGGAGTTTTGTGGCGACAGCTGCAGGGAGCGCAGGACGCTCAGAACGCACACATCCATGCACGCAAAAAGCAACAGGAACAAGGCACCCACTTTGGACATGTCTGCACACACAAAAGATTATCCTGAGGCATGTTAAGTACACCTGTACAGTACAGTAAAATGAACCTTAACTTTGCCATTTTATTGTTTAGCACAACATCATGCTCAATGCAGCTGCAAATGAGAATCTTTTTATTTTCACTTTCACATTCACCACCAACGCCAAGTCAGAAAGTTATTCATTCGCCTTAACAAAAAAATCATAATAAAAGTTTCGCACATGATCGGTTCGTGTAATGGTGTCATTGCAATACGGGTGAAGACGTGGGGAAAAAAAACAGTTAATACTCAATTCAACCATTCCACGTGTATACTGTACTGTACTTACTGTATTTCAAATGTCAACGGCGCCAAATAGTCTTCGGGGCTCAAATTAAATCCTCAATATAACTTAAATTCGTTAATACTGTGTTAGGAAGATATAGTTACATTCGAAAAATGACCACATCCTCAAGCAACTGATAATCTCGTGCGACGTCGTAATAGTGAAAGCGAAAGAAACAACTATTGCAGCACTTCCTGTAATAGTAACCATTTCTACGGAATTGTTACTTGGACAAACAACTTTGCAAAAACGTGTATGTTCCGATTTTGTGTTAAACTATTGTTCTATATCATACTCCCGCTCTGATATCTTTTATGGTATTGTATTAAAAATTAACATCCAATAAAATGTCATGCAGATACAATTAAAGAACAAACTATAGCGTCGAAAAAGATACAAACAGCTGGCTAGCTACCTAGGTAAGTCGATAGCTATCTTTAAGGGGTTAATTATTTATGGCACCATACTTTGGTGGTGAGGTAGGTATTTTACCTAAGTTTTAGTGTGAAGTTGTCTTATTTTATGATACTTACAATGTTACATAAAATAGTGGTTGCAGGGTTTTGGGAAAAAAAATATATGTGATATTGGTGTTGAATACTGTATTGAGATTGATATTGTGAAATTTAACATGTACCAAAAGAAAGTAATGAAACAAATATTTTTTTCATGTGGCAAATTAAGCCGATCGAATTGTGCTGCTGTAATACACTGCAATTATATATGTATATATATATATATATATATATATATATATATATAAAAAACATTTTTTTTTTTTTACCAAAGGCCTATTAATCCTATTTATCTTTGTAATGTAATATAATGTATTTGCAATACGCATAGTGCATGTGTCATTATGGTGCTGACAACATTTTTCGATATACAATGCAGCCTTACTTAAAACTCTACATTTGATAAAGGGTATATGAGTCAAGTCGTGAAAAAAACTGTGGCACAAGCACAGAGCCTTGGAAGATCCTTTGAATTTCAGTAAGTCCACTGACAATGAACTAAAAATATTTTATTGCAATAGATGAGCGTTCTTGTTTTTTATATGTAAACGAAGTGTAAAACAGCGTCATTTTTGTAGAAATGAACTTTTAAAACAGCATTGTTAACACTGCATTTTTTTTTTCTTTTTTGCCAATGCATTTGACATTGTGAGTCACAGACGCTCTATTCTTCTGCACACAGTGGCAGGAAGTCGTCCAGATATCCGCAAGAGCCTCCGGGAAACAACAAAAATGAAAAGGTCTGGTGAACAAACTGTAGCGGGTGTTGCTTTGCGGAGAAGGTGCTGCTGCTGTTGTCAGCCCGATGAGCTATTAGAAGTGTAACACTGGATTGGCAAAAAGTGGTAGTAAGCAGCTGGATGTGTTGAAGATGACGTGGACTCTGCACATTTCCATTCTCCTAGGACTGAGCTGCACAAGACAAGGTAACGGTCTGGAAACTCCCAATCTTTGGATCATGTCATGCACGATTATATTATTATGGGGCAGGATTTTAATGTTTTCATTTTAAAACAATTGACAGATGAAAGAATGGAAAAAAGAAAAATCAGTTTTGTGGGGAAAGCTCTGATTTCAGACTGTTGCTCGATTGATGAATGGATGGATGATGGAAGGATGGATGGATGCCGACTGGGACTGAAAAATTAATCAAATTCAAATTGACATGAAAATGTAGTTGAGTGCAATTTTGAATGCGCAAAACCTGCAATTTTGAAAAAAAAAAAAGAAACAACAACTCCATTTGGGTCAGTTGGTAGACTTGGTTTTTTTGTAATAGATGTATAGTTTATTTATTTAGGTTCAGTGCTTAAGAAGTGCACTCAACGTGTTTACAAGTCATTGTTTCATGAAACATGAAAAGTTGAAAGCCCCAGATTTGGTTGCATTCTTGTTCTCATGTGATTTATGATTGACTGACTTATGTTTATACCATTATTACCATTATTGTTCAAGTGAATGTAAACAGGGTAATAAAGCTATTGCAAAATCTCAACTTTATTTATTACACATGACAATTTGACATTTCTGCACAGAGTTTAGCAAGGATCATGCGAGTCGATACACAGGATTTTCTTTTGCGGGCCACATAAAATGACATAGCAGGCCTGATCTGCCCCCTGGGCCTTGAGTTTGACACGAGTGCTATAAAGGATGTATAAATAAAAGTTCAATATTCGACATGTGATGAAATTAAAGATAGTAGTCAGCTTTTAAAAGTGCCAAAAGAAGATAGCTCTATATTTACAAGCGGTATACAGCAGAACTTCCACTATTGCACATGTCGAAAGTTTAAAAATTTTAGTTCAAGAAATGCGTGAAAATATATTCTTACACAGTCAAACACATGTCAATGTTCCATTTGGGTCATTGTTGTAATTGCAACTTGACTCTCCACCTAGGACGTTGTATGTTTTTAGTGCCACGCCCACCTGCCAAGCCCCATTGTCCCTCTCCATCACATACCCGGTCGCCACAGCAACCAACTCTGACCTTTATCCAGCGCCGTCTTGGTTTCCCGTTTGCTATTGGTTTCCCCTGGAAACTTCCTGTTGATGTCGGGTCCTCCTGGCCTCACTTCCTGTTCGCATTTAACACGCCAAGATCAGGAAGCACTCGTCACGTCTTGTACTGCATGCATGCTGAAAAACAATGAAAGACGTTATTTGTGTCACCCACGCAGATGGTGCGATTACAAAAGAAAAACACTCGGCATATTCGAATCAAGTAGACAAACCAGTTAAGTCACTTTTGGTGATATGGTCTCAAAATAAAATCTCAGATTTCTTTTTTTTTTGGGTTGTTCACAAAAATGATGGCATATATGCAACTCACAAAAATGAGGTCCATATAGAAAAAGCGTCAAGTTGAGCTTTTGGGAAAATGTGTTGCTTGAGGTTTCATAAAGGTTACTTATTATGTTGTCAACACTGAGATTTTGTAGCTCCTCTCTGTTTACAGCAATCCTCTCAGTGCATGCAGTGCACATCAGTGAGGAAGTGTTTTGAACTACAAAAATTGCCCAATAAAACCTTTCACATGAATAAACTTGAATTAAGTGAGAAAATTGATTGATGGCCCTGTTTGTTGGGCTTCTGTGTTTCCGCAGTGGTGTCCAGTGACCCATGGGGGCAGTGTCCCGCCAGCAGAAAGTGTAAAGACAAATTTGGAGATGGGTCATGTGACAGAGAGTGCATGGAGCCTGAGTGTCTCCGAGATGGAATGGATTGCCTCAAGGACAGGGGACACTGCAAGTAAGACTCTTTCATCACCTCAAAACCGTATAAATGGACTGTTGTCGCAGAAATAGAATGTTATTGATTTATTTTATTACCGTATTTTCATTAAAAAAAAATTCATTCAAGAAAAAAAAACCTTTCATTTTGTAAATTATTCATTTTTAATGTTTATTTCAATTATGAAATAGCATTTATTTTTTTGTGTTTTCATTTTATTTGAAACATTTGTGTCAATATTTAATTTATTTAAAAACTTCATCTTCTATATCAAATTAACAAAAATGATATTTTAATTAGATTTAACCTATGATTTTTATGTAAAATATTTCATTATTTTGTTTCATCATTATTATTTAATTAAAAAAATGTAAGCTATATTTTCAAATAAAAATATATTTACTTGTTGGAGGGCTAATTTTAATGTTATATATTTTTATGTATATTTATATTCCACCAAAATGCTTTTAAATTATCGTAAATGTAATTTTGAGTTGAATGTAGTTTTAAAAAAATATTTTTGAAAGCATTTTGGCAAAAAAGAAATAGGCCAGCATTCATTTCTCACTCGCTTCTGCAAAGTGTTGCCACGTTAAGATTGTGCAAGTGTCCTTACTAAATGTGACGCATTTTTGCTTCTTAGTCCAGGCCACATTCCGTATTGCCGCAACCACTACGCCAACTCTCAGTGCGACAAGGGCTGTGACAGCGCCGCCTGCGGGTGGGATGGCGGTGACTGCTACACTCATCAGAGCGCCCTGTGGGCCAAGGGCACCCTGGTGGTGCACGCTGCCATTCCGCATAAGGGGGCTGGCTCCACCTTTGCCAACACGTCGCTGCTGTGGGCCCTCAGCATCCTGCTGCGGACACCACTGGTGCTGAGGGGCTCTGCGCCACTCGCCGCAGACAGGAGCTTGTTCGACTTCGACCCCCAGCAGCTTGTTGATCTGCTAGCTCAGACATCAGCAGGCGATGCTAATGGGTGAGCGCTGCGCAAAAGGTTTTTGATTTGAGTAGGGATAATGGGTGTGTTACAGCTGCAGCTGTTGTGAAAGCACCATATAATAAAGATAGATTGAATAGTGCTTTAGATGAGGAAAACCAGTGGAACCAGTACGCAGCCCTGGGGTTCTCCATTTCTGCTCATTTCAATGCATTACAATCTTCTAATGAACAAATTCATATGTAAAGGTACCACTGCATATAAAAAAAATATTGAATTTCTATTGCATTTCATGAACGACATTTTTAATGATAATGCAATGAATGATACCAGATCATGAGGGAAAATGGGACAGTACAAGTCAATATTGGTATTTTTTCTTACCGCATGTTCAATAATGTCTCCCAGCTCGCTGATTTTTCTCCAAGTGGACAACCGTCCATGTTCCCGCCAGCCCTCTACCTGTTTCCCTCATGCCACTGAGGCGGCCAGCTTCATGAGGGCAGTCATATTGCGGAGGACCGTTGCCTATCCGGCTCTGCCGGACCTGAAGGCCGTCATCACCATTCGAGGTGTCCAGGATGAAATAGGAAGCCGGGACGAGCAGGAAGGGGAGGGAACCAGAAAACAGAATGTCAAAGGTAGCATTGTCAAATGCCGTTTCCTGTACGCACTTCAAAGCAAAATGACAGACTTCCTGTGTCTTTTCAGCCATGGCTTTTTGAGATTTGTTTTGTTATTCTTGTCGTGATAGACATTCCTACCAAATTGTTGCTCAAGGAAACGGGCTTTGGGGGCAGAATTTTCAAACTCAATTTATTTTGCATTTTAGCAACATCACCACATATATTGGCAGTTTGGCATGTGTGGCTTTTATTTAGCCTGTCCTACCCTGTAATTAAAAAAAAAAAAAAAGTGCTTACCTGAGCTGAGGCGCTTCATTCCATGTCTCCCTTTGCCACCATCTTATGCCATCTGTACGCAGTTATTAACATTTTTTGATGGCAGGCCTCAGTCCTTAGATTCTGCCAATAACAGGGTTTCACTATACTGTATGTGGTCCAAGTTGGTCGTAATCAGATAAAATCCCTTGAACAAATTTGTCTTCAAGGGCCTCTATAAATGTCCAAAATAACATATCACACCTCAGAGTTGACGCATTTCTCCATCGTTTTGTGTTAAAGAGCCAACGCCTGCGTGGCTGTGGGCTGTAGTTGCCATAGCCATGGGCCTGCTGCTGGCCCTGGCCCTGGTGGTCTTCCTGGTGGTGAGGCGTGTGAGGCGGCAGAGAGAAGGGAGCGGTCACAGAGCAGGAGGCCAGCGGGTGAGCCATCGCTCCACCACCACAGATGGCAACCCCAAGGCCTGGACGGCAACCGCCACCCAGCAGGAGGCCAAGGGGAGGCTGGCCCGGGAGAAGGACAAAGATAAAGACAAGACAGGTCTAAGAAAGAAGAAGAAACCAAAGGAGACCGAAAAGAAGAGGAGGAGGGAACCTCTGGGAGAGGACGCTATGAGAATGAGGTGAGACCAGTACGCACTACTTTCTAAAAGATAGGGATAGGTACTCGTACCTTATCCACAGAGAAGGTTTTAGACCCAGAAGGTAGGTACTATTTCTGAGAGAAGATCCTAGTTCCAAGAGAAAGTTATAAACCCCAGATAAGGTTTTAGTTCCAGGAGAAAGTACTAGTTCAAAGAGAAAGTTCTAATGCCCAAGGGCGGTTTAACTCCTTAGACAAGGTTTTTGTCCTGAGAGAAGATTCCAGTCCCTGGGTAAGGTTCTAATTTCAAGAGGTTTTAATTCAAATAGAAGGCTCCAGTCCTGAAAGAAAGTTTTGAGTTGCAGGAGAAAGTATTAGTTCTGAGAAGGTTCTAATGTCCGGTGAAGGTTATAGTCCATAGTCAGATTTTAATCCCAAAGGACTGTACTGGCACTGAGAGGTTTTATTGCCACAGAGAAGTGATTTGTTCTCATGAAAGTTGTAGTCAATAGACAGTGTTGTTTGTCAGAGAGGAGCTTCTCATCTCAGAGGAAGGGACTATTTTTAAAGCGTAAGGTCCCTAGAGAATGTTGTAGCTCAGAAAGAAGGTGCGAGTCCCAAGAGAAGGTTGTAGTCCCAAAGAGAAGATTGGAGTTCTCAGTTCTAGCCTTGAAAAAGGTTCCATTCCCCATAAAAGATTCTAGTCCTGAAGAAGGTATAAATCCCGAGAGAAAGTCACAGTGCTCAAAGAAAGGACGAGGCTTTTTGGTTTGCTGTACCTAATGTTGACCGTGTCCTCCTCAGGCCTCTCAAAAGAGACCAGGACATGGCCAGTGACACAGACTTCACGCAGAGCTCCTTGGAGGACGTGAGGACGGTTGGACGCCAGGAGGACAACAAACACTACAGGGCGGGAGGATCGCAGCCTCGTAGACCACCACCAGGTGAGGTTACAACCAACACAAGACATACTGTACATCTTACCGTTATAAGGAGATGCATGCGTTGATGTCAAAGTTTTTACCTTTTCCATCAGCTTCCTCCCTAGGCTGGGACCGGAACGCTATGCCTCCCCCTCTGCTCAGTCCACCTCAGCAGGTTTGTGCGCATGATTTTTATTTTTATCAGACTACTTTTTTTTTTTTTTGCTCATATATAAATGTCACATATGCTGTGCAATTGGTGGTCAGTCTGCTGAGTGGTGTGGCCCGGACGGTTCTGTGGTCTTGATCCGTGCGGTGCGCAGTGGACTGGATCGAGTAGTTCTTGAGCTGCTCAGAGCTGGAGTGTCTGTCAACAACACGGATCATACTGGTTAGATACTCAACACTCATTATCCTCATCAATTCATTGGAAATATAAATATGGATCTATAGTGAATATATAATAGTAGTAATATATTGCCATTTCAAGTACGCAATATTGGCAGCACGGTTTGAGAGAGTGGGCATATGAATGCTAAAATGCTAACAGTGACTGCTAACGTTAGCATGATCTTCCAGAAAGTCAAATACAGACTGTTTTTAGTCAGTACATACTTGGTGTCAAAAGTTTGTGAACCACTGATCAAGACAGTTGCTTTTTAGATGTCATGAAACATTGCGCAATGCATTCGTAACCTTCAAATGCAATGAAAAAGTCCACAGTGACCTTGGAGAAGAGCAGCATGTGGCGACAATTCCTTATGAAGACGGAGTAACTTACCTCCTTCTTCCTTCCATGTCTTCCCCTCTCTTTCTCCTTCCAGCCCCTCTGTTGCCTTGCTCTGACTCTGAACAAAGTTAATCAAGAAGCATTAACTTTGTTTCCTGGCATTGTCCCCCTCCTCTTGTCTTTTTCATATACGCCCATGTCCAAACACATCCCCCCTTTCTCGCTCTGGGCTCTGTTGTGTAATGGTTGTTCATAGGCTGACTTATTCACTCACTTCTTCCATCCCCATCCCTCTCCACCGGGAACGCACATTACCTCTCTCAGGGAGGTCGGCTCTGCACTGGGCGTGCTCAGTGAACCATCTCTCCCTGACCAGGACGCTCATTCGTTATGGTGCTGCTGTGGACCTGCAAGATAATAAGGTACACTTGGTTCGTCATGTTAACACTGCACCCCAAAGAAAATATAAATATTAAAAAAATGATGAATGCCTGTTTATCGCGAGCCATATGTTCCTGTTGCTTAACTGTATAGAGATTCTTATATAGTTTAAAGCCTCAGACGATTCAGAAACATTTGAACATCAAAACGTACGTAAACCTTATAAAACCATTTTTATTGTATTCCTTGCACTGGCATAGTTTTCTAAATCAGAAACTGTTTACTCCCTGTTGAAGTTTACTGTAAAACTGACACACAAAACACAAGACAAAACATGGTTGAGTGAACATTTTGGTGTTCGAAACAAAATGTTCACTCAACCTTGTCATTGACAGAATTTTGGATAGATGTTACAGGAAATTGTAAACCGTCACACAACTTCTACTTCGACACATGAAGCAGCAAAGAATACAAACTGAGCAGATACCACACGATGAAGCCAAAACATTTCTTTTATTTTAGGCAGAGGAGGATCAACCGGTTCAAATAATGGATAGATGTATAAACATGGTTTTACTGTACTGTATTTCACCACCAGGGTGAGACGCCGCTTTTCCTGTCGGCCTTCTATGGCTGCTACGACACCGCCAGACTCCTGCTACTCCACGGTGCCAACTTGGAGCTCCACGACCGCAGGGGGCGCCGCCCCGTAGATGTGGCCAGGGAAGGTTTGCACCACCAAGTCCTGGAGCTCCTGCTGGCCCACCAGATTCAGAGGGGGCCCACCACCATGGATGCAGCCAGCGACATGCTGTGGGAGGAGCGGGCGCTTATGTACTCTCCATGGGTCGGGACACAAGGACGGAGTGCATCCTTCTCAGGGATTGTGCCACATCGGGATATGACACCACCGCCACCAAGGTAAGTGTGAAACAGAGTGTGTGGGTGGTTAAAACCTGCTAAGATACAAGATCTACACTGTACAAAACATTTGCCATTTGCATTTGCAAATAAGTGGGCTAAGGACAGAGCCTGGGAGAACTCATGGTAAATATAACTCCTCACACAGGAGTCATCTTTCACTGTATCTGGCACCCTGCAGTGTGTCAAAATAGATGAATATGAAAAAAACAAAACAAAACTAATGTAACACAAGTGGGTTGAGGAGACTTGAAAACTTCTCCAATTAATCTTTTTTTTCTCCCAGTTTTAGTTTAGAGTAGTTTACATTTTATAATGTAACTGAAGTAGTTCAGTACAAGTGGGTGAACAACATAACTTTGGAGAACTCCATGTAAACCATTTGATTACAAGAACGCCATTTTTTTTTTTACCCACTGACTAAACCATTAGAGCATATCAATTTGTTTTTTCACTAATCACAGCGTTATCTGGTACTCAGTATAATGAGTGTAAATAGGAACTGAAAGTGTGCTAAAGATAGAACCTTGGGGTACTAATTTAATATTTTATAAATCAATTTTTGGCATAATTTGTCAAAGAGAATATATCCAAGGATAATATTTGACTGAAATTACCGGTATGTCTTTACAGTAACTGGTCCATGGGCAGCGTCCAATACCCATCCCCTCAAAACTGGCGACCACAGCTCAACCAATCAGCGACCGCTCTGGTGCCCCCCAGAGTCATGGGCCGCTCCCCTCGGCCCATCAGCACCTTGCAGGAGGTCACCTCAGAGGATGAGGACCGAGAGAGGCTGCAGGAAGCCCCCAGAGCAGTGACGCCTCACTTCCTATCACCGCAGCCCGCTCCCCGGCAGCGTTCCTTCTCGTGTACCCAGCATGCATTGCAGCGCCGCTCCAGCTCTCACCAGTTGGAACCCAATTACGTGATCGTGACTGAACGGACAGCCAATGAGCACATAGAACGAGTGATCGTGTCCCCTCCGCCGGAACCCGCGAACCAGTCGGATCACCAGACACTCATGAATGGCGGAAGCAACGACAGTAGCAGCGTAATAGAGCAAGCTAATGTTAGCGCTTCAGGATCGGAGCCCAAATCTCGGGGAGAGAGGTCAAATAATGCCAATGATGCCACACAAACGGCCTTGTAGAAAGAAGCAAACAGACCCATTGAACAATATGCAAATAAAGTGAACTCCTGTTTATCGCAGTGGATACGGCTCCAGCACGGGGTGCAAATATTGAACTGCAATACAGCAGGCGTTCACTGTAAGGATGATACTTCCTGTCCAAAGTCAGCCCAGTTCCATGCAGTGGCGTAGCATGGGGAAGGGGGGGGGAGTATTTTGTCATCTCACCTCAGTGCCATGATGGGCCCAAAGACGAAAATTTCTCACAATTTAGCCTCCTCCATTGGTCTTGTGTCACTCATTTGTTGGTCTTAATCATATTTCATCCATTATGCATTGATCGTTATATTAAATATATTTGCACAAAATGATTCCGACTTGTTTTTATCATTATACCTTACCTCAACTCTTACCATCAGTTTCCTCTTTGCGTCAGGGTCCACATCTACAACAATAAAGTCTGTTGCAACGTAGGCATGTCTAAGTAAACCCACAAAAAAAACATACAAAACGCCATGCCCGAAAACACATCGGAAGTGAGCCATTTATGTGAGCCTATCCCAGCTGTCTTCGGGCAGTAGCCGGGGGGACACCTTGAACTGGTTGCCACCCAATCGCAAATTGAGGAGATTTCAGTTCATAGTTCATTTCCAAAACATATGATGAACACACACACACACACACACACACACACACACACACACACACACACACACACACACACAGACGGAAACATTAGGATCAGAGTGTTTAATTCTCTTGAGGAAAAAATAGGCTAACTTCCCAGACATTACATTCACACAAAAAGGAACATTGAAATAAGTGCCCAGAAACATGCCAATTATAAAATCAAAGGAGCAAAATAACTCTTAAAAAAGCTAATTTTGGTGCAAAACTCCATTTTTTTTACAAAAGCTGATTTGACGCACAACCATCCATAGAAATTGAAAATTAAATTACAGTGATGTGCTAATTTTCTAAATCAAACGTCTCTTATTGGCTGAATCACTCGTTCTGAGGCGTACAGCTACATGCTGTACCCGAACCTGACAGGTCAAAGTGCAAACCTTTGGAGATAAATAGAACAAAATACACACCATGACAAGTAGTACCAATCTAAATGTGCAACATCTTCATCTGGTGGTTCATTTCCACGCCACTCACAGCGCATGTTGTACGGCCGAGATGCGGTCGTCTTGTTTCTTCTGCAAGTTGTGCTGAAGCTCTTCCACCTGACGGTCACGCTCCTCAGCGTTCTGCAGAATTTGCTATGATGGGGAGAAAGACAGTCATTCTTACACCTTGGCGTGAAACTTAACACATTAACGAAAACTCAAATGTTTGGCAATGAACGCATTTAGTTAGTGTCAAACTTAATAAAAAAACGAAAAGAGATTTACATTCTGTATTTAAAACCACAGAACTTTGCCTTGAAGTCCGCTAGCTTAATGCTAACAAATAATGGGAAACGCCCTCGACGGGCTAATAAATGCATCAATGAAGCAGTGTTATCAGTCACGCTTTAAGCAACGGCAAATTGAACACAAGAGGTGCAACGACGCAATATAATCATACTTAAAGATATATATTCTTTATCCTCGGCGAACCCCGCCCCCCAAATATTACTGCAGTTACCGAGTCACCTCCAGTAGTTGGGAAACTTTTCTTTGTGTCTGCATGACTACACCCTCATCTCTCACAAGGGATTTTTTTTTTTTTTGCGGAACTATCTAGGTCCACTGTATTAAAAAAAAAAAAAAAAAAAAAAAATCACTGTATAGTGATTTGTACCAGTATGATTCGGTCCCTTTTCTCCAGACTGTCTCTCAACTTCCTCTCTGTGCTCTCTCCGTCCTCTCGCTGGTTGTTTCGCATTCTCTCTGCCTCCTTCCTGCGCCGCTCTTCATTACGCAGCGCCTGCCTGGCATCCGTTAGCCGAGCAGTCAGGGATGACGTCGTCCGATCATAGCTCTCCTGCTGACTCTGTTCATCACATTCCGATTAAAACCCAAACATTACACTTTTCCTTTCCGACCCAGTGCCTCGCACCTGAACGACGTTCTGATACTCTTGCAGGGCGGCAGTGAGTTTGGTGACCTCCTGGCACAAGGTGGCGCTCTGTGTCTCTCGCTCCTCCAACATGGCTGCCAGGCGGCTCTCCTTGTCCCGGAGCTGGGAGGCCAGGGATGCCTCAGCCCCGCCCCCCTCTAAGCCTTGGCAAATTACGGAATCAGAGAGAGCCTGGGGAATGTAAAATAGTTAATGATTACAGAAGGCACAGTATGACTCAGGGAAAATTGTGTTATCTTTTAAGCACAAGTAGTATAAAACATTTAATATAAAAATAGCAATCTAACAAAGACATTTTTTAAACACTTTTTTGTATGAGTCATCAGTGTATGGAAGATTAATTCTAATCATTAAAAGTTTTAATGAGCATTACAAAGGAAAGATATGTAACTTAACATAGAATTCTAAGTTTAAAAAAAAAATTAAGATATTATTTTCTATTTTCTCGAAATACTTTTAAATGTGTGTTTCTTAATTTATTACAAGAAATGATTACATTATTTAATTTATTACAAAAATAGAAATAAAAGAAACACGTCAGTATTTTATTTATTTCCATGTTAAATTAGTATTTTATATATTTCCATGTTTTATCATACATTTTCACGATGAGATTCCTTCATGGGAGAAAAAAAAATAAAGTGGGGAAAAATATGCATGAACTAATGGACAAACATGTCACTTGCAAATATACGATACAAATAAAGAGAAGACACATTTTTGTGTTTACTTTAATTATTTACTTATCATTCATGAAAACGCTTGACTATTAAATTAATATTGATACAAGTAAAATCAAATAAAATATTGTAAAAAATAAATCAATACATTTTGAGGGTTGTTTTTGTCCATTTGTACCTGAACATCTTTCATACAGCTCTCCAGCTCCACCTTGAGGACTCGGACCACTTCTTCCTTCTCGTGCATGGTGGCAGCCAGGGCTCTCTCCCTCTGCCTCCACACCTCTCTCTCCTTCTCCATTTCCAGCAGGAGGCGCTGTTTCTCGCCCAGGGCCACACGCAGATCCTGGAAGGAGAATGGAAAGTACATGGAAAAAGTTTGAACAGGGAAACCTTAGGATAAAGGTACATTTTCTCATATAGTTCAAAAATGAGATTACATCTATGATGTCCTGGTTGCACTGCAGCACCATGTTGAGCGTGTCCAGGTCTTTCTCGCGGTCTCCTGCCGCCTTTCTCAAGGAAGCCACCTCTTCCCCAAGATGCCGTTCTTTCTCGACCAACTCACGGACAAAACTCTCCATGGTAACCTGGGTGAAGATTACAGAAAGTCACATCAAGTGTAACATTTGTGTGTCACAATTTTTTATTATTTTGTACGAGTACAGTTCCGCCAAGGGGATGATTTGTATTCGCACCCTGAATTCCCAAGTAGGAGTTAATCAACATACGAGCGCTGAAATTTGTCCAAAATGTTTTCCAAAATGTGTCATGTCAACTGGTGGAACTGGTGTTCAGGGCAATTTTATTTTTATTTTTTTTAATTCTCCAGGGAGTTCCAATAAATGTTTCGAGGTTGCGATGTTTGGTGTTTATCAGTCAGGTTCACTAACCTTGTTGTCATTGACAATATCTTTCAGGTTCTCGCTGAATTTGCTGGCGATCTCGTCTGCTAGCTGGCTTTTACCTCCGCCCTCCACACAAACTCTTCTGGTCACACTCATGAGCTCCTGAGGATGAGGACAACATGCACGCATAAGCACACACGTCATTTACCAAATGAGGAACAGGATAAACAAATCAGGCCGTCTACTTGCTGGAGGCATCTATGTTGTGTTCGGAGTCATTCACGTTGTGTATCAAATGAGAATTACTTGTGTATTTGAAAAACTACCTTTGTCTTTAAATCTGTCAGTTTAATGCTAAAACATGATGTGTTGCCGTGTTATAATCCTTTAAGCAATGGACATTTGAACAAAAACAGTGCTGACATAATACAACAATACTCACAGGGATACATTCTGTATCCTCTGCAAGTAACGACAACATTAGTGCAGTTCACTCAGGAGCTGAGCCGCCTCCATGTATACCCAAATGGCTTTTGCTGCCCCCAGGTGGCCAAGGTAGGAACAACAAAAGGTACCCAACTAACCTACCTCATGTCAATCATGTATGTTAATGTATGTTTCTGTAAAAAACAATACCATAGAATGCTATTTGTCTCTCTCTCTCTCTCTCTTTTATTTTTGAGAGGTGAGGCTGAAATGGATTAATGACCTTTACATTACTAAAAAACTGATTTGAGATATCGTATTGAAAGACGGGGTAACCTATGCCCACTTCACATTCCAGCAGCCCTCCAAAATGGCTGACTTGCTATGTAAGCCACTTTATAGTGGATAAGGAATGATTCCCCTTTGTTCTTTAATAACAAAAATACTTCCAATGTTCCAGCAAGCATGAAGAGGCTGGCGGGCACATAGACAAACAACATTCCAGAGAGCTTAGCATCTGTCTGTCTGTCCTCATCCTCTCTCACCTGGATGAGCCGATCCCGACTGTGCAGGCAGCGAGCGAAGCCAGGCAGCAGGGAGGCACCGTCCTCCTCGCGCACAAGCTGGAGGGAACAAGACCAGAAATGTTTCAAGCTAGGGTTAGCCTATCAAACCATGGTTAGGGTTTCCAATTCGAGCCTAAGGCCTTCAGGGTTACAAAACGGGGTTAAAGTATCAAGATAGGGTGCCAAGGCTTCACTTTTAGGGTTAAAATCAGGGTTAGGGCTTCAATTTGGGGTTCTAAACCAGGGTTAGGGTAGCAGGTTATGTTTTTAAAGTAGGGTTTGAATTTGGGATGGGCGAGTATTGATACCCGGGTATCGGGCCGATAGCAGCCTTATATCAAAATATTGGGGATTTGTGAAAGATGCAAAAATATCGGACATTAAGTCTTCCTTGCCAGTAGTTGGTGCTGGACTGTGGCCGTTTGACACGATGGTGAATCATCATGCGCATTCAAAAAACAGAACGGTCTTTGTTTGGAATTATCTGTCATTGTGTTCACTGAAATTTGATGCATCATATGTACTAGTGGTATCAGTACCTGGTATCGGAGAAAATACTCTTATTGGTATCGAACATCCCAAATTTGAAGCATGTTTCAAACTAAGATTATTGTTTTGAAATTAGAGTTTGACGCCAATTATGGAGTTTCAGTCACCATTGGGTTTCAGGTTAGGGTTTCAAACCACGATGAGGATACAGACTTATTATGTGAAGAAACGGTTAAGATTTCCATGCTATTTTGACTCACACCTTTTTGAATACAAAATAAAGAAATGCATCAAGTTGCAAATTTGCATGCAAACCATAGCGATTAGGTAACTTGTTCAAACACGTTTTGTGTCCATTCACGCACGTTCCTTATTATGTCTTTTTTTTCTTTTTCCTTTTTTTTTTTTTGAACAGAGATATGTGTCTTTTGTCCCACTAATAATCAGCCCGGGGCAAACTCCACTGGTCTGCCAGGATTCTACTAAGAGTGTGTGTGTGTGTGTCTGTGGTCTGTATGTATAAATGATCAAAAAAAAAAAAAAGTGCGGCACACCCTTCCCGGGGCAAAACACACA
This sequence comes from Hippocampus comes, assembly GCF_001891065.2. NCBI lineage: Eukaryota > Metazoa > Chordata > Actinopteri > Syngnathiformes > Syngnathidae > Hippocampus > Hippocampus comes. The sequence goes on along the minus strand of NW_017805539.1, from coordinate 1,010,056 downwards.
ATGCCAACACCTTTCATTCCTTCATATTGTGTACTTGCGTGCGTGTGTCAATAATGCGCTAAGTGGGCGTCTGCTGTGTGTTGTATAATAATAACCTGCCATTCTTTTTGGCACACCTGCCCAATTTTAAGACGAATGAATGTGCAATGTCGTGTATGTGGTTAAAAAGCTGCTGTACCTAATGAAGTGGACTACACACTGAAACTTTGAATTGGTTTGAAAAGAAGGTTGGGCCTTCAAACCGAAGTTCTGTGTTCAAATTAGCATTTCAAGCTAAATTTAGGTTTTCAAATTAGGATGTCAAGCTTGTGTGATTGGTTTCAAATAATGGTTAAGGTTTTAAATTTGGATTGGAACTTGAAGCTATTAGTGTTTCAAGTATGTTTAGTGTTTCTAATTAGGGTTTCAAGTAAAGGTTACGGTTTCAAATCAAGGGTGGTCTTTCAAGCCTGGGCTGTGGTTTCAAATTAGCGTTTTAAAAATGGATTAGGGTTTCAAAGTAGGGGTTCAATCCTTGGCTGGGATCGTGGTTTCAAAGTAGAGTCTCATTCCGGGGTTAAGGTTTCAAATTGGGATTAACATTTTTGAATTAGGGTTTCAAGACAGAGTAAAGGTTTCGAATTGGGGTTAGGGATTCAAACTAGAGCATCTGCTCGACATTTGGCTGTCGAGCAGATGCTTTCAAACCTGAGATTCATCACTGGGTGAAGTATTTACGTGTATTAGGGTTTCAAGACGGTGATATGATTTGAAGTTTGTCATCATGAAATGAAAAGCCTTTATGAGCGCTTACATGCATCCAATCCTGGGTACCGTCATCCTGGGATGTTTTGGGTTCCAGTTGGGCCTCAAGGGTCCTGACGCGGGTCTCCGCCTGGTCCAGCTGCCCACGCAGATGCCTGATCACTTGGTGGAGCCTGCGAGAAGCGCTCTGCTTGGACAAACAATTCGGTGTTTAAACAGACGGGCAATTGAGAAGTTGTCCAAACGAGCACACAGCAGCTCAGCTGTTACCGGATGTAACAAACTGTGTCAATATTTACCGTTTAGGAAGATGTTTGGGCTTCTCTGCGCTCATCGCAGAAACACATTTTAACTTCTAAAGGCGCATTACACACATCCAAGTACGGGTTCGAAGCCAAAATTATGGTTTCCAATTAGCCTAATATGTCACCATTTGACAGATTAGGTTTTGTAGTTTTTTTTTGTAGCCATATGATTTCATTGCCTGCGACTCGCCAATTGACATTGGAGCAGCATTGCAAAATGGCTGCCCAAACAAGCAAGAACATTTCTTTCCCTGACAATAGTTCAGCGCCAGTTTGAGAAACTGTGGAGCAACATTACGGCCATGAAGCTTCTCTGTGAATTCCAATTCCTGACCCACCTGCTTATGGAGCGGCACGAACTCATCCTTCATCTCCATCAGAACATCATCATCCTCCTCCTCTTCTCCATGGCGGTGATCGCCATTCTCCCCAAAGCTCGGGCTCTTGTTCACCACAGGGGACGTCATCTCACTAGAACTTCTCCTCTTGCTCCTCCCAACCAGAACAGGAATCCTGCTCCCGGCCGGCGAGCGGACTGGACTTGTTCCCAGATGATGGAGCACAATGAGGAGTGAGGAAGTGATCGAGCAGTCGCCGGGTGAGTCCGATGGTTCGCAGTCGTCCAGGGAGTCTAGAGACTGGATGGATTGGGTCCTAAGGGAGAAGGTGGATCCTGCCAGCGAGGAGGGACTGGAGCAGGTGGACGAGATTCTCTGCCAGTGGAGCGGCATGCTCTGGGATTTGTCCCGAGACAAAGGCAGAGGAGAGTGAGCCTGGAACGGCATTCGGCGAGGAACTCCGCACACCGACTCGTAATCCGAGTCGGACACGCGCAAAGCGTCGCAGCCTTCGCAGTTTTGACCCTTTCGGCACCTTTTACCTGCACGGCGCACAAATGAAGAAAGACATTTTAGGCCAGGAGTTTGGTCCTCATTTTTTGTCATGTCGCGGGCTACTGAAAAATGGATGGCGGGCCCTCAAATGGCCCCAGGCCGTCGTTTGGACACCCCATGTTGTAAAGTGTTTAAAGCATGTTACCTGTTCGTATAAAGTAAGGACACGTGTCCCACTTGTCTGACCAGCACTCGTACTCAGCCAGAGCCATGTTGTCCTTCAGCAAGTCCCTATAGTCGTCCTTGTCCTCATCGCCGCCCGCTTCCTCGTCCTGCTCCCGAGGGTGCCTGTGGACGTAGTTGCTCCGCACCCAACGCCGGACACTGTCTCGCTCCTGAGTCAGCTTGTTGAGCCTCTCTGAAGACAGCGCCCTCACCCTGGCGATGACCGCGTCGAACCGAAAGACACGCTCCAAGACGCCGGTGCACTTGCCGCACACGAACTCCCCACGACCGGTGCCACGGCACAGCGGCTTACCCAGGATGTGCGTGAGAACCGACAGAAGGTCCAACGACTTGGACGGAGAGTTGAGCGATAGCTGGGACTTCGACAAGGAAGACGACGAGCCCAGGGAGATCATGCTTCCTGCGGAGGACACACGCATGTTGACCAAACTGAAATTAGGGTTTCCACTCAGGATTGAGGCATCAAATTAAGGTTGGGGTTTCAGATTAAGATTTGAAGGCAACATTAGGGCTTCAATTCATGGTGTGAAGCCCAGTTACGATTTCATGTTATGGCTTGAAGCCTACATTAGAATTTTAAATTGGGGTTTAAAGGCTGGGTTACTGATCAAAATATTTTTAAGACAGATTGGTGTTTAAAATTAGGTTTTGAAGCCTTGTTTAGGTTTTCAAATTTGTGTTTTAAGACAAAATTAGGGTTCAAAAATACGGTCTTTGGGTCGGGACTTAGTTAGAGTTTCAAATCTTGATTAAGGTTTGAAATTAGGATTTGGAGACAAATATCATTGGCTCAAATTGGCTCAAATTAGGGTAGCAAAGCCTTGGTTGGGGTTTCAAATGAAGTTCGATGCAAAGGTGATGTTTTGAAGCCAATATTAATGTTCAATGCAAATTTCAGGTTTTAGGACAGGTTTATGGTCTCGATTTAGAGTTAACAATTATGGTTGCAAGACGGGGTCAGGTTTTGAAACAGAGGGCTTACCAATTAAGATTTCCAGACAACAGTAGGGTTTCAAATTAGGGTTTCAAGTCAGGGTTAAGGGTACAAAGAAAGGTTAGGTGTTAAAAGTAGGGTTTGAAGCCAACATTAGTGCTTTAAATAAGTGTTTCAAGTGACCTAAAATAGGGGAATTGAAATAAATAAAAAAAACTCACCCCAAGGACTATTTGGAGAAGACTGTGACAAGGTTGTTTCTCTCAGTGACCTTGTGGGGGTCTGAGGCTGACTCGACTTCCTGTGCTGGACCCCAAACAGCCAACGCCTTTGGTTACCCTGAAGAACTCCTCCGCAAATTAAACACAAGTCATTTGGGCCTCGGGACGACATCCTGGCAGCCGCTCTAAACGCACAAAAAATAAATACTGACTTGAGTTTGCGGACTCACCGGAAACACTGTAGACTTGCTTGATACAGCTGAATCAGTTCACTCACGGACTCAAATCAACTAGCGATCGGATTTGCTGCAGACTCATTTGGTGCACATACTCAGTAGAGACATTTCAATCAGTTCACTCACAGTCAGAAGTGGGCAAACTGCTCGTAAACACAGATATTTCAATTGAATCACTCGAGTCAAGGGATTCACTGATTCAATGGAATCGACTCAGTCACTGAGTCAAGATCACAAGCTCACCGGAAACAACGCAGAAGCGCAGACTGATAATTTGGGTCATTGATCCAACTTAACTGACTGAGATGATTCAGATGAGTGATTGAGTTAGCAGGCTTTTCAGAAGCACTGCAGGTTCAAGTAATTTAAAGAAAATTGAAATAATTGGATTCACTGACTCTAGTCAGCATGCAGAGGGTTCCGTTGAATCTGTTCACTCACTACGCAGTAGAAATTAACATGAATCAGTTAAATTCAATCAGTGACTCATGTTAACAGACTCACTTAAGTGAAATATTACAGGTGCAACAATAAATTAATTATTTGACAACTAATCTATATGTACTCTAATTTATAGATAATCTATTTTTTAACTTAAAAATATTTGGAAAATTGATCAATCATTTAGAGACCTAGTTTTACTTTAAATTTCATCCATTCAACATTAGCCTTCCTGTGGAGTTTGCATGTTCTCCCCATGCCTTCGTGGGTTTTCTGCGGGTACTCCAGTTTCCTCCCACATTCTTAAAACATGTATGGCAGGTTAATAGAACACTCAAAATTGTCCCTAGGTGTGATTGTGAGTGTGAATGGTTGTTTGTCTATGTATGCCCTGAGATTGGCTGGCAACCAGTTCACTGTGTCCCTCGCCTATCGCCCGAAGACAGTTGCCATAGGCTCCAGCATGCCCGCGACCCTCGTGAGCATAGGCAAATGAGAAAAATTGATGGATGGATGGATACTCATCAATGGCAGTGAATGAGAGGAAATAATAGTTAGTTGTGTAAGCTTTTGTTAAATTGTTAATTATTATCATTTTATATTTGAGCATTATATTCCTTTATGTTACATTTACCTAAATTATATTGTGTTTAATACTTTCTGAAATATTCTTATGTTGCTTGCATCTGATTGGTGAAGAAAAGCAGGAAGTATGATCGTTACCGGAAGGGGGGGTGTTCGTTCGAGAGTTACGAGGCAGACGTTAAAAAAATAAAATAAAATAAAAAGAGCTGTGTTCAAACGAAGTCCATCTCCCCTTTTTGCCCATCCCGAACGTAGAGCAATCCATCCCAAAACCTACGAACCCCTCAACTTACAGTTGTATCCATGAAATACACACAAACCGGTTGGTGTTTTGTTATGCAGCATAAATATATTTGTGACAAAGTAAAATAGAGACAATATTGATCACAGACTCGAGCGAACCGGATAACTGTAACGAGCAACTCAAAGTACTGTTCTCGAATCGTTTGAAAAACGAAACAAGTTTACCAGTGTTAGACAAGTCAAAGTGTGGAATATACTGCTGGCCTTTCAAAATAAAAACGAAAATGACATCACCACTGAGGTTTTCCATTGATAGCCGTTCATTATTGTTTGTAGTTTGATCGATACATTGGTAAAGACTGACGAAACAACAAATTCCTCCTTCAGAGTCACGAGTTAAAAAGTCTCAGTCGATGTTCACACAAGCACTACCACGAAGCGACACGTTGACTTTTGAACACACAAATAATCACGTTTTCCCTGAGCGCGCTCCGGAATCTTAGACGCCGGAACACTTTTACCGTCACTTCTACGGCTATAAACGCATTTTCTTTTGCCTTACAGTGCAGACATCTGTGCAAATTTAAAACGACTCACACGGTCACACAAACTTTGACAGAAAACAGCTGTCAAGTCAGAGTGTGGGCTGTATGCTTCTTCCGAGGGTACCTGAAAGCACCGTGCGCGCGAGAAACTAGAGCCACGTCGTTACCTTTACAAGGTAGCAAGTGTTCCTGTTCTACAAAACAAACTTTACCTTAATAGCTGACGTTCTCTCCGCTTGGGAAAAGTCCACCAGACGACGAAGTCTTCACTCCCTGTGACTTATTAAACGAAGAGCACCCATAAAAGTATTTGCCTCCCAGCGGAGAGAAAAAGAAAATCTCCACCACTGCCTTAAGTGAAGTGAAGCGGCTCAACTTAGCTCGTCTCACTGTGGAGGAGAGGTGGTGGGTGTCACCTTGTGTTTACGTCACCAGGCCTACCTGAGAGATCCATCGTGCCAGCAAAATGAGGTTTCAATGTGGAATCCTTAATTTATGCTGAATATTTTATGTCATAATCAAAACTTTAAACCCGAATTTAAGATAAATACACGTTTCCCTCCAAAATAAATTAAAATCAAAGCTAAAAAAAAAAAAATCACAGTTTTTATTTTTACCATGCAATTACAAATCTAGCAGTGAGAAAACTTCAGTGTTTTCATGGTGATTGCATGTCAACATGGTTCATTTGTTCCTATAAGAAAAGCACGCATAGCAAAATATATGTTACATTCTAAATCTTTTTTTTCGAATACTGTATACATTCCTTTGGAAGAAATCACTCTTGGATTTATATGTATAAGGAGTTATGATTTTTTCAGAAAAATACAAAGAATCCTGGTACATCAATGATGTTTTTGTTTCCTCCCTTTTTTTACTGCAGTATCGTCATCTGCATTCATTTGGAATGGCGGATGCTTATCCCTTACGGAAAGCCATTTGAATTTGTGTTCCATATCTTTCCTATGTTCTGAATTGGCCTACTAGAAAGGACAAAGAGCATAATACATGGACATAAAGCTGGACATAAAGGCTATCTAATAAATCCTCAAACACGTCTCCATTGTCCCCCTCTCTCCGATCAAGTGAGCCAATTCTCGATGCAGTCCGTGAACACGGTGAAGTTGGAGTGCCAGTGTATGTGCTTGACGCCGGCACGGAGGCACAATGACAGGTCACCGCGAGCGCTCAGCGTCTTCAGCCCGAAGGTGTCATTCCTGTAAAACTGTCCGCATGCAGACAGAGCAAACAGCAAAGCCACAGGCATGTATTATTTATCCTCTGCGAAAAATGACTGATATTACTGCATCTTAGATGGATGGTCTACTTCTGTGTTTCATCATCACGTGTACATTTTATTGTCTCGATGTATTGTACTGCCACCTGCTGGCCAAATCTTACACTGCAGCTACGCAATGTCCATTGAATTAATGCTTGAAATTATTATGCTTAACTGGTTAATTCTTGACATTCTATTTAATTTTTATCACTGTATGATTTTCTAAAATACAGTACTGCATTGTTTCAATTCTAAACATTCTTGTGTTTGTGTATTCTGGAGTATTTGGGGAGATTGAACGATATATAGAAAAATAATTAGATGACATTTCCATTCATTTCAGTGGTGACTGATGTTATGAGGTGAGTGTTTTGAATTTTTATGTAATAATAAATCATACATCTGATATCATTTACTGTAATACATATCAGTTTGTTGTTTGTGTTTGTTTGAAAATACACAAGAAGAGGTTGATGGGGAAAAAAGATTGCATATTAAATCACAATCACAATATTGAGGCGTAAATTGTTCAGTTATTTTTCAAAATCGTTCTGCATTAATATACATGAATGAACATGAAGCATTGTTATCTCTATAAATGCGGATGTCGTGGATGGGAACAGGGAACAGGAACAGTGAAATGAAACTCCAGAGTCAAAGCACCGGGTACCTCTTGGTTCCTCATTTCCACAACATGCTCTTTGCTGTCATAAAATCCAAAGTGGCTGCAAAAAAAAAAAAGGAAATGGCCATCAACATTTAAACACCTGAATGCCACAACTAAGCACTGCTTTATTTTAAGAACTTGCACCTGATGTCTAACATCCTCTTTATTGTCACCAAGTGGTTTCACTTTGAGAAATCTTTGGTACCATGTATTGATAGTGTGCTTTTAAATAAGAGAACCTTCATTCCAGAGTCAATGTTTGCTTTAAAAAAATATAGTTGAAATGTGAGGCCCTTGCATTAAGGCTTCTAGAGCGTTGATGACTATTTTGGAATATACACCACTGAAAAATAAGAAAAAAGGTATATCCCTCATTTGCTCACAACTTAAAAACTGCACAAAAACATCCTCCCCTTTTTAAAGAACATATGCTTTTTTTTTAATTACCCTGAAATATGAATGTGTTATCATATTCTTTGGATGTCAAACACAAATGTTTTCAGTCCACCTATCTTTGAATAATGCAAATGGGAGAGACAAGTGTCAAACCTTGACTGCCAGGGAGTGATGACGCCGTCGTCCGGTCCGCCAATCAACACCAGCTTCTTGATACGTAGGAAGTTCTCCCTCCAGGCTGAGATAAAGACATATTAATATTATTTATCATTATCAAAAAATAAACACACAGGTAGTGTTGGAAATTGCTCCTTATCCACCATGTTCTGCATTATATACAAAGTAGTTAGTTGGCTATTATGTAGTGCTGTTGGGTTGTGATTTATTGGTTTAATATTTTAATCGAGCCCAAACGTAAATAGGAAAAAAAAACCTCAATGAACAAATCCCTTTAAAAAGGGCTTGGTCCAATAGAAGTTCCTCCTTTCAATTCAATCCTTGGCACCAAAATACCACAAGATGGTGCCAAAGCACCAATTTTAGATTTGACAGGGCTTTGGCCTGAGCACAAAAACTCATTCCCTACCCTTGAATCACTGCATCTGGATTTTTGGCAAACTTTTTACTCAACAACATAGAGTGAACACCCACATATTCGCAATTTGGCTTGATGTTAGCTTATCGATGAGCCATATGTGAAGATGGTTTGTTTGTGTTGAATAACTACTGAATACAGTCGTTTAGGTACACTTGTGTATGTTTATGTTTGAGTGAACTACCACTATGTAAACATCTGGTGATAAGGGAGTAGGGAATGAGTGAATGATTCTCAGCCAAGACATTGTGTGTTATGTATGCTTTATGATACAATATCAGGATTTGCGAATCATGTGCGACCCCACTTACATTTCAGTTTGCTGTGAGGTGTGTCACCATTGAGCAGTGGAAGAAACTTGTTGTTCTTCAGGTAACTGGATCTGTGGTGTGGGTCTGTGGAACATAGACAAAATTATTATTCAAATTGATGATTGTTATCCCAATGTCAGGGTTTCTTGTAATGATCCCTGTGGGACACCATAAAACAACCTTTTCATCCATCCCTTTACTGTAGCGCTTGTCCTTGTTATGGTGGCGGCTGAGCTGGAGTCTATCCCAGCTGACAGGATGAAAAAGGGCACTACCGCTCATGTTTAACTTTTGACATCATACATCAACAAATCTTGGCTAATTTGTGCGGTTACTTATTTATTCATTCCTAGTTGTCTGACCTGCAATGTGTGCTTATTGTATGGCTGTTGTATTATTTGTGCTCTAGACAGTCTGCTATAATGTTGCTTAACCCAGGCCTATTGTGAGACCACCTAAGCAATTCTAAGCAAATACAAATACACTATCCATCCATTCATCTAATTATTACAGAATAATCCATATTGAAGTCATTTAACTCTGAGCTCTGTAATTTGCTCACCATTCCAGTACTGGCAAATGGACACTTTTTGTCCCACTCTGTTGTAGCAAACCCTAAAGACTGTGGTTTTCATGAAGGAGGGAAACACCCGCTGCAGATAGTCCGTGTCTGTGCGAGACAACAGCACTGAGATGAGTTTCGCATGATGGGCACATGCTGTGAGCTGTGCTTTGCTGTCTGACCTCCGTACTGGCCGGCCAGGGGCGATGACAACGCGATGAAGGTGTGGATGTTGTGGTTGGGCATGGTGGAGAGGAGGGCTCGACATATTAGACCACCTTAGGAACATGCACAAAACCAGTATTTCGTCATTGTTAATAATATACATGTATAGGACTGTTCATGTTACTAGTTAAATGTCATTTGAGAGCAATTGCAGTATTTCTTAATTGTAATGCCTTTGACCAAAAATATTAATGTACGTACCTTCAACACATCAGGCTGCTCTATGAGGCAATGTAATAATTGTTGACTTGAAAAATAATAATACAAATGCATAGAAATACAGAATATGAAAAAAAAACGATAAAATGACTGAATAAATCTACTACCTAATAAAGTGGTATTTTTTTCTTGTTAACTCACATCCAGACGCACATGCACACACGGAAACACACTCGCACACAAAGTGATGAAAGGGTGTGTTTGTGGTTTGGCTAACCTTTGTTTATCTCATCATCTGACTTCAGCTTTAATCATCAGTTCAAATATTTTTGAAAGTGTGTGTGTGCGTGTGTGTGTGTGTGTGTGTGTGTGTGTGTGTGTGTGTGTGTGTGTGTGTGTGTGTGTGTGTGTGTGTGCGACTGTGCGTGTGTACTTTACCTTGTGAAAAACACAGCATGTGTACCCCATCAAGTGCCTTCATCATGATGGGCTCAATGGCCAGGTGGAAGCCTTGCACCTGCTTCCATAGCGGCTTGAGACTGGACATGTGGTTGTACATGTCCACCACCGTCACCTCTGTGCCAGGATGTGTCTGTAATGAGGAGAAATTCCCATTCCATTCCGCTGTTGTGTGTTGATTCAACCCAGCTAATCCACAAAGAAAAATAATGACGGTAAATAATAAAATAATCAATAAAAAAGTTGCTGTTGTTGTGATTATTAGAACATTTAAATGTGTTCTTAAATGTATTTTCACTTAAATATAATTGGTTATGTGTTCTAATGACAACAATTATTGAAGACATTTCCCATTTGAACACACACACACACACACACACGTGCACACGCACGCACGCACGCACGCACGCACACGCACACGCGCGCGCGCATTGAATCTAATAATCTGACCTTTTTAATGAAGAGAACCATCTTTTGGAATTGTTTGGGTCCATCAAATAGACCATGCACGATGATGACCGGCCGGTAGCCGTCGACTCGGCCCCTGGGGAGCAGCAGGACCGGCACCAAGAGAAGCAGGATAGCTGCAATCGGAGTTGTCATCTTGGAAGTGATCTCTGTTCGGTTGTGTGGTTCCTTTTCAATACTGTATTTGGTCGCGAGTGTGGTGGTGGGTGGGAGCACCGATGACCATCTAGGTTCCGACTTCTTTTTCTTTTTTGACAATGAAATTTAGAATTGAAATTGTGTACAACGTCTATAGTTTTAAGATTACACTGTAAAAAAAAAAAGTAATTCGAATCCCACCAAAGTTTGATCGAAAAGGTACGATGATGATTTTCTGGTTGTTTCACCGATGGCCATGAGGGGGCAGTAACCCGTAGTCTCCGTCGTTGTCCTGCATTTTTTCTTGAGCGATGTAGAATTTCCTACGCGAGACATGCGAGGGAAGCTAGTTTAATTAAGAATTGGTTGTTTATGTGGTCAATTTCTCACTTCATGATTGCTTATTGCGTAAAGTGTATGTTCGTTCACTCGAGAACCTTTCAAACATACTCATTCTATCAGTGTTCGTAGCAGTTTTCGCTTATGGACTTAGTTAGCTGGCGTCTAACAGTAAGGTAGCTGTTAGCCTCTGAGTTTTGGAGTATAAACAACGTTGACTTGACGTTTTCAAAGCGGTAGGTGAAATTTTGTTTCGTTTATTCTGCCTCTGATCAAGTGTCGATATTCTTCTGATATATACTAGGGAACCAAGGGAGTAAATTATGGCGGTGTGGCTTAGTGGCTGTCAAAAAATTAATCAATGTCCCCAGATATCTGTCAAATATCTGCCCTGTTTTGGAGAAGATTCTCTCAGGATGGGCTGACTTTGGTGCAATGCACAGGCTCCATCCACCAATAAGCAGCAACATTTGCATTAGAGACACTGAGACCTTCATGAGAATTATATTTTTTTTCTTGCACTCTCTGCATTCTGCCTTTCTATTGTCCGTAAAGTTAAATGTGTCCAGATACAACTAATTTTACTGCTGTCCCTTATTTTCTTCACAATAATTTCTTCACTTTGAAGATAATGCAGCTGCCTGTGTTTTTTGCTGAGCAGACACCATGGGGGACCTTGAGCAGTGGGTCAACGACCGGCTGCATGACATCTTAGGCCTGAGCGACCGATACGTTGCTCAGTTCATGATCGGCACTGCCCGCAGGGCGACCAGCTCCCAGGACTTTGTGAGTCGGCTCCAGCAAACGGGCACCATCGACATCGACCAGAGCGTCACTGCCTTTGCTCACGAGCTTTTTGACAAGGTGTGCAGATTCATCTTAAAAACCTGAAATGTGCCCCAAACTATGACCCCAGAACACTTGAATATTATTTTATTTTTCAAATATTACCCTTTAGTGTTATGCATCTCAATCAAACAAATTGATACGCATCTCGATACATGGAGTATGATAAGAGAACTGTACATTTTCAAGTGGAAAAATATGGTTCGATTGAGTGAGATTACTATTTCATTCGGTATTTTCCAGCTGAGGCTTTTGTCATTTTTATGAATATGTAAAAACATGTTAAACATTTCCAAATCCCAATCTATTCATCTTAATAAAATCAAAAGAAATATCAAATCAACAACAATATCAAACAAACAACTTACGAGTGATCTGACTTTTCAAGGTTTTTCAAAATATGAGCCATTGGTTGGCCAACTGGGCGTCTTGAGTTATGAGCAAAAATTTGAGTTGCGAGCGCTAGCTGGTGGCAGTAAACTTGCAGGTTGGCTGATAATGAACAACTCTTCCCAAAAAAAAAGGGGGGGGGGACTTCAAACTGTTTATATCCACTCCAGTTGAAGTTTGGAGTCAAACTAAACATAAAACAAAAAGAATAACATGTTGAATATTGAAAAGAAATACACAACTTTGCTTTAGGAATTTCTGCTCTCAAAACTAACAATGCAAAACGAGTTAACAAAACTAGCATTAATGCTGTGGTAGTTATAATTCTAGTTATGTGTTGTTATAGTTATGTATCACAATTGTTTTAACTTTACTGTAAAGTTTTCCATAGTATGCCACCTCTAATACAACTGCTGTGTTCCAGATTCCTCGTAAGCAGGTCGTGGAAAAAGCTTCCCGGGTGTTGGAGCGCCAGGCCATTGAGATGGACAGGAAGAATCGCACGTACACTTTGGTGGAGGATAGCGACAGTGCCGAGGACACTGTTGTGGAGAAGCAGCGCGGAAATAAGAAGAAGAGCAAAGAGAAAGACAGAGTCGGGAGCAAAAGGAAGAACATCCGGCGGAAGAAGGAGAGCGAGTCATCCAGCGAAGAAGAAGTGCCTGTTCGGCAATCCACAAAGTGCGTTTATATAACTTGTGATGCATTCTCGGCTGCTCGGTTGTAAAAATGCCCTTTTTCATTTTCTATTTTTAAACAGTTGTCATTATTCTGTGTTATTTTATACAGTACCTTGAACTCTGGTTATTTGTGAATAGCGAAAATCTGGAAGGTCCTCAGCTGACTTCGTTTGCTAACTTAAACCTCCGGTCTATACATAGAAATACATTGGCCGTTATAGGAATTTCATTCTTGTTCCCAAATTTATTTTACTTGCGCTCGGGTGTGAGCAATTGTCAACATTGAATACGGGCAACATTGAGCATTTTTTTTTCTACATCAGGGCTAAGTCAAGCCAGGATGACAACTCAACCATCAAGAAAGAGGATGAGGAAGAAGAGGAGTGGGAGAAGGAGGAGCGGGAGCGACTCCATGACATCGAGGAGCGTGATGCTTTTGCGGAGCGTGTTAAATTGAGAGACAAAGATAAGACGAGAAACATCGCGGAGAGGACGGACAAAAAGGTGACAAGAAAAAGGCAGGATGAGATAACCCACAAAAAAGCTCAGAAAAATAAATACAATCTACTTTTTTTTTCTCAGGCTTACGAGGAAGCTCAGAAGAGACTGAAGTTGGCAGAAGATGATCAGAGAAACATGGTGGGTGAGAAATATCATACGGTGCATTTTTTTCCGCAGTTCCAAACGGTTCACTGGTGTTTTAATTTTTGGGTAGAAATAGGTAGAGAACACAAGATTTACTTGGCTGTTTGATTTCACACTTCCCGCAAGGAACACAAATGTCTTTCCTGTCCTAGATAGATAATCCACTGAGTCAACAGACTTTCAACAATTGACCTGGAATCCTCTCACCGACATTGGAAAAGCACAGCTTCCTCATTAGCTCATCTCAGTTGTTCGCGTTTCGTTTTAGACTCAGTGTTCATGTCAAACTTGAGTTGAGAATCAAACATTGTTCCCAGGGTCCTCAGAAGGTTGATTTTTGTCGACCACGTGACGTAACTTTCGGCCCGACTCGACCACACGCCAACAAAAACAATTCATTCAAAATCTGTTATGGGAAGTTGCAAATGATGAATCACAATCAGCAAGGCAGTTTTATTGACAACACACATTTCATACACAAGGCAACTCAATGCGCTTTTAGTGCGGTATAGTGAGGGGTCATCAAATGCCCCCTTTATTAAAGTTTACTTGTGCAAAAAATCTCTTAGCCATTCCTGTTTCCTCTCCTATGTCAGTTGCCCGAACTGAGGAAGCAGTCCCGCCGCGACTACCTGAAAAAGCGCGAGGAGGAAAAGCTGGAGGACCTGGAGGCGGAAATCATCGACGAGGAGTACCTATTCGCCTCCGATGACCTGACGGATCGTGAGAAGAAGGAGCTGGAGTACAAGCGCACGCTGCGAGACCTTGCCAAGGACTACAAAAAGGCTGGAGCCAAGGAGCTGGAGGAGAGGAAGAACAGATACTACATGCCGGAGGAGATCAGGAGAAAGGTAAGCTCCACACTCAAGTTTCCCAGTTAAACCGCCGAATTTTCTTCAGCGCCAAATTGATACAAAATAAATTAAATTAAAAAACAGTTCTCACAACAGCTTTCACTGATTGACGTGAAATTGTGCAGACATGTCGATCACAACAGGATGCACGAAAAAGTCACAAGGACACGAATAAAATTGAAGAGCGTGTCAGACATTTTGTTTTGAAGTTGCCGTTTTGGGCCAGTGCTCGGGTTCCTCAGAAAGTGGGGAAAAAAAATTCCCCAACACAAATTTCACAGACTCATTCATTAAATTGAATGGCATTTTGGCCATTTAGGTTTGAAGTTAATGGAAAGTTTCCAGTTAATTTCCAATGAAAGTTAAAATTTTCAAACTACCAAATTTGAAACTTTTGAAAATGATGGGATTTAACTGGAAATTGAGGGGACTGTCATGGGAGTTTGCAACTTTGAAAGTTCTTGGAATTTTGCAACCCTTTTGATGTATCTCATCAGCCTTGGTCCCGTCCATCTAGGAGGTGCCCCAGAAAGAGTTGGAGCTGGTGGAGGAGGTGCCCATGGAACTCGGCGGTGAGCAGGGCCGCTGGGAGGAGGAGCGGCTCAAGACGGCCTCGCTCAGCTTCGGTGCAAAGAAGGAGCGCGAGCAGGGCATGAAGCGCCAACAGGAGAAGTACCAGCTCATCCTGGAGGAGGACGAGATGATCGAATTTGTCAGCACCGCCATCACCATGAAAGGGACTCTGACTGAGAAGGTGAGAAGATTCAAAAAAGAAGTGACCTATGAGCTTAGTGTCATTAGCAGGTTGAAAGAGATGCACAGAGACTGAAGGAGTCACAGAAAGGCATATAAGTGGATGTTCTTGGAAATGCATTAGGTCATTAATTCAAAAAGTGAATTCAGTTTTTATTTCAGCAAAAATCTTGCAGGGTTCAAGGAGTGAAAGCTGTTTCTCTTTTTTTATTATTATTATTTTTTAAATCACTTGTAAAAAATTCCCCCAGGAAGAGACTCCGGCCTTGTCCCAGTCAGAGCTGAAAAAGCAGTCCATGCAGGAGGTCCGCCGCAGCCTCCCCATCTTCCCCTACCGAGAAGATCTGCTGGCCGCCATCCACGAGCACCAAGTCCTAGTCATTGAGGGCGAGACGGGCTCAGGAAAGACCACCCAGATCCCGCAGTACCTCCTGGAGGATGTGAGTGTCGCATTAGATAGACACAGTACATGTTTACAGTGGCACCCTGACTTATAGTTTTTTTTTTTCCAGTGATGAGCCGTTGCCTGGTCAATTTTGTATTTTTTTTTTCTTCCTGGTCAATTTTGTATTTTTTTCTTCCTTTTTTTGCTTTTGTTTCAAGACAAAATGTTTGTTTTGTGCAAGCTTCATATAGGCCACCGCTCGACCTGAATTGAAAAAAAAAAAAAAAAGAAGCAATTAAGAGAGCCATAGTGACGCCCTTTAAGCCATTTTTTTTTAACAGGACAAACAGTCAAACACACAAATGCAAGTAGTTGCTGTAGGCTGCAACTTGCACCTAGAGACTCAGACGCAGACTAACCTCCTGACATCACTCACTAGGCCACACCCCTTAAAGGCACATCATCCAACACACAAATACTACTATAAGTACACTTAGAAAAAACAGTTGATATTATCTCACACTCTTTTGTTTTATTGTTTTCATACAATGCAGAAATATTTTTCTTGATTAATCACCGCAATTGACGGCTATACACATCAAAGATTTATGTTAACTGGGACACTGGCGGTGGATGAGTTTAAAATGTGTTTTGTAAAAGGTTTGCGGATTCTATTCTCTTTTAACTTAACTGTTCTACTCTTTTGCTTTTTGTTACCTGCAGCTGGGGCTGCAAATTGGCTACAAAGCTAATCCGGCACAGAACATCTATCCTCTTGAGTTTAAGATTTCTTGACACAGTCTCTGACTAGTACCTGAATAAACTAAATTAAGCGCGCCGTAACCCTTGTATGTCCTCTCTCAGGGTTTCACCAAAGGAGGGATGAAGATTGGATGCACGCAGCCCCGCAGAGTGGCTGCCATGTCAGTGGCTGCCCGGGTGGCGCAGGAAATGAATGTCAAGCTTGGTAACGAGGTAAATAAAGGTTAGGGGCTTATACTTCAATTTTGTTATTGTTTTTCCTCACTTTTTTTTTTTTTTGCGCGGGCGACGGGACATTTTCCTGGTCTAGGTGGGCTACAGTATCCGCTTTGAGGACTGCACATCAGAGAGGACGGTGGTCAAGTACATGACAGATGGCATGCTGCTACGAGAGTTTCTCACCGAGCCCGACCTCGCCAGCTATAGGTAACATTTGTCATTCATCAGAATTTCAACTTCCTCTTCTATACCGTGGAACCTCCAAGGAAGGCGAGGTTGGGCAATAATTGGCTCGTTCTGTTCTTTAATCTTTTCCACTGAGCATTTACATGATCAAGAGTCCTGTAATACCAACTTTTCTTTCCCTAAAAGTGGTTTGTTAAAATCTGTGTTGACTGTTTTACCTGATTTGCCTCATGAAATAATCCGTGAATTCGTTTATTCCAAATAAAATATAACATCAGTCAAACAAGCTGTTTCATTTTTATTTTCTTAAATAACTGGTGAATAATGATCATTACATTGGTTACAAATAATAGAATTAAAAAATGAAAATGAATTATTATTCCGGGTAAAATACAATTTTACATATTTTACATTTTTTTTATTTTACATGTAAGAGAAATTAGCATAGATGTTGCGCTAATTATAGCCAACGTGGTATACGCCAAAATATTCATGACTATTCTTAAAAATCGGCATTATTGTGGCAGCAGAATTCATCAATACGATATCATGTTTTGTTTTGTTTTTTTGTCCCACTGGAAATAATTGAATAAGCAGTTGAAAGCAGTCCTTTTTCCCCCTCCTGTTTTCCTCCTCTCAGTGTGATCATTATCGACGAGGCTCATGAGCGAACTCTTCACACGGACATCCTGTTTGGCCTGATCAAAGACATCGCCAGGTTCCGACCCGACCTGAAGGTGCTGGTGGCCAGTGCCACCCTGGACACGGAGCGCTTCTCCACCTTCTTTGACGACGCGCCCATTTTCAGGATCCCTGGCAGGAGATTCCCCGTGGACATCTTCTACACTAAAGTGAGTGCACATTCCACAGTTGAGAAGAATGTCACGTTTGCTCTTTGTTTAGTGCAAAAAAAAAAAAAAAAATCATAAAGGACGTTTTAAGTGATTGTATACGTCTAAATGGGTTACGGAAACCTGTTTACTCATCAAGGGGGAAATGAAACATTACAGTGGTTTCTTAATTTACGCGTGCCCTACTTTGAGTTTTTTGAGCTGAGGTTGGCAATTGTTTAAATTATTATGTGTTTAGAGCCAAAATTTGAATAACAAGTAGGCTTCAGATACGCCGTTGCTTGCCTGAAATGTAGAACAATGTAACAATTAAGGTACTCTAATCTCCTCACGTGTGGGCCAGGATAGATACAGTAGCCATTGCACTTTCAGACATTTATTAAACTTGACAAAGAGTCAAACACACAAATACAAAACGAGAGCGCTTTGCAAGGAGCAGACTCTCACAATGACGTAATCAGCCACCCTGACTCACTCCAGTTCCGAACATCACTCACTACAGCCATGCCCCTTAAAGGCACACTGTATGTATTTCTTTAATTCTCCTATGTTTAAAAAAAAAAATACTCTGCTTTATTTTTTTTTCTAAGCTGCATATTTCCAAAATATCTGTCAGCAGGCTATTTTGAATTTTGATCATTTACATGAAATGACTGCCATCTTCAAGTGACTGCTGCACTGCAACTCTCGCTCCTGATCCTTGGGTTATTTTGTGAATAGCGTGTTCAGACTGGACACAGTTTTAAATTTGAGGGGAAGAAATAATCCGTTTCCTTTTTTCATTTGAATTTCCATTTAGGCTCCGGAGGCCGACTACATGGAAGCGTGTGTGGTGTCAGTGCTGCAGATCCATGTCACACAACCTCCCGGAGACATTCTGGTTTTCCTCACCGGACAGGTACACAGCGAAAACTGGATTTAAAAACAAACAGACAAAAACAAAATAATGAAATGAGGGATATATTATTTAATTCAAGTCAATTTACAATGTTCTGTGACAACCCTTGGGTGCCTTGTCAAAATAAAACTAGGAACACTCCTTACGTTTTTTTGATTAATCCAAAAAAAAATATTGATGCTAGAGTAATGGGGAAAATTATTGTCAGACAAAGAACACGCATATTTGGAATTGGTTTGATATTCAGAGTTGGATCGATTTTAGCCTTTACATCTGTTCATACCAATTGTTTTTGCACCCTATAAGTAAATTAAAAGAAAAACTGTCTGTTCTCCCTTCATGCAGGAGGATATCGAGACGTGTTGCGAGCAACTCCAGGACAGATGTCGGCGACTCGGCTCCAAGATCGCCGAGCTGCTCGTTCTTCCCATCTATGCCAATCTCCCCTCTGACATGCAGGCCAAGATCTTCAGCCCCACGCCGCCTGGCGCACGGAAGGTAGGATCATGCAAGTCAAAACTGAAAAATGTGCGTTGAAATCTCATTCCCTGCATTGTTTTTCAGGTGGTGGTGGCGACCAACATTGCGGAAACTTCGCTGACAATTGACGGCATCATCTATGTCATCGATCCAGGCTTCTGCAAGCAGAAGAATTACATCGCCCGTACTGGCATGGAATCGCTCATTGTCATGCCCTGCTCTCGGGTGACTGCTCATACCGCACATGCCTCAACTTCCTTGAGTTGCACCGCTCGGTCGATTTAAAGATAAAAATAATCATTTCATTTGCTATTGAGAGACGAAATTTGAGTATGACACGCTGCCCAGTCGAGTCAAATATAAAAAAGCGGACTAACATTTACTGGTGCATCATTTCCATTCATTTACTGGATGGCATAGTCAAACACAGAAATGCAAAATGAAGACACTGACAATGAGCATGAAGGAGTCACTCGCACTCAAGTAACCACATGGTAAACAGCAAACCAGACTTGAGGCTCCTGGGTCACTCACGAGGCCACGCCCTGTACAGACACACATCAACACATAAATGTACGTGTGTGTGTGTGGGTGTCTGTGTGTGTGTGTGTGTGTGTGTGTGTGTGTGTGTGTGTGTGTGTGTGTGTGTGTGTCTGTGTGTGTGTGTGTGTGTGTGTGTGTGTAAAATTTTCTTTACATTTTCTTTACTTTTGTTTAACATTTCTATTTTATAATACAATAAAATGTGACTTATTTGTGGATAGGACCTGGAACAGATAAATGCCAATTGAGTTTATTCAGGAAATTTTATTTATCCTATGACAGTATTTATTTATTCTATTTGCTAATGTCACACTGTGTGTGTGCGTGCGCGTGCGTAATTCCCAGGCGTCGGCCAACCAGAGAGCAGGCCGTGCCGGCAGAGTGGCCGCCGGCAAATGCTTTCGGCTCTACACGGCGTGGGCCTTTAAACACGAGATGGAAGAGATGACCGTGCCCGAGATTCAGAGGACCAACCTGGGAAATGTAGTGTTGCTGCTCAAGAGCTTAGGTGGGTGTGAACAGTGTCGTGTATATGCTGATGAGACCACAACACACACACACAGTGATGCAGTACAGGGCACCACTGCAAACTACAAGCACAATAATAAACGCATTGTTATATGAATGAGAACTTCTTATTACCTTCTGAAAGGTGACATTTTCGAGACAGCTTTTAGATTGCAACGCAATCAGTCTATCCGTCACCTGTTCCAGATCCTGTTGCAGTTTAAGTAACCAGTTAACATGCACGGATCAGCCTAAAGTTTAGGCTGATCTACTCTTATCTATCGCTCTGTCTATCCATGTCCAGGTATCAATGACCTCCTCCACTTTGACTTCATGGACCCTCCGCCGCACGAGACGCTTCTGATGGCTCTGGAGCAGCTTTATGCCCTCGGAGCACTCAACCACCTAGGAGAGCTCACCACGGTATTCCACGAGCAGATACACATACAGTGGAATGGAACCCTTTGGTTTTCCAATTAAGGCCCTCCATTATCATTCAAAGTGACACGTAGTGCAATCCAAATAGCATATCCAAAATATTAGCACAACATATCCTAAAACGTTTGAATACACTGTTTGTGGACTTTAGCTGGGTCGCAGGATGGCCGAGCTGCCCGTGGATCCCATGCTGAGCAAGATGATCCTTGCCTCTGAGCAGTGAGTCTCCACCCACCCATACTTTTTTTATTTTTTAATTTTATTTTTTATGTCCTCTTCACTCATATCATAGCCGCCTTGCGTCCGCCCTTCCAGGTACAAGTGTTCTGAGGAGGTACTTTCAATCGCTGCCATGCTGTCAGTTAACAACTCGATCTTCTACCGGCCCAAGGACAAGGCGGTGCATGCTGACAATGCCAGAATGAATTTTGTAGTGCCCGGCGGTGATCACCTGGTGCTGCTGAATGTGTACACACAGGTATGGACAATTTTGATGATGACATCAAGCTTCCATGAGAGGGTTAGCTGGGGGGAATATTCTTAATTTGGGAAAGCGGCCTTGTACTGCACATCAATGGAGCAAGTTTATGACCAAGTTTTCATTTCAAGAACTGGCTACGCTCGGCCAACAAGGAGATGATCTACATTTTTTTTATTTTATTTTTTATTTTAGAGGTGAAAGCTTCCTCTGCTGAATGTAAAAAGACTGTAATATTTAGTGGTGCAAGAAAAAAAATGGTACGTGAGAATAAAAAAAGATTTTGTTTTATGGTCCATGTTTGCTGATTGTTTTTAACTATTATATACTCTTACCATTTACAGAAAATCAAACCAGGCCTGAGAGTTAAGCAGACCGTATTTGTCAATTGATGTGACTTGGATGGAGATCAGATCACATTACATGAACCACTTGAGCAGAAATTCTGCTCCTTCGAGAGGGTTCATACACTTTTTTTTCTGCAAATGTAGATAGGACATGTTTAATAGATGTGAATGTTGGACACTTTTCATTCCAATCATTCATCCATTCATTTTCTGCTGCTCATTTTTTTTTTTAATGTGGTTGTCTGCCTTAGTGGGTGGAGAGCGGCTACTCAACACAGTGGTGCTACGAGAACTTCATCCAGTTCCGCTCCATGAGACGAGCGCGGGACGTACGTGACCAATTGGAGGGCCTCATGGAGCGCATAGAGGTGGAGATGGTCAGCTCGCAGGGTGAATCCATGCCCATTCGCAAGGTGGGCGCAATATGCTGTCGAGAGCAATGCATTTTTCAAAATAAGTTTTATAACACACACACACACACACACACTGTGTAAACACATTTAAAATGATAAAAACACACATAAACCTATTAAAACACTCCGTTTGTTGTAAGGCTAACTGCTACCATCTACGGTTGTAACTACCAAGTTTTACTCACAAATGAGAAAATTGACCAAGCGATGGCTTGTGTCTTCAAAAATGTGTTGGGCCACGCATATGTCAAGGTACCTCTATATTTAAATGTTGAGTCACGTTGATATGAAACTCTTATCTTGGGAATAATTGGGCTTTTTTTTCCCCCAGGCGGTGACGGCAGGCTACTTCTACCACACTGCGCGGCTGAGCAAAGGAGGATACAGAACGGTGAAGCATCAGCAGACAGTCTACATCCACCCCAGCAGTTCGCTGTTTGAAGAGCAGCCTCGATGGCTCATCTACCACGAGTTGGTCATGACCACCAAGGAGTTCATGAGACAGGTCTGTACCATCCTTCAATGCGGGTACAGCCACTCACCGTTGCAGCCGGCAGATGGCACAACTCATTTGACACTTAGATGGGTTGCTTTAGAAGTAGGACTTGCCCTCGAAAGATGCCTGAAGCAATCATGGAAGTAAAGTCAATTTATTGTTGAAAAATATTTATAATGTAATTTATAATGTTTCACATATTTTGGGAAAATGTTAAACTAAAAACAAATAACATTTAAAAAAATGAATAAAAGAATTACAACATTATATGCAAATTTAGCAACAAGGAAAATTATTATGTTTGAAAAATGTACCGTAAAAATAATAAAAAAAATCATCCAAAGATTAGTGATGAATACATTTGTGACAAAATATCAAAATATAAGATGAGTTAAAAAATGATTGATTGTAATATTTTTTAAAAATTGCAGAATAATAGAGAAAAATGCTAACAATATTACAAAAACTATTACAATATTTATGAATAGACAAAATACAACACTGTTAGGGAAAACAGTGTTAAACACAACAAAACAATTAGAATTTTTTTTCAAATATATTAGAAAATCATATAAAATATTTGCTGAAATTAGACAGTAAAATAGTAGTGTTGCAATATTAGAATAAAAGCAATGTAGACAGTACAAAAAAACCCGAAACATTTTCAGACGAGGAAAATTCTGAAAGTAATGCTTGTTGAAAAATCCACAAATATTTGAAGAAAATTAGAAAATAATACAAAATATTTGCCAAAACAAATCTACATGCTGGAGTCACACCAATTTGCTCATACGATGATACTCTGACCTCTGAATCAAATCAATTTCAAGTCACTCCTACCTGTTAAAACATTAAAAAATGCCTACGTTTTTTTAGAACAAAGACGCACAGATTTTTTTTTTCCACTGACTCCGTAGAGAAAATATTTGCTTGTCACGCTGACTCAGCACAATAGGAGGAAATGTGGCCAACAATTATGGCGATAATTGATGCTGACTTTGCCTCCAGGTGGTGGAGATAGAGAGCGGCTGGCTTCTTGAAGTGGCTCCTCACTACTACAAGAGCAAGGAAGTGGAGGACAGCAGTAGCAAGAAGATGCCTCGCAAGCAGGGCAAAGCCAAGGAGGAGCTGGGCTGAAAGCCCGGGACACAAGTACACTGGCAGACATGAATAATACACGCTTAGGATGAAAAGTGGACACGCCTGGGCAACAGGAACGCAATTCCTGTGATGAAGAGCAATTCCACAAAAAAAAAAAAAAAAAAGTGGGTGAAAAGCTCCCCACTGGTTTAATCATCAACCCGATTGCCTGCGTGCCGATAACGTATGACTCACCTGTCTCATTAGTGACGCTCGGTCACACATACTTGAATTGTTAAAATTATGTGATTGCTGAGAAGCAATAAATTTTTACTGCTTTTTATATTTTCTCTGCACATTCAAGTACTTCCCTTTTGCCGTTTTAGTCTTCAACAAAATTGTGGATCAGCAGTTCTCAAAATGTGGGCTTTGCTCCACTCATCTGTGGTCTTATCTTTTTGGGGCCTTGTATTGTGAACTCCCGTTTATTGTTCTTGATAAATTCCAGACCCAGCCACTAAAGGGGAAAATCCTCGCTCTTGAGAGTCAATGTAGATAACTTTTTCCTCATGCACCTGCTGTATAGTTTTACAATTCTGACACACTTTAAACACATTTACATTTATTAAAACACATTTTAAAGCATAAAATACCTCATCCTTTGCTGTCAAAAAGCGGGAGACTCAGATAATATGACTCGCTTGCACGGTTCTCCAAAAAAAGCAGGAAGCAAAACTGACACATAAAACGAGAGCATCAAACATTGTATATTTGAACACCAAAATATTCAAGCTAATCATGTCTTTTTGTCGAAGGAAATTATGTTAGCTTAATGCTAATGTATAGCATGAAGTGCCATATTATTATTAGTATCATTTTACATTTTAATAAGTGGCACATATTTGATCGTAAATATTAAGTTTTCGACAGGGTTGTGGTGCAAGTATTTGTTTTCAGCTGTGTCTTGATGGGATGGTAATGAAGTGCTGCCTCCGTGAAGGAAAATACAATCCATGCTGGCTGCGTGGGGGCTCGCTTTTTTCTTCCCACTCTTGACCAATCATAGCCGCTTCCTTTATCCCGACACCCTGGTCGTCATGGGGTGTGTGTGTGGGGGGGGGGGGGTTTTGTGTGTCGATGCGCGTGTTATTATGTGATAGTGTACACTGCACCCTAAGCAGGTGGCGTGACCTCCATCACCGCAAGTTATTAGCGGCCTGCAGTTGCAGCTTGCGATCAGAACTCTTGCGACATAACTTTGTTTTTTTAATTCTCATTTACGTGCCTGGGCGCAGGTGCGCATGCCTGCGAGTGTGTATGCGTGCACGTGCGGTAATAGTCGAACATGGGATGTTGCTTGGCTTAAAAAGTAGATCTTTGTTCAAAAAAGGTTGGTTACCCCTGATTTAAATATTTTGTTTTTGCAAAGCAAGCCATGTGATTCAAATCCAGAGTTAGGAAGTATAATTTCCCCCACCTTGAATTGATGTGAACTGTGTAACTGTGTGGTTTAGATGTTTATCCACAGTGTTCCCAGCATATAAGGTGATGGCGATCATCGGTAAATCGCACAACGGCGACAGTAGGTATGACGGGTATGAAGTGTCGGCCGACTGTTGCTGCGTCCTCCTTGATTTGTATCACACATGACGCTGCCTGGGCAAATATGCGGCCAGCTGACATCCATCATACCTGACAGCCGATGGAGGTCAAGTACCTGCTGGAGGTACTCAATATGTAGTACAACTGACTATGATTATTTTCATATTTTTTATTTCAAGAAATGAAAGTTACGAGATTGTCAATATTCATTCAAGTTAAGAATATTATGGCGGAAAGTCAAAATAACAACAAGTAACCATTGCCAGGTTTCAAACAGGACGTTCTCAGAGGGAAGTGGCCGCTGAGCTTCGAGTGTCACAGTGGTTCGCAGAGACTGGAAGCGTCACAGAAAGTCATACAAGTGGATATTCTTGGAAATGAAACGGTGAGTAGTGTACATATAAAATGTTAGGTCGAGCATGACTGACAGGTGCCTCATGCACACACACACACACACACACACACATGGCGGAGCAGGTCCGACTGGTTCGACCAGAGGCGGCTGCCAGGCGGGCAGGAGGTGGGGGCGGGGGGGCGTGCCCCTCCCCGAGAAGGCGGTTCTGGGTCACAGTGAGAAAACAAGACATAACTGCAAGACTTAGAAGGAAGGAGGAAGGCCAGCGCAGCCCAGTTTTACAATGTCAGGTGCACCCATGGAGCTGCTGTGGATGTGAGACTTCCTCCACAGGTGTGTTTTGATTTTATTACTTTTTTGCAGTGATGGAAAGTAAATTATAAATTCTTGATTTCTGTACTTTATTTTTTTTTACTTTTACGCCATATATTTGTTTACATTGACGTAGTCTCATGCTAATCTGAAAATGCACTATCAAATTAAGGCAAGGGTTTGTTTTTTCTGTTGTCACTCTAGTTCATGTAGCATTTTTGTTACTCAGTTCACAAGGTGAGCAACTATGTTCTGAGAGCTTGCCCAGTGATTTTATTTTCACATTTCCTTCTTCACAATGCAACACAATTGAAAAAAGAGGGGAATTCTGCATGCAGAAATATTTTTATTGGTTATCAAAACCATTATTGTGTATAATTGATGGTAAAATCCACTTTTACTTTTGTACATTTCAGCCTGTACTTTATTATTATTTTTAAGGCTGAAGGAGTTGAATCAGTACTTCTCCTTTTGCCAGTCCCTTTTTTTGGACAGAATTATTTGTACTTCCACTTAAGTACACAGTTTGAATACTGTGGCCACCCCTGCTTTATATATACGTGTGGAGTATATACACATGCTTTGTCTTTGTTCCTCTATGTACTTCTGACCTTCTGATTCAGTTCAAATTTCCAATTCCAAACAACAAAGTGGAGTTTTACAGCTCTGGGCTCATGAATACACTTCCTGCACACAAACAAATTACACTAATTGGAAATACCAGTAAACTGGTTGACTTCCAGAATGTTATCATTTCCCCAATAAAACTGAATGACCTATATGAAAACTTCATATCAAGATTATACCAAGCAAAATGATCATGTGATCTGTTTGATAACAACTCGCTAATGGCTCAAATCCAAACATGAGGCACCCTCATTCAATGAAAGACAAAGCACTCATGTTCGAAAGTATAAAAGAGTAATTAAAGAAAGAAAAACGCAGACATATTAGGGAAATATTAGATAAAAGAAACACAAAGATTAAATGGAAACATACACAATTCAATAAAAAAAAATACACAAATAGGAAAACGAAAATTCAAAAAAAAAATTGAAATCAAATGATGCAACATTCACCATAATTAGAAAATAGTGCAATATTATGATAACATTAGAAAAGGATAAAAAAAAATCCATGGGATTATGTAAATATGAGACAAGAAAATACTATAATGTATGACAAAAATACACAAACATTAGAAAAGAATACAAAAATATGAAATTTGGAAAATATTGCAATAGGGCAAACATCCATCCATTTTCTAATACGTTTATCCTCACAAGGATGTGCTGGAGCCTATCCCAGCTGTCTTCGGGGTACACCCTGAACTGATTGCCAGCCAATTGCAGGGCTCACATAGACACACCCGTTCACATTCACACTGAGGCA
The DNA here is from genome assembly GCF_001891065.2 of Hippocampus comes. Taxonomy (NCBI): domain Eukaryota; kingdom Metazoa; phylum Chordata; class Actinopteri; order Syngnathiformes; family Syngnathidae; genus Hippocampus; species Hippocampus comes. The sequence continues at coordinate 983,213 of NW_017805539.1, read as the reverse complement.
CAATTTAGAGTGTTCCATTAACCTGCCGTGCATGTTTTTGGAATGTGGAAGGAAACCGGAGTACCCGGAGAATTCCCACGCAGGCACTGGGAGAACATGCAAACTCCCCACTGGAAGGCCGGGGCCTAGAATCGAACCCTCCACCTCTGCACTGTCAGGCCGGCTATGAAAAAGTACACAAAAATATATTTTAAAAAATATATATATTCAATGGTATTGGTTGAAAAATACATAAATCTAATGAAAACAAAATAAAATTAGACCAAAAAAATTATATGAAGGAAAATCCGAAAACACGAGATGGAAAAAAAAACAAACACAGCTGCTGCAGTTCGTGTCTTTCACTACATACCATCGTAGCAATAATGACAATTTGAAACAATACGAAGCTTCTCTGGTTTTATCACAATTTGTTATAAACCGTTTAATAGATGGAAAAATTGCAATTCGGGCCACGGGGGGGGGGGGGGGTTTGCGGCTCAGATGTACATAAGAGCGGGTCATCCAGTAACCATATACAGTAAATGTGATACATTACTTGTATCTCAAGGCACTACTCACTTTCTGAGTCTTCCATCAATCTCCGAACCTCACTTTCTGAGATGTTTGGCCCAATGTTGCATTGAAGAAACGGGAAAAGTCCTGCCCCCTCAAAATTGGAAGTAGACCTTGGTTGAGACCCCTGAAGGATATGGAGAACGATAGTGTGCTAACAATGATGTTAGCACACGATATAGTTCTCAGTGGCTCAATTCTTCTTTCCCATCACTGGTACACTACAAATAAAAAGTCATACTGGTACAGAATATTTTGGTTGAACTCATGTTAAATTTGAAAATGTTCAGGTCACAGTGGATGCAGTTGATTTTAGTGGAGCAAATTCAGGTTTGGGCTGTAATTTAAAGCACTTCCACCGCTGGCATGCACAATGACGTCTGTGTAGTATATTTTGAAAAACAAATAGATCCTACGAGCTAACCAAAGAGTCAACGTAAACGCTGAAACAATGTTGGGTGTCACTGGGCCGGATGCCTCCTGCTTGTTTCCTGCTTTGCCAGTTGTTGGCAGTCAACGGTTTGTGGTGTTGTCTGCGGACACGCTTGACTGGTAAATGGCAAAGCGGAGACACAGCTTAGGCTACAATATTAGATGGAAAATAAACAAATATTTGACAACAATTACACAAAATACTAGGAAAAAAGATGTCCAAAATATTAGAAAATATTAGAGCAACAGGAGTAGAGCAAAAATATTTGACAAATTAAAATATTTTTTACAATTACATTGAAAAAAGATTTTATGAAAAATAACAAAACTATCAATAATTATTCCAACATTAAGAAGAATATTGGCTGATGTTTGTGTATGTAATACAAAAATATTAGAAAATAAAATCCCCAAACCAAAAATATTAGATGCAAAATAAGTGTTAGAAGTCTACAGAAAAAATATTATTTTCAAAACTAAATATTAGACTAAATATTAGAAAAAAATACAATACAAGGCCAAAATATTAAAATTGAAAGTAATATTAGACACAATTACTAGAAAGTAATGAAAACAAATATTGGGCCAAAAACATTCAACAAATATTCGATGGTAATAAATGAATATTGTGCCTAGAATATTAACCACAGATATTTTTTAAATCATTTAAAAATATTAGACACGTTTATTGGAAAATCAAAACAATTTCTTGGCCACAAGAGGAAAACTATTAGACCAAAATATAAGAAAATCATAGCACAATATTAGGCCCAAGATAATAGACAAAGAATTGGAATCAATATCAATATAATATTTTTTTATCCTGGACTTAAATTATCCTCAGAAGAGGATAGTTCGAGCGTGGTTTTTTTTTTCCCTCTCCCTACCTTGTGGTTTCCTTTCTGAACTCTGACTGTAAATTTCCCCATTGCGGGACAAATAAAGGCTTATCTTATCTTAATATTCTAAATTTGAATGCAAATATTTTGGAAAAATATTCAAAAACAAAAATAAAAAACATTGAGAGAATGATCTAAAAGTATTAGGCTCAACATTTTTGACTGAAAAAAAATTCAACATGTCTGACAAAATTATTGCAAATAAAATCAAATATTAAACCAAAAACATACGAAAATTCACGGAGAACATTAGGCCCAACTTATCAGAAATTTGAAAGGAACACAAAATTACGAGACAAAAATATTGGAAAATTAATTAAAGAATGTGAGACCACTATATTATCAAACCATCCAAAAATATGACACCCGAAATATTTTCCTTTGCCAGCTGTTTTAAGTTTGTGTTGTTGTCAACAGAAACCCTTGACCGGCAAACACAGACGGCCGACATGAGCGACGAGCGGGAGAGGCGGCGGTCTCGTCGGAGTCACAGCCACGATGCCCGGCCGCCTGGCAACGTCAAGCCCCGCATGGACAACCGTCGCCCGCAAAATTCCAGGAGGTCCAGGAGCTCCGACTCTGAGCGAGGGCGGCGGAGAGAGCAGCGCTTGGGCGAGCCCACCCACCACCGGCGTCGGCGCCAGCACGGCAGGAGCGGCGACGCCGGCCACCGCCACCGGCCGCCCGAGGAGAGCGACGGCGAGGAGCCCGAGTGCGCCATCTGCTTCTGTTCCTACGACAACACCTTCAAGACGCCCAAGCTGCTAACCTGTGGGCACACCTTCTGCCTGGAGTGCCTGGCACGCATCAACGTGAGCGCCCCCGAAATCAAGACGCTGTCGTGCCCCGTGTGTCGCGAGATCACTGACATCCCGCACGGCCAGGACCTGCCCCGCCTGGGCAACAACCAGGACATCATCGGCCGGCT
>NW_017805539.1:958847-980376 GCF_001891065.2 Hippocampus comes | reverse complement strand
CCCGCCGACACTTTGCACCTGGAAGCCATGGAGGGCGGCGTGGCACGCGCTACCGTGGTGGACGTGGGGCGCCCGCCCAACAGGGTGCGCGGGCGCATCCGCCGCTTTTTCCGCTCAGACCGCTGCTACTACATCACGGTAGCCAGCGTCGTCACCATCACGGTGGTGCTCTTGCTGGTGGGCATCCTGGCCTTTGTTATCATACCCAACGTGACCGCCAGACCGAGGCCACCGCCCGGGAACCAGACGGCACGCCCGCCGCCTCCACGGGACGCTTTCACGACAGGACCGTAACGAGGGTTGCAAAATTTCAGGGATTGCCATGGGAATTAGTCGGAATAAACCGAATTTACCAAAACGGAGGCTGGCTCTTAACAGGCAACTAAACAAATACACTGCTCACCAAAATTTGGGGATTCAGTTAGGCATCGGCCGGATACTGCGGTTTTAAAAAGTCATGTATTTTTTTTTAAAAAATACTAAAACATTCCCTCATGAGTTCTTATTTTGTTCAGTGTTTCAGTACTTTTTGCACAACTTGCTGTTTGACAAGGAGATTAAGGGTAAAATTCACATTATTTTTTTTTTGTTTTTAATTCCTAAGGATTTAAAAACAAAAAAAAATATTCCACTTATATGCCTTTCTGGATGGTTAACTGGTATATTTATGCTTGAATAAGATCCCTTTCCATCAAATTACCAACTTAATTCCATGGAAATTTCCCGGAATGTTCTATCCCTTTGCACAACTTGCTGTTTGACAAGGAGATTAAGGGCAAAATTCACATCATTATTTTTTTTTTTGTTTTTAATTCCTAAGGATGTCCACTTATTTGCCTTTCTGGATGGTTAACTGGTATATTTATGCTTGAAGAAGATCCCTTTCCATCAAATTACCAACTTAATTACATGGAAATTTCCCGGAATGTTCTATCCCTGTTCAAACCCTAATTGTGACTTTTTTTTTTTTTTATTTTAACGCTAAGCACTACTGCTTCACGTGTTTGGTGAGGTGAAGAAATGAAGCCAAACAAGGACGGTGACATTTTTCGAATGAAGGCAGCACAGACTTCAAACTGCACGCACAGTGGAATAAAACTGTGAAAGCCAAAGATGAGAGACAGCATTGTGAACAACTACAAAGTATTGTTTATGGACCAGCTACCTGTACATAGCCATACGCATATTTGTGATTTTTATTGTAAATACCCTATCTGTAAATAATTCAATCATAGCCACCCATAGGATTTACTTTTGCAGGGATACTTACCAGACCCACTGGCCATGAGTGAAAATCCATCATATAGAGACCACGAAAACTACTTTTTAAATATAGTTTTAGGCCACCTGTATGCTTTTATTAAAATATTTAAACTTAAGAACACACCCATGTATTCCTTCGCAACTGTTCCCTTGCTGTCAAAAATGGTAGACCGTCTTTGACGGAACACTCACTTCCACAGGTCTTCAAATAAGAGGATAATTAGTCGGGGGGGGGGGGGATCAGCAGTATTTAAACACCAAAATATTTAGCCAAATCATATCATTTATAAACTATATACATTTATAAATTAGATGTTAGCTTCATGCTAACATACTGTATAATGCAAATTATGATTGGGTAGATTCAATGCTGAATTCGCATATATGTTACGGTGATTATGAAACTTTGAAGAAGTGTTACTTCAACACATGGAGCACAAATCTCTGCTCTGTGGGAATGACAACTATTAAAAAAAGAACCTTTTAAAAAAACGCAATGTAGCCAGGGAAAGCCAAATATTAGGAAATTATACAAATATAGGCCAAACAGAAAAGACCACAAATCTTAAACAATATAAAAATAATACTCAAAATAGAGTAAAAACACTATTGCAATTTTTTTTTTTTTTAATTACACAACTGATTAGTTGTACAGATTTAGCATGCTAAGTTGCTAACGATATAGCCACGACGCTAGACATCCCTCTTTCTAGCACAGGTGCCCGTTTTAGCTGGTTTTCAGATCTCATTCGGTCAAAGCGAAGCAGGCCAAAATATAAATGACATGAACAGTGTAAATATACTATTGTGTCTAATCCAATGATTTTATTGTAAAATACAGATGATTGCAAACTTGTACTCTATTTTTTTTTTCACTAAAAACAAAAACAAAAAGCTGCCTGGCTAATATGGACCTTTTGTGGAATGTGTCATGTGTTATCTGGACAATACTGTACTTTGTTTCCCTAATGGAGGCCAAACCTGTATTCACATCATCATCATCTTGTTATTATTCTTGAGACATGTGAGCATGTGTTCGAGTCTGGTAAACACACAAGCCACAAGACTTGAGTTTCATGTGAGTTTCTCTTTGCTCCCTCGCAGGCAACCAAACCAGTCCGACACACGGTGAGTGATGGCTTTATCTGGATTCTTCAGCTTTTGACACCAAGGAGATGGAGAGATGGGTGAGACAAAATGCACTATCACAATGCAGAACTTGAAAAATATAAGAAGTAGGAATTCAATGCAAATTTGCCATCTAATCTTTTTGGAGGGAAAGCGGAAATTCTATGTGTTTGGTCAGTAACAGTGGAAAAGTACTGTTTACAATGTCATTAAGGATTCCACCTTGGGGCTGTACTATACCTTCTAGACTTCCTGACTTGCAAACTAAGATTTGTGATTTGAGTGCCTTATATTGGATCTCATCTCACTACACAACATGCAGCAGTTTGGTAAATAATTCACGAAAAATAAAGAGGCTTCCAGCTGTTTGTTGCTACAATTACTGTATTGCATTTCCATGTGGAAAGATTATTTGAGATGGAATTTTTTTAATAGAAAAATGGATGCAACGTCATCTGTTAAAGCAACCCACCCACAGCCAGAATCCAATTCTCTCCCCCCCCACCCCCACCTCCCCGAGTATATCCAGAGGGTTTTATCTTGTCACGATAATAGCATAGTTGCTGAAGTCGCATGTGAAAAAAAAACCTCAACAAAACAAGAGTTGTGACCTGGTGACTGAAAATCTACACAGACAAAAATAACAATTTTAGCAAGTGCACGTTTTTTGTTCTTGTGCCAGTCAGTTAAAAAGTGTGTGTGTGTGTGTGTGTGTGTGTGTGTGTGTGTGTGTGTGTGTGTGTGTGTGTGTGTGTGTGTGTGTGAGAGAGAGAGATGTGTGGAGTATCCATGTTCTCCCCGTGCCTGCGTGGGTTTTCTACAGCTACATGTACTCCAGTTTCCTCCCACAAAAAAAAAAACTATGCATGGCAGGTTGATCGGGCACTCCAAATTTGTCTGTGTGCCCGGTGATTTAGGTTGTCCCCCGCCAACTGCCCGAAAACAGCTGAGATAGGCTCCAACACGCCTGAGGTTAAGTGGATTAGAAAATGGAGAGAAACCATAACCAATTACTTTAAAAACAAGTTTATATTTTGAATTCAATTTAGTTTTCAATGAATATTAATCATGAATCACATCGATTTTACAATATATTTTACGCTGTGTTCCACTTGGGAATAAATTATACAATAATATCTGTTCTATATTTATAGTCTCCGTATTTAAATGACACCGTCTCCCCTCCCGGACTTTGCCAACAAGTAGGTCAGTCGTCCCATGAAGATCCCTCCACTCCAAGCGGCCCCCTCCCCTCATCCTCCTCCTACCCTGTAACCCCCACCGGGAGACAGAACAGAGGTTGAACGAGTCAGCCGAGACTTGTGGACGCCGCCGTCCGCCATGGCTTCGACTCCCTCCGCCTCAGCCCTCACTTCCGTGCTTCGATGTCGCGGCACACTGTGGACCAGGAATCCGCCCAGCAAGCGAAGCTCCCCCTCGGCGTACGGCCCAGCGCTCGCCGGCGGAACTCGACGCGACTCGCTCGGCCGCGGCAAGAGCGTTTTGTCGGCGTACCGACTGTCCGTGCGGTACGATTCCCCACCGCGTGTGGGCGGCGGGGCCCACCCTTTGAGAAATCCGAGGAGAGGCGTCCCGGAGGCGGGCTCTTACGCAGCGGCACCCAGCGGCCTCGGAGCGAGCATGGGACGGCCCGTAGGTGTTCGTCAACCTGCCGCTGGCGTCGTCGTCACACGGCTGCTTCGACCCTGTCAAATGAAAGTGTTCGTACGGGACGCGTGTGAGCAGCCCCAGTACGGGGTTTGGGGAGTGTGCCGTGACGGTGGAGAGACGACGCCGTCTTTCGTGGAAGTCAGATGGTCGACTTTGAGGAGCACCTGCCGCTCTCTCCAACTTCTGCTGACCCACGTTGTGTTACGAAGGCTGGCCATGCTCTGTGGATGCGCCAGGGGGCGCCATCGCAAGGTGACGCACAACAGAACAATTATGTGACGCTCAAGTACAGCAAAAATAGTTTTTTAAAAATGCAAATATTTTCGGAAAATGATACAAAGCAGACAACAACAAAAAAAATCACAATTATGAAATTAGAAGGGGCAATACATTATTCCTAAAATCATTAAGCCAAAACTACAAAAATGTTTGATGGTATCATAAATTATGTGATGCAAGTAAGAGGAGACATTCATCAAAAAATATATTTTCTTTCATGTAAAACATTTGAGAACGTTTCAAATATTAAGTAAATATTTTAAATAGCTAGGGACAATGTCCACAAAAGACAGCGCATCCTACACAAACTGTGGTACGCTACAGGCAAAGGTTGCTTTTGCCAGCACCTTTAAACGTTTTTTTATATTTGAATGAAATCTATATTCACTAATATTCATCTTCTTTGTTTTTCTCTTTTCTGACAGATTAAGATAGATGATTCCCGACAGAAACCCCCCAAAAGCGGACCTGACTGATAGTCCAAGGCCTTGAACTTGACACACTGTGACCCCTGTCTTATTTATTGACTTTGTGTGTGTGTGTGTGTGTGTGTGTGTGTGTGTGTGTGTGTGTGTGTGTGTGTGTGTGTTATATTAAAGTGGCTTATAAGAATTCAGTATGCACTTTTTAGGACCAAACGCTTTTGCTCATTTTGATGAGCTGCTTAGTACGTGAATAGCGAAAATCCCACAGTTAATGGACTCGCTCCTAAAAAAATATTTTTCAAGAGTATAGATGCCACAAGTTGGCAGCAAAGCCCAATGTACATAAAAATAAAAATCCTCAACTCACTTCTTTGACAACAAGATAGTACCTTCTGCAGAAGGCACCTTTCAGCAAATAACGACCAATCTGCCACCACACGACTTGTGTCATTTTACTGGTCACTGCAACAAACACAGCAAGTGCACAAAAGCCACCCGCACTACGATGCCACCCAATCATGAATTCCACCTTGTCACATGGTGTCCCCTGTCTTATTTATTGTCTTTGTGTGTGTGTGTGTGTGTGTGTGTGTGTGTGTGTGTGTGTGTGTGTGTGTGTGTGTGTGTGTGTGTTTGGAATATTTCAGTAAACGCCCTCAACATGAGGTCCACCTCCAGAACATTTTGGTTATTTTCTGTCCATGAGTCTAACACATGGTGGTGCAGGTGTTCCTAAAGTTGCTGCCTGTGTGTGTATTTTGCACATTTGGACTTTAACCTATTGATCAGGAAAAAAAAAGGTGAGCATTTTTCCGTTGGCGAACAGAAAGAAATACTTGCAACAAGAGGTAAAAAACATGTCGAAAAAATGTCTTTGTCTGCTGCTGGTGATTGCAAAAAAGTGCCTTAAATTGCTTAACTCGACACTTTAAATTCATTTTTACGATTGAGACACTGAGAACTAGAGTGGATTAACTCCACTGAGTTAGTCTGCTCGAGTTCTCAATACCCACTAAAATATGCAGAGTTGTTTCCATAGCACACTCACTGGGAAGACATGGATTTTTAGCAGATTGTATTATGTTTTTACCCCTTGTTAGATCAAAATCTTGATTGTGCTGTGTTGGGTCAAATTCTCAACCCAATGTACTGGGGTCTAAATAACCCAGCATTGGCTTGGTCCCTTTTTGAGCCCAGTGTTGGGTTATCTATTTCACTCAATTTGGGTTATTTTGGACCCAGCAGTTTTAAGATTGTGGCTCAGTTGGATTGAAAATAATGACGTTGGCCTCTTAGAGCGGACAAGTTGTCCTGACTCATGTAAGCAAGCCTCAACCGTATAAAAATAGTTGTCACCTAGAATGAATTTGATGCCTGGCAACATGGAAAATGTTCAAGACTTGGACAGTACCCAGTAATCAGCTAATGTGATGTTCCAGTGCACTTTTACGTCATTTCTGCTCAGTTTTCTAGTGGCTTGCGTGGCATTTACAGTATTAAAAATTAGATGAATGATTAGCACGCCTTTCATGTGCCACAAGAAAATTAGCTGGTGAATGAGAAAAAAAAAAGTTCCTATGGAGTGCATAAAAACTCACAATATTGTAGAGGGGGAAAAAAGCTCAAAATTATGTTTTTCTCCAAAATAACCACAGTGACAAAGAAATAGGCTTGGCCATCCATGCATTCTATTAAATCAGTGGCGCAAAATATCATGGCCTACATGTATGCAGTTGACAATGCTGTGTCTGCCTGAGGGGGCTGAAAAGTAATGTTTCTTGATGAAGATGTGTTGCTTTTAATATTGTAACATGACGATATTGTGGCAAATTTAAGATTGGGATATTGCCGTTATCATTAAATCTGTAGTTGTGAACCACTGATGGATACGGAGAACATGTAAACGCCACACTGGAAGGCCGAAGCCGGAATCTAAACCTGCACCTCTGCACTGTCTGTTGTGTCCGAAAAACGTGTGGACACGACTTACTTTTTCAACGGTCTTTATTCAACTGCCGTAACAGGTGTCAGTCGTCACCCAACCAACCAATGCTTTGCGACACTGTCGTAACATCGTGTAGCAGTATAGTAAACGGCCATATGCTACACTGTCTATATACAATATATTTTATTTATTATTGTTTTTCACGGATTTTTAGCACGATGATACTCCGTCCGGTTTCCTCCCACATTCCAAAAACATGCTTGGCAGGTTATGGTTAAACACTTAGGTGTCATTGTGAGCGCCAATGATTGTCTCTGTGTGCTCTGCCATTAGCTGGCAACCAGTTCAGGGTTTACTACGCCTAACGATGGCTAGTAGTCGATAGTACGATCGTCTCCAACACGCCTTGTGAGGATAAGCAGATGAGAAAATGGATGGTTGTTTTTATTTCCGGCATTCCTTTTCGAGGCGGAAGCATTGCTCAACGTCTGAAGTTGAGAAAGGGGGCGTGGCTGAAGCAGGAAGTTGTCCAGTCTGAATTCGTCTCCCTCCGCCTCCCCCGACTAAAGTTATCAGGCGTGTGTTGCTATAAGTCCAACTTCATTGGCCAGCGCTGACGTGTTGCTTCGGCCGCCGTGAAAAGTTGTTCAAGAACGGCCTCGTGACCTCTCCACTCGCCGTTTGTCCAAGAAAAAGTGGCCGTATTGAGAAAATGGTAAAAAAGAGAGGAAGCGACTGCTCTGTTTTCCAGGTAAGGATCCAGTCTTATGCGAAACCGGTTCGTCTTTTCGAAACAAATCCAAATGTCAGCACAACTTGGAAAAAAAGGCTTATTCTGCGATTTTTTTTTTTTTTTTGTGTGTGGAAAAAGAGCGTTTTGTTTCGCATTCGGCAGCTGCTGGTGAGCAATCGAGTCAACTTCCCAGTTATGATCAGGAGGGTGGGACGTAAATTGAAGTGTAAAAAGGCTGGCCGACATCTAGTGGAAGAGAATGTAAATGTCTCACTGTCTGGGTTTTTGTTGGTCAAGGGTCACTGACTGCTGATGTGTTAACTGAGAAATGTGCAGAATCTTTTTCTTAAAAAAATAAAACTTTGAGAAAAATATTTAAGAAATGCTGTTTGCTTCCCCCCATGAAAATTAGCAATTGTTAAATAATATAGCTAAAATGTGACTTCAAAATCCTACAGGAAAAAAAACCCCAGCTTGTTCTTCCCTCTTTGCAGCCTCTTTTTTGTATGGTTTGATTTGGGCGGGCTATGCGCTGTCAGCGAGGTTCTGTGATCCTGTACGGCACCTTGCTGTTCCTCATCTGGAACGCCGTGCTGGTTCTCTTCCTGCGGGCCAGACTTCCAGACCAGGGGACGAAGCGAGTGCCCAACAATGACGATAACACTGATGTGGTGGGCGAAGTGCTGCGCGTGGCCGACATGTTGGAGAAGGAGCTGGAGAGTCAGAATAAAATCCTAATGGAGATCCAAAAACTCAAACTTGGGCGGTGCGCCGGGCAGAAGAAACTGAAGCCAATGCTGCCCCCCGACCCCGTCATTTCTGTCCTGGTGATGGCCTGCAACCGGGTGACGGTGCGGCGCTGCCTGGACAAACTGATCGAGTATCGACCCTCGGCCGAGCTTTTCCCCATCATTGTGAGTCAGGACTGCGGCCACGCCGAGACGGCCGATGTCATCCGCTCATATGGAAGCACGGTTACTCATCTGATGCCGGTTGACTTGGCCGATGTGGCGGTGCCGCCAGAGCACAAAATGTTTCAGGGCTACTACAAGATCTCCAGACATTACCGCTGGGCTCTCAATCAAGTCTTCCGCAGTTATTCGGCCGTGATCATCGTGGAAGATGACCTTGAGGTATTTATCTAAGTCTTGTTCGAAAAAGCGTACCAAAATGATATGACTCATAAAATTGATAATTTTGTTTGGAATAAATTGATTTTTCATTGTCAAGATTTCAGGTTTTTCTGAAATATGCAATTCTTTTTTTTTTTTTTTTTTTTGCAAAATAAAGCATAAATGTCTTCCCCCAAAACGTTAATGAAAAAGATGACAATTTTCTTTAAAAAAAAAAAAAAAAAAGAAATTTGATTTCGAAGAAATACTCCCGTTATTTTTACCTTGGAAAAAACAAAACTATTCTCATAAGAGTATTATACACATCAGATGTTTTCTTTCAATTGGGGGAAAAACAGCTTAAGATTTTCCTTAAAATCAGATTCATTGGTGTAAAACTGTTTTCTCAAATATTGTACTTTTTTCTCAAAACAAAACGCTCCCCCAAAAAACAGCAAAAAAAAAATGCTTCTTAGAGATATGGCAACACATTTTTACTGCATTTTTTTTTTAATTGGATATATCTAGATTTTTTTTTTCATGGATTCTGAATCTGCGCTTTTTTTTCTTTATCATATCAGGTTTTTATCATAATAATAGATTTCTATTTGTAGTATAGTAATATTTAGTAATTTATGAATTAGGGGTCAGGTTCAGCAAAGGGTTGGCGCAATAGTGCTTCACACAAATGCTATGAAGTTATTAAACTCACACAATAAATGTAAATGTGAAGCGAGTAGCAAATAATGGATATTCACAAGTAAGCCAATTTGGCAACTTTCTTTCTCCAACAGAAGTTTGATTCTCCGCCTATTTTGTATTCCCAAGTGACACTCCACTGTCTTCCTTCAGGTTGCACCAGACTTCTTCGAGTACTTCCGCGCCACGCTGCCGCTGCTCCGGTCGGACCCGAGTCTGTGGTGCGTGTCGGCCTGGAATGACAACGGCCGGCAAGGCTTCGTGGACCCGTCGGGCTCTCGCCTACTCTACCGCACTGACTTTTTCCCGGGCTTGGGCTGGATGCTGCTCCGCGAGCTCTGGGAGGAGCTGGAGCCCACGTGGCCCGCAGCTTTCTGGGACGACTGGATGCGCAAACCAGAGCAGCGGCGTGGCCGTGCTTGCATCCGGCCCGAGATCTCACGCACGCTGACATTCGGCCGGCAGGGTGTGAGCCTGGGTCAGTTCTACGACAAGTACCTCCAATACATTAAACTCAACTCGGACTTTGTGCCTTTCACCCAACTGAATTTGACCTACTTGAAGGAGGACGTGTACAAAAAAAGCTTCCAGAAGGAGGTTTATGATGCCCCTGCTGTCAGTTTTGAGGACATCCAACAGGGGGCGCTGGAGGGTGGCGGTCCCTTCCGCCTGCAGTACTCCAGCAAGGACAGCTTCAAAGTATTTGCCCAAAGTCTGGGCATCATGAACGATTTCAAGTCTGGCGTGCCAAGGACCGGCTACAGAGGCGTGGTCACAGTCTTCTTGAAAGGACGCAGGATCTACATAGCTCCGCCTCCGGGATGGACAGAGTATGATCCCAGTTGAAACTGATTGCTGCCAAGACATAACCTAAAGCACAACAAATGAAATAAGTGTTTGGCATACAAGTGGTCCAAAGTTTTATTCCTCATTGTTTTTGCGTGTTAGTTGATGAGAGAGCATTTTTATTGATGTTTCCATTGACCAGTATGAGCTGCCATGGATAATTCAACAGAGATACATTATTTGTAGTAAATAATTAATTTTGGGGCCTATTAAGTGGAATTTCCTGTGGAACACTGGTTTGGGAATTACGGGTCTCATAGCTTCATGCCAATTCACTCAGGTAATCTGTGAATAAAATGTTCCGATTGCTCTGCTCAACTGCTGTAATTCCACGACAGATCATTTTTTATATATAATTTAAAATGATAAGATAAGATAACCTTTATTTGTCCCACACTGGGGAAATTTGCAATGCTTTAGTTGTTTTGCTGTGACAATCAAATGTTGTGGATGTTACCAGAATATTTCTGTGTTTGGGCATTTTGTAATAAATGAAAACAACTCGATTTGTTTTATTTTTAATTTTACCCTTCTGATGTTTTGTTTCCACAGAACAGGACATCCATGAAATGTATTTTTCTGGTTCATTTTATGCATGGGCCCAAACTTAAAGATTCACCTGTATCGAAACATTTCATAGTTGTTTCTCTTTACTTTTGTGGCGATGTGGAAGAGCTGCTGGCGTCATTATGATTACAATGAAAAAAGAAATAGGAATGGATTGAGTTATATACTATACACATACACTACTCACAAAAAGTTAGAGACATTTGGTTTTTGGTTGAAATTTCAGGCCGAGCCTAAAATGCATTAAAACCTTTCCAGGCAACCTGTGACCTTCTTTAAGCTTTTGGATGTACATGTCCAAATGTTAAATGTTTCAGTACTTTTTTCAACAAGTTGCTGTTCTCTAATGAGGAGCTGAACGAAAACATTTCACAAGTAGTTTTTGATCCTTGAATCGACCAATAATCCTGGTTCAATTAGACATTAAACAGTCGACCTCATCATGCTATTCACATTTTGACATAATTTTATCAAGACGACCCCTAACAATGGATCAACAGTACCTTGCCATTGTGATGCTTCAAACAAGACATTCTCAGACGGAACTGGCCACCGAGGTTAGAATGTCATAGAGTGTCATCGGCAGGTTGCAACAGAAGTACCGAGATACTGAAAGAGTCACAGAAAGATGTAGAAGTGGACGTTCTTTGGCCACATCCCAAGCTGATGACCGCTACATTGTGAACAATGCCCCGAGAAACCGGATGATGGCGGAAATCACCAGTGCATCTTTCTACTGAAATATCTTACGTTCATGATGTGATATCAATGTAGCGTGAACTTTTGACATTTTTCATACATTCCACCCGAAAGCCAAATATCCCTAACTTTTGGTGAATAGTCTATAATTAGATGGTAGTTCTCATTCTAAGTAGACACTACTGCTTATCGCTACTTCCGCGTGTCTACGTAAACTCTGTTGGGCCATACTTTTCGAAATACTTTTCCTGCTGCTTCGCTTTATTTCCAATGATATTATGAGGCACGAAGAGATCTATTCGAAATATGCATTTAAAAAAATAGAACCTTGATGGGTGAACAAGTTCGAAATTCACCTCTATTCAAACCAGACGTTTATTTACACGTAGCTACGGAATCCGTGTCAGCCCGAACTTCATCTGTTCTCAAAACTGCACCTCTGCTCCTTCGCTTCACTTCAGTGACGATGGAAAACTGCATCCGCCAGCTAGCTCGTTAGCTAACCCTGAATAACTCAATAATGACGCGTTTTAGGGTAAACGACAGTGAACGGTCTCGTAATGCCGTTGCGTCGTGTTATTTACGGCACAAAGAAGAGCGTGGACATGTTAGTGACGTTCCAGTCCTGCTATAGCGCGACAATGTGCGGGTTCGATTAGCTCCGGTTGCTAAGTGACTCGGTGTGATTTGATATGGCAGCTCCGGAACCACCTAGCATCCACCACAACTCGACCCATTTCCTCATTTGTTCACACTTGATGACAATAAACCTTTTGAAAGTGTATCCGGTGTATGACTAAAAGTTACGGCGTCGACCCTTTTGGCATTTGTTAACGAAACCGCCTGGCATGGAGCCAGGCGACTTGCGGGAGAGCCCCGCCGGTTCCGGAGAGTCCGATGCCGGCGACTGGAGGGAGGTTCGGCCCGGCGGGGAGGACGAAGGGAAAGCCGCCCACATTGAGCCTATGGCGACCACGGAGATGTCACCGAGAGACACCTGCCGCCATGACGTCGGGGGCGATAAAGCAACTAAAACGGGCGACCAGCTTCACAGCCCTTACGACGACGAGCTGGACCCCCGAATACAGGTACATACGTTGTAACCAAGTTTAGGTGCACTTAAGTATTTGTACTTCTACCTCAGTAAAGAATGTATTTCCTCACTTCTACTTAGAGGACACTTCATTAGGTACATTTACACTATACTATACAACTTGAAATCTGCATTAACCATTCTAGCAATGCTAAGTTTTGGGGCAAAGCATCCGAAATTATCGTGGTATTACAAGCTTTTTGTTGAAAATATTTACTTAAATAATCTTCCAATTAGGAATGTATAATTTATCTCTCAAATATTGTCAGTGCATCCCCTGCCAGGGGCGATTCTAGGTTTAGAACGAGGTTTTGGGGTGTTACAGACAGGTCTATGAGTGTGACAAAGAACGGAGGACAGAGGGGGGTTGTATGTGGGGTTTAGTCTGAAAAAAATAAAATAAAATACAGTAATATCAGAACATCTGACTTTTATTGACAAAAATTGTGTATCTTATGTGAGATTACAATTATTTTTGTCAAAATTACACAACTTTGTCTGAAAAATATGACTGTCACAATTTGTATGACTTTTTAATCTGTAAAAGTTGTTGTAAGGTAACGTTTTTTTCTTTGAAAAAAATAAATCATTGCTTGACAGAAAAACTTTTCCTTTTCCCCTCTCAGGAAGAGTTGGAGCACTTAAACGAAGCCAGCGCTGAAATAAACAAGCTTGAGCTGGAATTAGATGTAAGTTAACGACAACGGCTTGAATCTTGAGTTTCTTTTTTTTTTCGTGAATTTCTACTGCTAAAATACTCGCTTCATCTTCCCATATGCTACTTATCAATATGCTCATTCCATTTATCCGAACAGTGAAACCAGAGAGCTTTGTGTTACATGCTAATAGTTTGAATGTGCTGGAGTGCTTCCTGTCACACTCGAGTGCAAAATCCAATCATGGGATCCACTTCAGAGGAATCTAATCTTCTGCCTCTGGTGGTTCTCCCATCCAGGATGCCCGGTCGGGATACCGCAAGATTCTCACAGAGTCTGCTCGGAAGCTAAACGCTCACAGCTCCCAACTGGGTACCTGTATAGAGAAGGCCAGGCCCTACTACGAGGCCCGGCGCCTGGCCAAGGAGGTGGGCAGAAGAAAAAAACAAATTTTCACATTTTACATTGTTAGCAGTTATTTAGTTCACCTATATGACAATTCACAATCACATTGCATGTTAAAGCTTCTGGAAAACGAAATGTTCTGCATGGCTGTCATTTTCTGTTCTTGGATTAATAGCCCGAAATGGTTAGCACTGTAACTATAGTCTACTCAGTAAAGTTGAAACTAAAACTGAATTTGTTTTAAGTATGAAACCAAGACTAAAAGAAACAAGCAACCACGAGAGTAGTCACTTGCTGTCTGCCATCTGAAAGTGTCGCCTGTGCCTATTTAACATTAGAAATTGGCTTATTGAAATATGTCTTGTGAGATAATGTGTGTGTGTTGTGGTCCTTGTATGTCGGACCTGATAACGTGTGTGTCTGTGTGTAGAGAGTGGTCCCCCTCTGTCTGATTACACTGAGGAACAATGCGATTAAAAAAAAAAAATCTGTTGAATTCGATATGTATGTGATTTCAACTAAACTTAGCATGATGATATTAAAATTGCAGGGATTTTTTTCCCCACTACAAAATTCCACTGATTAGATGTAATAAGAGTTGGTAGCTTTTTACAATTGGACTCATCTACAGCCACGTGGCAACTTTTTTGTGCAGTCACAATTGAAACAGTGCAATCAGAGGTGTGTGCAGACCCCAATAGCTCAGTACTATCAAAATCTGGAAACAGAAATAAGAATAAGAAAATCTGGATTTGTCTCACAATAGAGAAATTCCCAATTTACAACAGGGAAGTTATGAAGAAAGCTAGCGTAGAAGACATTGCTGTTGAACGGTCTGCGGCTGGATGGATGCAAGGCTTGAGGAGCCGACGATGAGAAGAAAGGAGCGTTAGCGCAGAGCGCCGATGCGGATGTGGAACCGGGAGTCGCGGCTTGGAGTTGAAGCGGATTACGTGCGACAGGAGTAGTGAACTAATCTCTTTTTGTCAATGGATGCTACAGCTTCGTGTTTGCTTTCAAAACTTAGCTTGTAGCAGACGTGCACATTTTCAGCATGACGTCTCTGATCCACTGGTAAAAGGACACTTTGATCCTCTCCTCTTTCATCTATAACTGCTTCAGACAACAAAGTGTATGCAGGAAAGTGGTGAAGATTGCACGACTGTCTGTGTCCGATGTGTTGTGTTGTGTTATTTTGACTTCAAGATGGCGCCGCGTGAGTGGCTGCCTTTCCAGCAGCTCCTATATTTTGTTGTTGTACTTCTTCCATTCATAACTTTGCTGCTGTGAATTGGGAATTTCTCCATTGCGAGACTAATAAAGGTTTTCTTATCTTATCTTATCTTATCTTATCTTATCTTATTAAGAGAAAACGGCGATCCTATACCTCAAAAACTTGACATGATAAAGAATCAGTTCGGGATTCCGCAACCAAAAATGATTAAAAACAACTGTTAGACCTAACTCAACAAAAATTGTGTTCCCAATTATAATGTGTTTGGTGGTCCCTGTCTGTCAAGTCTGATAACGTGTGTGCGTGCGTGTGTGTGTGTGTCTGTCTGGTCTCATAATATGTGTGGTGGACTCCTTGTGGCGTCTGACAACGTGTCTGTGTGTGGTGGTGGTCCTGTTTAAAGTCTGATGTTTTTGGCGGTCCCTGTTTGTCGGGTCTTAAAATGTGTGTGCTGTGGTCCTTGTGTAGGCTCAGCAGGAGACCCAGAAGGCAGCGCTGAGCTATGAGCGCGCTGTCTCCATGCATACGGCGGCTCGGGAGATGGTATACGTGGCGGAACAGGGCCTCATGGCAGACGGAAAGAACACCCTGGACCCAACCTGGCAAGAGATGCTCAATCACGCAACCTCCAAGGTGACAACACACACACACAAATTCCCCTGTGTGCGTGGGTGCGTCTTGCTGACTGTCTCCAGCGTGTGTTGCAGGTGAACGAGGCTGAGGAAGAGCGTCTCCGCAGTGAGCGTGAACACATGCGCGTCACTCACGCGTGTCAAGAGGCTGAGGCTCGTGTGCAGACTCTGCAGAAGTCGCTGAGGAGAGCCATCCTCAAGTCCAAGCCTTACTTTGAGCTCAAGGCACAATTTAACAACATACTTGAGGTGAGGTGCCGATCAAATGGAGTCACGAGACACGGGGGAGCTCTTAGGAGCTGGCGAGGGTTCCTGGGAATCAACCAATCAGTCAATCTACAAAGTATAGTTTATTTAAGCAATCTTGCAAACGTCTTAAAAATATGAACCCATAAGTGGGATTTAGACAAGGTCATTTTATAGGTTTTTTTTTTTTTTTGTGTGTGTGTGTGTGTGTGTGTGTGTGTGTGTGTGTGTGTGTGTGTGTATGCGCTTTCTTGTGTGCACACGCGTCCTCCAGGAGCACAAGACCAAAGTTGTCCAGCTGGAGCAGCACGTGTCCAAAGTGAAGACTCGCTACTCCATCGCTCTGAGGAACCTGGAACAGATCAGCGAGCAGATCCACGCTCAGAGGGGCCACGATGCCCCTGTGCCTGGAGGACGCAGCCCCCCTGTGGGGGCTGAGTCAGACACCTACAAAGAGGGCAGAGCCTGCGGGGGCGCCGGCCCGCCACACAGCGACCGGCCGGACCCGGAGAAGGAGCGCGAACGGGCCGGCTCGGACTCCCTGTCTGTCTTCAGCCTGCAGACCATCGCCTCCGATCTGGAGAAGTACGACTCGGTAGAGCACCTGGGCGACCTTAGCGACGCCGGCAGCGTGACGGGCGAGGAGGGCGAGCGGGACCAGAACCGGGTGGCAGAGCGGCGGGATAAGCTGAGCCAAGTTAGCGCCCGCCAGCGCCAACAGGAGTTCTCAAAGCAGCACCACCGCAGCTTCAGCTTGTAGTACTACTACTCTAATCAAGTAAAACTACAAACATGACTGCCGAAGTGTCAATAAGCACTCTCGTGTACGTACACTGAGGCTGTGTTGGGATTCACTCCCGAGCCATCGCATCGTGCCCTATTTCGCCAGTTGGCCATTTTGCAATCAAAAGTAGTGAACAACTAAACAAGGGGATATTTAGTGGACTATCACTATTCAGGAATTTGTAGTTGACGATGGTGGACTTTTTAGTTCCACTCAATAGTCCGCCATAGTCAAATAGCATTGTAAGCTAGTTCAAATCTATAATTCATGTGCTACTTAGCTCTCATTCACTGCTGGTGGCTCACCTGGTAGGAATCCTTTAGCATTGTACTACCTACTACGTGAATTCCTTTGGGGGGTGGAGGGGTGTATCTGTTTGCAGCACAAGCTAGTTTCAATGTTGACATGCACTCCTCTAAGGGAATCCATTCGCATTGCATGTTAAGACTAATGGGTGGTTAGCATGAGGAAAGGTGGTGGTGATTGATCTGTAGCTGTTTATGTAATGCAGTGAAACGTGTCATGTACACCCCCAGCCCACCCGTTTTCAGAGTTTACGTATTTACTGGCATTGCTTGATGTTGCACACGTTTTACGAGAATGTTATTTATTCTGGCGGAAACTTGGGAGCGCTGATGGCGTTTAACATGCTATATGACGATGCTCTCATTTTTATTTTCAGCGAAATAACTCAAATGTCTTTATTTCCAATTGTGGAGATTGCATTCGGAATCATACTGTCTTTTGTCTCACACACACACACACACACACACACGTGTGTGTGTGTGTGTGTGTGTGTGTATCAGGGAGTAGGATAATAGTGAACTAATCCGAACACAGGCTAGTATTTTTTTCTTTACTTTGCCCTTTAGAATGCTTTTTTTAATTAATTTATTATTATTATTTTTTTTTTAATTTGAAGTGTGCCTTGCCACAGACTAACTACCAGTTTCAACGCTAGCCTTGCTATGTAGTTTTAACTGATGCATAGAGAAGTACAAATGTGTGCTCCCTTCTTGGACGATTATTTTTATTGAGCGGTAAAAGTTAGCACTGTGATGGCCGGTTGCCATCAGAGGATTTAGACTGCAGGTGAATGATTTGGAAACAAAATGACTATAATTGAAGATCACACCTCTTACGATATTTGAAATTGCTGTGAAAATTTCAATTCATGCTGAAAATAATATAAAACGAAGCCATGAGAACAAAGTTTGACGAATGTAACAACAATGTTCTGTGACTGTGCAAAAACTTTGAATTTTGGAGGCTGTCAGACAGATTCATACATTAGTTAACGTGGAGTCTGACATCAAATTCAGAAACGTATGAAAACTCAAAAATTCTGATTTGGTAGTCAAAGATGGAAAATTCTGATCCTGCAGTAGAATCTTAATTTTTACCCTTGCACGAATAGTACAAGAATTGATTCCACAAGTTTTGTCCAAATTCTGTAATCCTGATTTTTACACTTAATATTTTTTTTTAATCTAAGATTTTTTTTAATTGATTGTTATTATTGATTTTTGTGAAGTCGGAGATTGGAATTGTTGAATTGTTCGTCTGTTTTTTTTCCCTCCGCAGGATAATCGTGAGAAATGAATCACAATTCTTTTGTCTCAAAATTGTTAACTTTAAATTCAGTGTAATAATCAAAATTATTTTTTTTAAATCCTCCGATCCATTATAAAGATGCCACTCAAACAAGGCAATTTATTTCGATTTTTTAACCTGCACCGTATGTTTTATTTTCTTGTGTGACCAGTTTTTAGCTTATGAACACAACGTTGGTAAATATCGATGGATATTTGACTCCTGTGAGTTGTTCAGAAAATCCTCATGTTAATACCACACATCATCTTCATCGTTGTCATCATCAAATGACATGACTCAAATAAAGTTGTACATATTGATATTGGACAGTGGAACGTGAGTGCAGGTTGCTCTTGGGGGGTCAAATGGAAGGATGGCGAAAGCAGTGGAGGCGGAAGTAAAGTCTTCCTTGGTCTAGCTGCAATTAGCCATTTATAGAACTATGAGAGCAGAGCCCGGAATAGAAAAAAGAAAGGGTAGCAAAAGCCACAAACAGAAAGAAAAGCCTTGAATAGATTGGGTGAAAGAAGACAAACTGATAAAAAGTTGGAAAAGTCAGGAATAGAATTTAAAATAAAAAACATCCATATTTAAGCCAAGGACTAGTAAAAGGAATAAATAAAATAATGGGAATGATGAATAGAATTAGTTAGGAAAGCAAAAAAAAAAAGACCAGGTTGGATGAAAGAAAAAGAAGATAAAGACAGGAATAAGATGCGCGGGCTCCCGCAGTGGCTCCTCTTGTTTGTTGTCTGTGCTGAACATACGGCAAATTTGACAATAAAGTTGTACTTGATACTTGAGATTGTTGCCCGAAGTTTGGCACCATAAAATGCTAAGCACGGTAGTTATCAAAAACGTAAAATTATATTCAGTAATTCTGTATAACAACTTTATGCGGTTCTAACATTAACAACGTTGTATCAAAATAAATGTTGAAAAACAAACGGTACTTCAATGTGAATGCCAATCGAGCATACAAATTAATACAATTGAACTGCACTTTGTCAGTTTTGTGATTGTGAGCGACCCGAGTGTTGTGTCTGCACTACATCTACTGTAATCCATTGCGGCTTTATCCGTTGGTCTTTTAATTTAATACCGCTGCAACATGATGGCCTGCATGTACCCCCATCTACCCCTTGTTCTCCCTTGTCATATTCAACCTCACCAGCAGCACCTCCAACCCAAACCCCCAAAAAACAAAACACTGCACTTGTTCCAAGATGGAGCCTAGACCTGACTTGTGCGCATGCGTGCGTCATCCTTCGGACGTCGACAGGGAATTTGCTCCAGATTGTTAGGGAGGGAGGAGGAGAAAAGAGAATGGGGCTTCTACCGCTTCGTCGCTGTATATAGTGCATGTCTGTCACATATATTTTGTAGCGATCCATCTTTTTGTGTCTATTCGCTTTTACCTGCTTGCCAAGTCCCGTTTATGCACGCACGCGGACGTACATAGCGGCGTGAAAGCTCGACCCCCAAAAGCCAAGGAAGAGGAACGATAATGTTCATTTGCACTGTGTAGTTTAATGTTTGTAATCTTGTTTTTTTTCCTTTTCAAAGTCAAGGTAAGTGCACTTTGCGTCACGAGCGTCCGTCGATATGTGTGTACGTTGTGTTTGTTATTTGACATAGTCAGGTTCGACTGATCCGCAGAATGATGCGTTTACGTACCATCAACACTGCTTAGCACACTGTCAACGTTTGGGCCAAGCTACAATGATGCATTTATGATCACGCGACGTTTGGGACAAATGAGAACGGGCTGGCTCGGTTCGGTTCTTGACTGGTCCAGGAGATTGTCTGTGGCAGCATACTCCCCGTGACCCCTCGCGCGCATTTTCGAGGCTTCTCCGAGCCCAGATGAACGCGCCTTTTTCGTGGATCGCGTCTCTTCTGCTTCCGGCAGCTGGATGCTAGGTCGAAGCGAACCGAACCGAGCCTTCCCCAAGCAGCTTCCGGTGATAGCCAATTTCCGAGTGTCAGATTTACTTGATGTAAAAAGTTACTCGGAGTATTTTATATATTTGAGTCAAGTGTCTCTTGATACATTACAGTTACAGAATGTAAATGATACAGTACTGTATGTTGTCACGATATTGTGATTGCAGGGTAATCAATGATTATATCTGGTGTATAGACACCTCACTGTCAGAGCTGACAAGATCAATGTGGGTGACATGGCTCAGTGGTAGAGTGGTCGTAACCAAGAGGTTGGCGGTTTGATCCTCACGTCGAAGTGTCCTTGAGCAAGACACTGAACCCGCAGTTTCTGATGCTCCCTCATCAGCAGGCGAATGAGGAAACGCTGTACACTACCCGACAGAGAAACGCTCTTGACAAGTGACAGCTTAGTTACCAGTTACGTTGCCAAGGCAAGTAACCACAGTAGAACAAAAAAAAAAAAAAATCTAACAAATAACAGTCCAAAAGCAATTAACTGAAGGTGTAAGATGTACTTTCGGTGGCTGAGAAAGAACTGAGAAGACAAAAACCATAAGGACACGTACCTAAACTTAAATTACCAATGGGGGAAAGGAGCTACAAGGTGCACGGAATAAAGCAATTCAATAAATTAGCGTTAGCATGCTGCTGCAGCCGCCCTTAAATAGCCGCTGATTGTAATGGGTGACAGGTGTGTTGCCATGGCACCGCCCACTCTATCTTATTTTAATTAAGAGAGACATTTAAGTCTGTTACCAGACTACTTACTGGTTTGTGGAGGATAACGGGCAGTGCCGGTGAGCGGGGGTTAAAATGTGAGTCGTAGATGGTTTGCATAAGAGTTTGAATATTTCAACAAGGAGGTGGGAAAGCTGGTGGCACGCACTTACGCGGCCTGCAGTGTTGTGGGGCAGAGACGGGGGGGCCTTGTCCACGCTTCTCAAGCTTTAATTGCATTTCAAGCTTGAGGCCAGTTGACATGCACGCACACACTTACCGCGCATTCTGCTTTCATCTGGCCCAGTGTGTGATGTGCTGCTATTAATGACTCCCGGTGGGTTGACCCATTCTCTCGTCCTCACTCTCCATCCCGTCCTCCCTTCACCCCCACCCAACCCTTTTCGAGTGGGGTAGTGTCTACTTCCTGCACGCCTCCTTGTCAGCATAAGTCTAAAAATATTGTCGGCTTCCAGCAGAGTTTGTCTGTCTTCCACCGGTCGGCAAACCTCGCCACCATCTGTCTCCGGCACGGAGGTGTGTTTGTTCATTTTTTTAGGTAGGCACAAATAAACAGTGCTCCCACACCTTATAGCATATTTTTCAGCAATTGTGTTTTATGGGTTACTACAGTATGAGCTACTGTTAACTATTTGTACTTGGGGCTGCTCCCATTGAAAACGTGTAGCGTATTATGAATCGGAGGTTACGATAACGGAAGCTGTACATCAAGCTAGAATAACGAATTCCATCTCCAAAGCTTCATCAATTCGTGTCATCAGTTCCCATTGGTTATTTGTAGATTTAATCATTAAATAATACCATATATGTCTGCATGTATAATATATATATATA
>NW_017805539.1:942004-958796 GCF_001891065.2 Hippocampus comes | reverse complement strand
TATATATATATATACAGCATGCGAACTTGGTGTCATTTGAAGTTTTACAAAGTTTATTATTCCAAAGTGCAAATGAGAAGCTATTTTTAGTGTCTTTGTTGTGTGCGAGCGTGTGTGTGTTTCAGCATGCTCGTGGGACCACTGTGTCGATTCAAGTCTTTGGACTTTTTAACTGCTTAGCATAATGTAGCATTTAGACTCTTAGTGGCTCTCCATGTGCCAACGTTGGAGCTTTATTGAATCATGACAGAAATTCAGGAATGTCAAGAAATCGAAGGAACACTAAAAATACTGGCAGTTAGTAGCACACTTGGAGTACTGGAGACTCGGGTGTTGAGGTTCTTGCTGCAGTGGAAACACTCCCTAGAGTCCCATAGAATCACGTGGGGAACAACGAAAAAGACTAAGAACTCCTTTGTGGCAGAATGAGAAATCCAGGAACACTTTGACAATTAGAAACACTTTGGGACCTTAAGGAAAACATCACGAGCTTTGGAATGTTGTAACACTACGAGTAGTTTGTGTAAATGAATAAAACATTTTAAAATGACAATAATAATAATAATATATCATATATGAGCACTCGCCCTCTGTTTTGTCTTCTAGGTGGAGTCATGATGGCGCTTTTGTTTCTACTGGTACTCCACATTCTACCATCTCTTGTTGTGCCCATACATAATTCATCAACTGGAGGTAATTTGTGCATGTATGTGTGCGCGCGTGTGTGTGCGTGACTGTGCGTGGGATGATGGGAAGGAATGAAGTCCGTTGAGAGCACGATTTGTCAGCTAAATTGACCGTGTTTCATGTGTCGTGTTTTGCTGTAATTTATCAACCTCATCCAATGAAAGGCTTTTCCTTCTGTCATTCGTTTTTCTTTTTTTTTCCCTTTCCCAGGCTGTGCCATCATCCGGCCCCCAAGGGATGGAGGTATCCGCTACAGAGGCCTGACACAAGAGCAGGTGACAAGAAATACAATCAAAAACACAGTATATGCTTGTTTTATGATCGCACAAAACAACACTGAAAAAAGTAATTAACTTGTACAAGTGGTAGGGCGTTAAATGTCAGGATAAACGTATAGGGATAAAAGTCTCTGGTTCACATTGCATTCTTTGACAGAGTCACCCTAACATGTCAGTAAATAAAAATAATAATAGCATTTTGGGATACGGTGCATACAGAATTCACGTTTCATCTTTTTTTGTTTTGTTTTTGTTTTTATAACGGTCTTATCATTCAAAATGGATTTACTTGATTTCACCCTCAAAATTCGACACCAAATATCCCATTAAAGATAAATTCAAAGTGAGTTTTCAAAGATGTTTTCAAATGTATTTTGAAAATGGCGGTGTCCCACAAGGATCAATACCAGAAACTCATACATTTGGGTGACACCTATCAATTTGAGAGTTTATGATAAGTCTTTAAGGTCGCAGGTAACGACCGTCACGGCTCACCTGTTTTACGGGTTTGATCTTGTGACGTTGGTAAGCTGAGTCTAGAGGTACTGTGATATGGATAAAAACGTCTTGATTATTCTGCTTAATTCATATTCTACAAATGCAGGAAATATTGATCGAGAATATCGTTTTTGGACCACTGGGGGCGCAGTTTATTGAGGAGAAAGATTCCTTCACTCGATTGAGTTTTAGTGTCATTCAAATTCTGTTCAAACGAAAACAACTCTGCAATGTTTTTTTTTTTTCCCTGATTGCCACCATATGGCACTGTTTTGAGAGGACTTGAACGCATGGGGGATCTCCATGTAATTTTC
Source organism: Hippocampus comes (assembly GCF_001891065.2). NCBI lineage: Eukaryota > Metazoa > Chordata > Actinopteri > Syngnathiformes > Syngnathidae > Hippocampus > Hippocampus comes. The sequence continues at coordinate 957,019 of NW_017805539.1, read as the reverse complement.
ATCACTGCCTTTTCAGATTCGTAGTGTTCAGATTTTACCGGTGGATTACGAGATTGAGTACATCTGCCGTGGGAACCGCGTGATTGTGGGGCCTAAAGTCAGGAAATGTTTACCCAACGGCACGTGGACAGACATGACGCAGCACAGCAGCTGTCGTGAGTACTCGAGTCTTTATTTGTATTCGGGTATGGGGATGCGAAGACTGCAATGGTTTTCTTTCAGTTTCAGCTTTAACCAAACGGCACAAAATACAGCACATCTGTCGTGACAGGACGCACGAAAACGTTCCATGCCTGAAAGTGAACAGGAAATCTGCCATTTTTGTTTGAAACAGCCAGTTTGGGCTGATACACAAACAAGACACAACATGAAACTGAGTGGACATGAAAAAGTCTCAAGGAGCCATGTCGGAAATCAGGCCGAAAATGAACCATTTCACTCCCTCAAAAGTGACTCAGGAGTGCTTTGTGGAAAGTAAGAAAATAAAAAGCCCCTGACATCAGCTTTACTGAAACAAACTAAAAAACCTGGATCAAAAACATCCCTCAAGGTGGTTAAAAAAAAGACAGTCTTCCGCTTAGTTAAGTTAAAAAAAAAAAAAAATACTGTGAAATTTCTATTCAGGTCATGTTTTGGGTGCAGCGATGCGATGAAATCCTTTGTTGATTTTCATTCTTTTATGTTCCAAATAAGAATTCCCAGAGTCCATTACATTCAAGTAATGCTTCTTTTTGCAAAAAATACAAAGCTGCAGATTAGGTGGCCTTCACAGAAAATTTGTATACTTGCTGGAGGGGAAGTCTACACACACACACACACACACACACACACACACACACACACACACACACACACAGAGCAGATTAAAAAAAAAACCCTGCCGCCAGTTTCAAAAAAGACTAACCAAAGCACACCGAGACTAAAATGTTCCAAATAATCTGTTATTGGTGCCTGTCACTTTAAGTGAGTCCCAAAAGACATTTTATTGAGTTTCACACCAATGGGAAATAATTTTACAAGTTGTATTCATTTTTAGATGTTACTTTGACCGTGTGCTTTGGTAGCTACGTTAGCCTTTTAGCTTTTCTTGCTAATTTAACTACCGATACCTGATTTGGGTTTTGTTGTATCCACAGGACAATCACAGCTAACAATGCCAATTCCATTGGTAAATTCTATTATTATATGATGTGATTTTAAATAATCTTAAAACATCTAACAAAGAATGTGGCTAATCTTAATGCTAAGCATCAGCATAGCAGTCACATTGCGTGTGTTAACGTAGGCGCTATTAGCATTTAGCAATATTCAACCCTTCAATCCAACAAATTAACCCAGATGTATTGGTTCGCTGTTATTATGTCTGCGAGGCATCTAAAGATAAATAATGGTGAATCAGCACGAAATGAATGCTATTACTAACACAGCACTGGAGCTAAAAAGCAAATAGAACATGTAGGAAGATAATCTAAAACTAAAATGATGCTAATGCTATGTAGCTATTGCTAACACACAACTAAAAATGCTCATAACATATTTGGACAACTGCTTCAGATAATCAATGCAACGTGTAAAAGTATGTAAAGTGACGTTTTAAGCTTGTAGATGTTGTAGCTTGACTTGTTAGCCTCTTTAGCTGTGTGCTGCTAACATATGTGTTCTTTTTGTCAGTATTGCTGTGTCCTCGCGTGTGGACGTCTCTGGAGAACGGCCAGGTGACAGTGAGACCCCCAGGGCCCCCGGTTGAGGGGTCGGTTCTGCACTACCGCTGCCACAGTGGCTTCATTCTGGAGGGACGCAACGTCAGCCACTGCACCAAACTGGGAAAATGGGACGCTCCTAAGCCCATTTGCCTCTGTGAGTAACACTATGACACGACCAAAGCAAACAAAAATGAAATACAGAGCATCTGGAACAAGTACTTTTCATGCAGTTTTTGTGGGACCATCTTAATCCATAATGGAATAAAATATTTTTTTCCTCCAATTTTGGGTCCCCATGCACCTTCGACCTTCAGATTACATGACCTCTATTTTGTTTAATTTTTTTCTAATCTATCTGTCTGTCTGCCCCATGAGTGAAATTAGATTGTCACAGCAGCAATAGTCACAGTTACACCAAAATAGGAACAACCAACAGAACATAAGAAAAAAAAAAATCCCTCAGGAAGAGAAGAAGACAGAGAGTTAAATGTGATGCTCGAGCCATTCTAACATCAATCGCAAAGGGAAAGTCTCTTAGTGACAGTGATATATGATGACTTAGTGATTAATTATACTTTGGAGTATACTATTATGTATTTTGCATGCAAAAAATTTCTCAATACGCATTGCGTGTACGCTTGACATTGCACAGTGACGTCAGTATGAACAGATGACAGTAAAGGAGTAATATTTATAAATGGTGTCAACAGTGTAAAGTGCGCACATGTATATGCATAATATTGATTGTACATGTGAAATATGTTTCCATTATTGCACATTGTCCTCAAGCATTTTCCTCACACCCAGTGAGTAATTATGTACAGTAAGTGAATAGTGAATGGTGTAAAAGATGAACATGGTTTCTGACAGTGAAGCTGAATAAGTCTGCTGCTGCATAGTGTCGTGGAGAGGATGTTAATGATTTGTCCAAGATGGAGGGAGAGAAGTTTGCTCAATGTTCTCTTCAGTGCCCTGATGTCACCAGCCGTCTAGCAGTTTTTTTTTCTCAGTTACTTTGGTACATTTCTCAGATCAGAATTGAATTTTGAGAAATTCAATTTTCACATCATTGTGTCACTTGTGCAAACCAAAAGCAGTTTCTCATTGCTTTGGAACAAGTTTCAAATGCTTTGGCACAATCGCGCAAATGATAATGTACAATACTTTCTGACTTTACCAGTTGCTTATGTCATGTTGGTCAAAATTGATTTTTATAGGTCTCAGTGGAATTGTATGACACCCCAGAACATTGTGGCTCTACTTGATCGTCTTTACACAAAAAATGGCTGAACCGGTTGTCATAACACGTCACGCATATTTCTATACATTCGCCATAAGACTTTTTTTCCCCAGGCGAATCTCAATTCATGAAGGGAAATGTGGCATCCCTGATACTGATGCTGACGCCTCAGCAGATATCAGAAAAATAGATGGTACTTGCTATCACACTGGTAGAATATCTCCAACATCTTGCTGTACACATTGGAGCATCTGAGCTTTCTCGGGAAATATATTCTGCTCCTTCCCTTCGGGTAAATAGCATCCATGTCAGTGCTCCATTCCAGTCCAAGTTCAAGTACACAATTTGCTCACATACGTGCAAATGAATGAGGATTTGGTGAAAGAAAGCCACAGTTTGCCAGCCGGTTATTAGGGTTGCCGTGGCAACCATTAAAGTTGCTATGGGAATCTTTGGTTTAAAAAAAAAAAAAAAAGCTCTGACAATGTGAAAGTAGGTTGCGTAATCCCGAACAGTTTGGAAACATGGTGGAGTGTTGTTGACTTGTTCTATATTTGGGGAAAGCTTCGAGTGAAATGTTCAAGGCCTTTGAGTCACAGCCTGATGTGCGGTGACCGTCAATCATCAATAAACAATAAATGATGGTGGATCTAATACTGGGTATTTACTGTGAGGATGCGATGAGATTATGTAAAAGCAGCTACTGCCAAGGAGTTCTATTCCGCATGGGCACAATGACACCGTTGCTGACATCTGGTGGACAACAATTATTTGAATTGCGGTTGTACTCTGCATCAAGTCATCTTTTTTGTATTATACTGAAATTCAACCTGAAGCATCAGAATCATCATGCATAGGAAACATGAGGAACAAAAGTCAGACATATTTTTTCCATGTCTCAGTTGAAATAGGACATTGTTTGTGAGGAGTATGTTGTTATCCCAAAACAAATAGACTTTTCCTTTACTCTGAAACAATGATTCAATTTCATCATATCAGACAGGCTATGAACACATTTTGATCCAAACAATTACTATGAGGATGTTCTTGCGCTATGTCAAAACTTTATGTGTGCACTGAAAATGAGCAGCATGTACAAAGGTATCTATCATGATCGTGTTGTCATTGCTTTTTTTCTTTTAACATGTTTTTTCCCCTTTTTTTATGCTTCTGTCTTCCGAAGACGACAAAAACAACACAGGTAAGACACATTCCATTGTAATGAATTACTATGATTCATCTTTGTTGCCGGTTTGAAGAATCACGATCAACAGAACGAATAGAAATTATCCACAAAGTCCAACAAAAGGTTCGCCCACATGCGTATTTTGGAGAACGCAATGTACGCGGCGTTTAAATAGTGTGAATCCTCCTCATGTCAATTAAGATAACCGCCACCTCGCACAATAAAAATAACTACAATCTACATCCTGTGTTTCATATAAAGGATTATCTTATCTTATCTTATCTTATCTCATTACTGTACGCCGGTAACAGACACAGTCGACTCAATTTTAGAGCTGTAATGTTGTTTATTGGCCACAAGAGGGCAGCAGAGTTATTTTTGTAGCTTTCCTGACTTGCGTACCAGGAGCAGTGTGATCTTTAAAAAAAAGCCTACATCTAATGTCTAAAGCCTTTTAAACAAACGAGTCCTCATTCTTTTTTAAGAGAAATCTGTCAGATAACATCTCTTGTTCTTTTTAAAAAAAAAAAAAAATCCGTATGAATTATTTTTAAACTGTAGTCATTTTTTTTGTTTTCACTCCTCAGTTGTTTATAAATGTATTTATTGTTCTGTTGGCCGCATGGTGGGCGACTGCTTAGCACGTCCGCCTCACAGTGCAGAGGTGCAGGGTTCAATTCTGGCTTCGGCCTTCCTGTGTGGAGTTTGCATGTTCTCCCTATGCCTGTGTGGGGTTTCCGGTACTCCGGTGTCCTCCTAAATTACAAAAACACGCATGGCAGGTTGATTGGGCAGTCCAAATTGTCCCTTGGTGTGATTGTGAGCGTGAATAGTTGTTCTTCTACGTGTGCCCTGCGATTGGCTGGCAATCAGTTCTGCCCAAAGACAGCTTGGATAGGCCCCGGCACACCCGCGGCCCTCGTGAGGATAAGGGAATTACAAAATGGATGGATGGATGGATATTGTCTTGTTTGATGAGAATCGGCGTTGTACGTAACTTCAGATATTCACTCTGAAGATGATTTTAATGTGAGCATTTAAAGCTGTAAAGGAGAACTACTGCGACATCATGTTTTTTATTCTTTGAAATAAATTGCCATGACCGCAATATTATTTTTTAACTCCTGAAAGTCCTCTTTTGATTACTTCACCTCAGATAGTCACTCACTCTTCAGGTTGTCTGACAAATAAAATATTTTACTCCTGAAAAAAAAAATGAAATCAGATGTTTCCCCTCCTCCAATGCACCTCATTCAAATGATCAGCTCATCAGCAAGCTCTGCAGGACCCTGCTCATTCAAATCAGGTGTGTTGGAGGAGGGAAACATCTAAAACATCCCGGAAAGCGGCACTCAAGGATCGAGGTTTGAGACCCTTGATTAAAAGTGATTCTTTTCTTCCTCAAATACTCACGTCCGTTTTGTTTAATACCTACATTTAAAGCTGTTAAATAATTTTTTTAAATGATATTTTACACATAATTTTTTAACACTTTTTTAAACTTAAAAATTTTAAAAAGAAATGTTGGTAAATAATAAAATAAATGATGACGTTTCTAATATGAGAGCACTACCTCCAAATCCCTTATAGCAAAGCACAGTAGTTTCATTGGGGGTCATACTTAAAGTGTGTACATGACAATGTAGACATTAGCGATATTGAGTACCTCCCCCAGGGAGCATTGTAAAATGGTGGTTAAGTGCCGCGAGGATGAGGACCATTAACTTTGCTCATCACTAAGCTAATTGTCATTCTCCAGCTCGATGGAGATTGGGTGTCTTCATGAGATTGCCGCTAATTGCCTTGCGGAGGCAGGCGATCGAGAACGGGAATTGTCGCCATTTGAAATGTGACAGACTCGGAAGCAATTCCCCATTCTTTGTGGATTATTTCTTGTGCTGCTGTTTATTTCTGTTATGCGAGGTGGCGGTTATTTTTCGAATTTTAGTCTGAATATGATGAATCCAATACCATAATTGCGTGAATGAACAGGTGACAAAAATGGCCACAAACTTTTTTTTTTTTTTTGGCTGAGCTGTTGTGTTTATTTCTATTGGTTATCATGAAAAACAGGAAAGATATTCACAATAAATTTTGTCACGCATACATTGTGCAAATGATCGCATGACTGAGGATGTCGTGAACTACTTGTTGACTCTGTGGATTACTTCTAGTTGTGTTTATTTCTTTTCTACAAGGTAGTGATGAGGAGCGATTGTATTGCATAACTGTAACAACATTTGTGTTTGTGCCAAAGACTTTTTTATTTTGCTCTGTTGATCATTTCTAGTCATTGTTATTATTTATAGTGCTGTTTTTTTTTGGGGGGGGAGGGGGTTGAGTAATTGCATTTGTCCCGTTGTAAAGCCAAGAGGCAGACAGGAGCCGGTTACGGGTATTAACCTTTCTCCCGCTGAGGTGGCAGGAAGTGGGTGGAGGTGGCGCGCTCGGGGGTGGGAGGTGGCGGAGAGATACAAAGATGGATGCTTGCAATTTGCGGAAATAGATTTCTCGCATCTCTGAGCAACTCTGATGGTTAGTTTGCAGGACGATGCAAAAAAAAAAAAAAAAACATGGATTGTTGTTTTTATGGGCGGCTAACAGTACAGGGTCAGTACACACAGATGGCTTGTGGGAGAGTTTGCTTTAGTATAACATAACTCATCTTGCAAAAAAACTCCAGAGTACTCCAAAGGCTCATCTATTTGGATCGGAGAGCTCGGGGGGGGGGGGGGGAAAAAATGGCTAACTTGAGTAAGCCAACAACAAGATTGAAAGTGTAAATACTAATAATGAAACCATATTTGCACAGCCCGGGGTAGTCAATTTTCTGAGTAGTCAATGGAATAGTCGATTATGAAAAGATTGGTCAATGACAGCCCCAATATCCAGAGGTTGAGATGAGTTGAGAATTTAGTGCCTTTTGCATGAATTATCCCCCTTCACACATACAAGGTGCAAAGCTCGAGATAATTCCAACCTTTAAAAGAGCCGTCCAGGCTACCATCTATCCCACCGGGGGTCTTAAAAACAGAAACACACACACGCATTGAGCGAGCTCCAGTTGAGCTGCGCATAAAGTTCAGCGCTGAATAATTGATGGATGATCGGACGGTCGCACGAGGAAGTGGAAGGCAAATGCCAGACAATGACAACCGCCTCCATAGCACAGACACTAGGATAATGGCACTTGGGAAAACCCGGCGTCCTCGTATCACACTCACTCAGTTAGCGAAGTAAGTCATTTTCAAAGGACGCAATTTTGAAATGGAGGACATAGGCGTAAAGTCGGAGTAGGGGAACGATGAACCAAAAATGAAATCACAGTTGGGTACATGCCGTGGTTTACTTTGGCTACAGTTTCAATTGCTTTTAAAATGAAACATAAAAAAATTGCTGGTAGTAAATTCTCAAATTAAAGAAAGATTCTGTGCTGTATGCAGTCACTTCAATATTTTCATTTTAGGAACGTGTAAAGCCAAAGTAATGTATACTGTACAATTAAAATAAAAAACAGTCATGCCTTGAGATTCTAATGAAGACAACCACGATAGAAAATGCATGGATGGATGGATGGACGGAAAGGATGTCTTGTGGTGTTCCACAAGGATTACTAATAGATACCCTGGCATTGGGATAACATCACTTCAGGGATAAAGATGATTTGTCTTTGTGATAACAGTGCATGCTACACTAAACTGCAATTACAAATCCTCTACAGAAGATGGGAGTGGCACTCTCATTTCATGTGTTTTTTTTTTTTTTCAAATTCAGGCAAATTGATGAAGATCAAATCTTTTCTGTTGCAAACTAAAAATCAATGTTAAGTTATTCTATGTTGCAAGTTGATCAACATTTGTTTTCATTGTCTTATGTAATTTTAATAAGGATACAATTTTAGGCAGAGGTGTATTTATAACAATTAAAACATAATTTGCATTTTTTTCCCCTGACAATACCCAGCGTGAACCTTAAAACCAATCTTATTTTTTTGCCTTACCATTATACCCTACTTACCCTGTAATTTGAAAGTTTGTAATATACCCCTCTCTTTAAAAACAACAAAGGTGTTTTGATGTCAAAATAACTATTTAGCCACCCTGAGTTAACTCCTCATCTTTTTCTTCCACTGAAAAGCGGTGGTCGATTTTCAAATCCAAAGCGATGCATCTACAGCAATCAGCTCGTCATTACAGTGCTGAATTTCACAGAAAAGCTGGCCGAGACGCTCTTCCATGCCTCCCTGCTAAAAAAAGAAACATACTTGACAAATATATTCATCGATGGCAAGAGATGGTTGAATTCCAGTCGATGAACACACACGTCCACGGCAGCAAATTAGTTCACAACACTTTCTGTGAGGTTGTTTGTTAGCATTGCATCCTTATGTTGCACACTGCTGACATCAACCAACCCCCCAAAACCGGAAGAAGAATCCAAAATGTGATCAAATTAAGTTCGACTCAGCGTTTGACTCATTAGCTAATCTTTCAGCAGGTATTGCACACACACACACAACACACACACATACACACACACACACACACACACACACTCACACACACACACACACACACACACACACACACACACACACACACACAGGGGAGCGATGCACTGCAGATCAGACGCCGCTTCCTCTTCCGCTGCAAATCTTTTCATCTGTTTTCAACACGACAGTCTTACAGGAGGGGGAGATGTTGCTTGCCTTCCTTCTGCTGCTATTTCCACTCCTCGCAACTACACACACACACACACACACACACACACACACACACACACACACACACACACACGACTGCTTTCTCTCTCTCTCGCTCTCTCTCTCTTTTGGGGGGGAGCCAATGGGGTGGGGGCTCCAGCTTCTCCCAATCAACACTCTGCACCTGGTATCTCATTCGCGCCTTTTTTTTTTCTTTGCCTAAAAGTGGTGAATCTCACACTTGTCACCACATTTCAAGATTGATGCACAGCAGCAGCAAGGTGGCGAGATTGGCCGAGTATTGCTTTTTGGGGTATTTTTTTAGTTTAGTTTTCGTCGTGAGGTGACTTAGTGCTCAGTTGACTTGACTATGTAATTGTTGACATTTGGTTTTCCGGTCTTTATCGTCCACGTGTTGTCGAAGTGATGCCGGCGAGTCGCGCGTCTGCCCGGTGGCGCGCGCCTTTCCTCCGGGCTTCTCTGACCGTCTCCTACTTGTTCTTCTCGCTACTGCTGCTGTGCGCGCGGCCGTGCGCAGGCAAGAAGAAGCTGTACATCGGCGCGCTGTTCCCAATGAGCGGCGGCTGGCCCGGCGGCCAGGCGTGCATGCCTTCCGCCCAGATGGCGCTCGACCTGGTCAACAACCGCAGCGACATCCTGCCCGACTACGAGCTGGAGCTCATCCACTACGACAGCATGGTGAGTCCCGCTCTCCTTCTGGGTCTTACGTGCACGCTTTGTGTGTTTCGTTGCATGTAAAAAAAGAAAATAATACAAAGAATATTTGAGGGAGTTTGATAGGTAGGTACGCCTGCACAGTCCAGTTGAGAGATAATAGACGCTTGCTTTTGTTTGAGGAATTCATTTAGTTGTAGTTTTTTTTTTGTTGTTGTTGTTACTATTGTTGCTCTGGTTGGTAGTTTTGGGTTTGCTGCGTTATTCTAGCACTTTTTTTTTTAAATTCAAAAAGTATTAATTTTTCATTGTGTTGTTGTTGATTGTTTTATAGCTAGCAGGGGCTTAGATCTATTTTGGGATTTAAAAAAAAATCAAATTTGTACATTTTTTTGTTGGTTAATGAGCTTGCAGTGGTTTTGATATCTTTTGGGCTTGTCATTTTTCTTTTGCGATGTAACTAGTTTTTTGTGATTAAATCCATTCATTTTCTATTCCGCTTCATATATAATTCATTTATTATTTATTATTTATTTATTTATCTTTGAAACCAAAACAAAACCTTTTTTTTTTCCAGGGGGCGGTGTGGGATGTTGGGGGTTGTAGTTTTGTTGTTAGTGTGGGTGAAAATATTACAAAGTACTCTTTTTGAGTCATGTTTTGTTTGTATTTTTTACAGTTTAAAAAAAAAAGTTTATGATTTTTTTTGGGGGGGATATTTGAAACACATTTTTGGTTGGTATTTTTAACAGCAGAAGGCGATAAAAATGTCAAACTTGTTTTTAATACTATTTTGTTGTATTTAGACTTATTTTAATAATTTCAAATGCATTTTTTTAAATGCATTAATTTTATTTCTATAAATGTAAATGTGGGATTTTTTTTTTAGCTACCCGGGAGTGTAAAAAACATTGGAAACCATCAAATTCCAACCACAATCATAAACATCTTTCAGTGCGTATTGAAGACAGCATTTGGCCTGTACATAATGATGTGGCCAACCGGGCACCGTGTTGAAATGCTCTGTGACCATACAACCCATTTCGATGAACAAGTGCACACGGAAATCCAACATGTTTCTTACCCAGATCTGCTCAAAACATGCAAATTGACCAAATTTGTTTAGGTAATGAATATTTGTCCAGTAGTAGTAGACAAACTTGAATTATAATAAACATATGGGTGCATGTGGGGGTGTGGGGCGGGGTTCATATGCAGGATTTATATTGATGGAATTAAGTGGATTGTTGACACATAGAATTGTCAAAATGTAGAATGTGAGAGTAGTTGGAAGGGCAGGAATTGACCAAGAACTGTAGAAGGAAGAGTTCAATATGTCCTTATTAGGGAATTTTAACGTGTACAATTTGGGGGAAGTGATTTTTTTTTTTTAATTGCCATGGTGTTCTGCATTAGCTGAACAAGTTGAAGTTGGACTGCTTTTCGGTCAGGTTATGTGGAAGGAAAAGGTCAACATGTAAAATATTTCTTAATTTGAAAATTGTCGAATTTGAAAAGGCATTTACTCTAATGTTTTACAAAAGTTACAAAAGTGGCAATTTTGGAAATGTCGTCAATAATTCCTTTGTGTTGGAATGTTTCAGTTGGGCTCGAAAATTTAGAAGCAGTAGGATGTCCCTAGAATGGGCAGAACAATCATAAAAATATGTCTTTGGGCGGGGTCATACCTGGCCAGATGTAATATTATTTGTCACATTTCTCCACGGCATGACGGATCGATAGCACAAGCCCCTCATTAGGTGTGCCAAAAGTGCAAACGCACTTCCCACGCCCATCAATCACTACTTGAAAATGTCACACGCAGAAATACAAGTGGAATGGTCGCGATAAGTGGAATTGGTCATTGCCCCCGGCTTGCGTTTGTCAACAGCACTTTGAGTGGGACATACGCTCTCGGTCGCTATACTCTGATTGGTGAGTATGTCTCTGCATTGGAATCGCAATAGGAATGTGTGTGTGTGTGTGTGTGTGTGTGTGTGTGTGTGTGTGTGTGTGTGTGTGTGTGTGTGTGTGTGTGTGTGTGTGCTTGAGCGTGCGTTGGCATGGCAACAGAGTCGCTCTTGCAGCAAAGCACATAACGATTCAAAATGTGTGTGTACAAATCAAGACGTATGCGTCACTTGTGTGTGTGAGTGTGTTCCCTGTTCTTTTGTTGATGAATGCAAAAAGTGTGTGTGTGTGTGTGTGTGTGTGTGTGTGTGTGTGTGTGTGTGTGTGTGTGTGCGCCGCAGCGAACACCAACCTAAAGAAAAAAAACATTCCATGTGCAGTTTCCACGGCGATCGGACGACAGAATGGCTGTCGCCTGCGGTAGGACATAAACACACACGTGCACACACTGAAACGCACACATTTCAACGCTCAAACACACTTAACGCGCGCATACCCTTAAACAAACACTTGAACACGTATAAAGTCTTGAAGACATACTTCAAGTCCAGCAATCTAACATACACACTTACGCACTCATAAACACAGGGAGAGCCACAGGCACTAAACCAAGTCCCCTGACATTTCTGTTGTCCTGACCGAAATCAAAGGTTGCGCGGCAGTGATTACGTTGTCATCGGCTATTTCGCCTCCTCTGGCTTGTACTTGGTACAATTAACACATGCTATACTTAAGCACACTTAAACGCTCATATAAACTGAAACACACATACACTTACAGTGTCACTTACACTCAACCACACACAAACACGCAGGTTCACACAAATTTACACACACTAAAAACACACGCTCATGCTGAAAGACACATTCACACATGTGTTGTGTCCGCCTGGCCACTTAGTCATTTGTGTAAGCAAGGGTGTGGAGGCGAGTAGAGGGGGGAACTGCGTGTTTTCCACCTTTTGTAATTGACAAAGTGGAGTTGAGGTGGCTCGCATGGCAATGAGCGCCTTAGCCAGGATTCATTAGCCGCAATATTTCCCTTCCGGCTTATCATTGTCGTCGCTCACAAGCAGGCAAATATTCATCTTGTGGGATGAGAGGACGCTCGTGCCTCAGCATTCAACTGAAGTTGAAAATTGAAGCTATTAAGTAAAAAGAAATGGAATGGTGTATTTCAATGCTTGAATTTCAGTATTCTCTTCTATTTTGTTTTAATATGAGGGATTGTCCCAGCATTCATCCAAATACATTTTATATGGTTTATAACAAGAGTCGTGTGAAGGCTTGTCTCTCAGCATTTATACCCAACAGTTGTGTGCTATGCTTGATTTTCATGACAGTATTCTCATGTAATAGCTTGATGACGCACAGCAATAGTCTCTCAGCATTCGTGCAGATGGACATAACCGGGAAGTACAGCAGGATTTGTGTAAACGCTCGTCTTTCAGTAAAGTGGTACCTCTTCATACGAACGTCTCTTCATCCGAAATGTTCTAGTTACAAAACGCCTCAACAGGAAAATATTGCCTCTTGTTACGAAAGAAATTTCAAGATACGAAAGGTAAAAAAAAAAGTAAATTAACATCAACTTTAACCCTTTCAGGGACAGCGGTTACTACACTGGACAGCTTATCATGTTATCAGTTTCCAGTAAATTAACATCAACTTTAACCCTTTCAGGGACAGCAGTTACTACACTGGGCAGCTTATCATGTTATCAGTTTACAGCAGGGGTGTCAAACTCATTTTTGTCACAGGCCACATGATTATGACCGTTTGCCTTGGAGGGCCGTGTTGACGGAAACTATGTAACGAAGTCAAGAATCACCTTTTATTCACTTATTGGTTGAGTAACTGTAATGAAGGGTTTGGTAACAAGATAATGCTAACAATATGTCACTGATTTATTACATATTGATGGCGGCACGGGCACCCGCAGCGGCTCCTCTTGTCTTGTTGTCTGGTTGAGAGGGAGGAAATTTCATCTGTGCTGTATGTGCAACATGCATTTGACAATAAAGTTGTACTTCACTTGACTTGACATGAAAATTTGAAGTTTTGGTACACATTTTAGCAAGTATTGTGGAAGTTGTCATCTTTGATTTGTGTTTGCGGGCCACTTAAAATGATGTGGTGGGCCACATCTGGCCCCCAGGCAATGAGTTTGACACCTGTGATTTACAGGGTGAATGAAAGTGTTTCAGTAATTTCAAACCTTGAAACAACCGCTTCTCGAAAACCGACAAAGCGCCAACTCATACAAACAGAGCATACAACAATCGAGAATTAAACACTGTGAATGTAAACATCAAAATGTTCAACCAACCCATAAAGTGACGAAAATCATTTAGCTTAATGGTAACATAATAACACCAAACGTCTTGGATGAGCCACTGTTATTAATATAATGACGAGTTGTAAAACAACTCCTACTGAACATGATTAGCAAAACATACAAACAGGGACACGAGGTCGGGAAATACTTGAGTGCACTCAAGTGTGAAGCATCAGGCTGCGTGTCACGCATGCAATATTCATGAAGCCCGGCGTTTAATCCTCCTGTGGCGGGGTGGATCGGTGTATCTTTTCCCCGGCTATTGAGGCCACGGCACCTCTCGATGTACATGGATATCCGCACACGCTGAGACACCCGTACACACGGCAGCCGATGGCCGTTGCCATGGCGACATCAAAGCCCAGACTGCCAACTTTGATGAATTATTAACAGCGACACAGCGAGACGGTGCAGATGCCGCGTGCGGATGCGATGAGATGGGCTGCTTCTGAAGCTTTGTTTTCATTGATGGGCACGACCCTCCCCCCCACCCTTCCCATGTGGTTGCCAGTCAGCCAGGTGGGACGCCGCAAATGATTAAGGGTTAAATCGAGGGCGGCGTACCATGATTGAGAGGCGGTGGCTCCTCCTCCAGGCTGTTAATTTATCTCTTAGTAGGTGTTTCCCATTTTTTTCCTTACGAAGTGTTTTCATGAAATTAAGACTTTTTTTTTTGGGCGGGGGGGGACCCAATTTCATTAATTACATTATTTTTGGTCAAAATAAGATGTAGGTTTTTTTTTTTTTTAATAAAAAAAGTCTCCCATTTTCAATACTATTCATATTACTTGAGTGAAGTTTTATTTTTCAATACAATATTTTTCAACCAAAAGCAGTTTTTTTTCCCCATGAAAAAAAGTCTTTATTTCATTGAGAAAAAGTCATATTTCACGTTTTATTTCCGAATGAGCAGTAGACAAAAAGTAAAATCCTGAAATGATTGAAAAAGTAATTATTTTTTCTTCAAAAAGTAGCTTTTTTTTTTAAGAAAAAACAATTCTTGTATTTGACACGTCATAATTTTACCAGTGATTTTTTTCTAAAAGATCAAATAAAATATAAATATTTATTTAAAGTAATGTTTTGTCAACAATTTTTTTTTTATTGAAAAGTAGTTTTCAATCTTTTTTTTCCTGTAAAAAAGGCATATTTACGATTTCTAATGAGAAAAAGTGAAATGCTTTCAATTCGTGTTTTCGACAACAACAAAAAAATGCTCTTCCTCCATCGCCCTCCCCCGTTTCCCCTTCAACATTCCCCC